>NC_134482.1:32119159-32421659 GCF_964194025.1 Convolutriloba macropyga | reverse complement strand
CCAGTTGGAACAAGGGAATCCTAACTGTGTTCCAACTATTAGCGATGTGGCCATGTTCAGATATGTTTGACATTTGCTCTAAATAAAAATACAAAATTTCGGTCATTTCAGCTATTTTGGGTTCGTAATTTGACTGAAAACTGGTGCAAATGACTTAAAACTGGCTGCAAACACTGTAGTGTGACCCTCACTCGCCATCGGCTGCAAGTTGATCGTTTCAGATAGTTGTGTGGGCTGTTTTGCAAGCTCCCCAAGAAGTGGGTAAAATTAATTCCGAAATTTTGGCACGGTGCAGAATCTGTAGAAATTCAAATTTTCCAAAGTTTTGAAATGTTTCTTACAAACTGTCAATCAACTTTACAAGTGAAATTCAGGTCTGATTTGATTAACAAAAATAATATTTCAATAATTCGGCTTTGATTTTTAAACAAACACTTGCTTTTATAACCTAGTTTTGAATCGTACTTGGTATTCGGGATCTGTGAAAAGATATTACGTCGTTTTGATTTGTCCATTCTGTTGCCGAAGTAACATCATATCCTATACGATCAAGAAAAAACAAAATGCTTTTGTTGCTTGATCCTGTTGTAGACTGTAATGTTTTTTACCCTTATTTATGACGAACTATACAACGAAACCATTGGAAATGCGAAATTCTGACAAAGATTTGTGCGAAGAGTGCTTATGCAAAAATTCCAAAATTCAGCAAATATTTGAAATATTTAGCTACAAGGCTAACTTTATTTATTCTTCTTTCATTCCATTGAGCTTAATGAGTGCTAAAATGACATGGTCATATATTTCGACTTTTAAAGGTCAGTTTCCGCTGTTCGACCTTTTCTTTTGGTCTTTTTTTGTCTCAAACAACTTGACTTCTATAATTTTCTTGGATTTCATAAAATTTATTCAAATGTTTAGGCATTACAAAAAATCAGCCAGTACAAAAAAATCAACTCTACGTATGCAGGCAATGGGATTCCAGCAGCTAATGAAATGAGACCAACCAGGGTGATGTTTAAGGAGACAACAAACGGTATCTGTCAGTTTCTATATCAAAAAAAGCAATTAACATTGAAGACCGAATAGCTAACCACAAATTCATTTGCAGCAAATTGACCATCAAGATGTTTTTTGTTTGAAGAAACTTCAGGTCTGACACGTATATACCTAAAACCATACCGATGTTTGTTCAGGACACGAATTTGAACGGCTGTTTTTGGGGAAAGCTGTGATGTCAAGGATTGACAGTCGGTAAACTGTCACATACGAGCACTGTTTTACGACACCAAAATCCTGCTAAGCATTTCACTGCTCTTTTGGTTTTTCAAATGAGATTTAACTGTGATTGTGAAAACAATCAACAATCAAATGTCATTTCTTGTACTAAAAAATCACTCGTCAGATACTGAAATGTTTCTATTTGATACAAATGCCAGTTTTGACACCTATGACTATTTCACACATGAGGTTGTTCTTCATCATTCCGCAACCACTAAATAAAACTATATTGCGCCAAGATGGAATTATAAATTAAATATGTGATGTTAATAATGGAAAAAGCGCAATAAAAACTAATCAACTTTTGAAAATTATTTGTACGATATGATTTGCAAACCACAAAATTCCGGTTTCTCGGTTATCAAAGAGCGTGCATGATAAAATCAAATGCTACCAGGACTGGGCACTTCTAAATGCAATTTCTCATCAGTACTGATTCATGCATTGATTCATGTCAACTAACTATTTTACTCACCAGACGTTCATACTGATTTTACAATTCTCAGACTTGCGCTCAATCTGTTTTTTTACTTGCCATACTGGAGCCGACTCTGATTTTCTAATTTTACTAGGGACAGACTTGCTCGAATCCGATCCGAATTTTTAACTGACAGACTTCGGCTAAACTTGCCCCTTGGACTAGTTGGATTTTACGAATTGCCATAAATTGTGAATTTTGGATTGATTTCTGTTGCAGCTGATTTCCGGTGCCGTTTGTATTCAGAACCGAAATTTTATTCAGGACTCAATTTCTGGTTACGGGACCCGGGGAAAGCAAGGGGACTGTACCCCGGGGTACCCAGGTCCCTTGCTACGGGCCCGGGTCGAGGTGTCACAGCTAAAAATCGCTAAAAGATGTAAGATTTGCGGTGAATTCGAGTAAAAGTGTAAGATTTGCGTTCAATGCGATGAATGCGGTGAAAAAAAAACTTTGAAGCGGTGAATTTTTTTTGCAGCGCTTAAGCGGTGAAAGAAAATTTTTCACCGCTACAAGCAGGATGCGGTGAAAAAAAAATTCGCCACTACCAGCAGAATGCGGTGAAAAATAATTTTTCACCGCTAAAATCGCAAATCTTACAAATATTCACCGCGCTAATTTCAACGCTTATCTTAAATTCACAGGAAATATCATAGAAGTAAGTGACAGATGGCGCAGTGGATTACGAAATTGGTGGCACGCATGAGGTAGAGGTTCGAACCCTTCTACGGAAGTTTTTTGTAAGATTTCCTGTGAATGAGGTGAAAAAAATTTTTCCCCGCAAAATTCAACGCAATTCGTACAAAAATTCACCGCTTTCAGCGCATTCAACGCTAAAAGATGCGGGCGCTTTGCGGTGAAAAAAGTTTTTTTCACCGCTATTCACCGCTAATCTTACATTATTTTGTGACAAAACCTTGACCCGGGGGACCCCTGGTTATGGTACCCTGTGTACGGGACCCTGTCCAGTTGGAACAAGGGAATCCTAACTGTGTTCCAACTATTAGCGATGTGGCCATGTTCAGATATGTTTGACATTTGCTCTAAATAAAAATACAAAATTTCGGTCATTTCAGCTATTTTGGGTTCGTAATTTGACTGAAAACTGGTGCAAATGACTTAAAACTGGCTGCAAACACTGTAGTGTGACCCTCACTCGCCATCGGCTGCAAGTTGATCGTTTCAGATAGTTGTGTGGGCTGTTTTGCAAGCTCCCCAAGAAGTGGGTAAAATTAATTCCGAAATTTTGGCACGGTGCAGAATCTGTAGAAATTCAAATTTTCCAAAGTTTTGAAATGTTTCTTACAAACTGTCAATCAACTTTACAAGTGAAATTCAGGTCTGATTTGACTAACAAAAATAATATTTCAATAATTCGGTTTTGATTTTTAAACAAACACTTGCTTTTATAACCTAGTTTTGAATCGTACTTGGTATTCGGGATCTGTGAAAAGATATTACGTCGTTTTGATTTGTCCATTCTGTTGCCGAAGTAACATCATATCCTATACGATCAAGAAAAAACAAAATG
The DNA here is from genome assembly GCF_964194025.1 of Convolutriloba macropyga. NCBI lineage: Eukaryota > Metazoa > Xenacoelomorpha > Acoela > Convolutidae > Convolutriloba > Convolutriloba macropyga. Next base: position 32,418,372 of record NC_134482.1, on the reverse strand, counting down.
CTTTTGTTGCTTGATCCTGTTGTAGACTGTAATGTTTTTTACCCTTATTTATGGCGAACTATACAACGAAACCATTGGAAATGCGAAATTCTGACAAAGATTTGTGCGAAGAGTGCTTTTGCAAAAATTCAGAAATTCAGCAAATATTTGAATTATTTAGCTACAAGGCTAACTTTATTTATTCTTCTTTCATTCCATTGAGCTTAATGAGTGCTAAAATGACATGGTCAAATATTTCGAGTTTTAAAGGTCAGTTTCCGCTGTTCGACCTTTTCTTTTGGTCTTTTTTTGTCTCAAACAACTTGACTTCTATCATTTTCTTGGATTTCATAAAATTTATTCAAATGTTTAGGCATGTTTAATCAACCTATATGACTTAAAAGGTCATGCCCATGTTACTCTGGGTCTTTTCCTTTCATAAATCGTCCTTTGTAAGAATTCAATAATGTTTGATAATCAAAAATCCAAATTGCGAACGTTTTAAGCTGTTGTTTACTTATAATGTAAACTTTGCTCAAAATTGTTATATAAAATTTTCAGATTGCTGTATTCAACGAGTTTGAAGTTGCATCCGGGCCAAAGAGTTGAAATTCTCTTTGAATTTTTTTTTTTGATTAGATAGTTAAGGACCTATAAAAATTAAAAATCAGGGGCCTAATGTTATTCTTGAAGCTAAATCAGAGAGCAGCAGTAACAATTTATTGGTCTTTATTTGACCCGCACACCGAATAAACTATAAAAGAAAGCGTCAACTATAAGAATAAACATTGCATACAATCAGCTAACCGAAACCGCTTGCGATGAAGTTACATAATAATTAGTACATCAGGAGTACAGATGATCTTGTGGAAGATTTCAATCACAAATTGGAACTCATATGACTTGCAATACAAGATATACCGATATAAAGAAACATTCGGATTGCAAAATTGAACTCTCAGATTGACTCGTATATTGCTTAAGAAAATCTTTTTCGTGAAAGAACGCACAAATTTTTCCAGCAATGAGGCACCACAAGTAAACAAGAGGTGGCTAAAAATTTTTTTTGATAATTTCTACAAGAAACAACTACACGATTTTCAGTCAGCTATCAAATTTTGGATCAAAACATTGCAAAAGAGACAGTGACAAAAATGGTCAACATTGCAAAGAAAAATTGGTCAACCTCATCCCATTGTCTCGTCTCAGATGGCCAAAAAACGAGAACTTCAGTCAAATCAGATTTAACGATTCAGCATTGCTCGGTAATTTTGCTGACAACTTTTTGTCTTTTTTGGGTGTTTTACAGCAATTTTTATATTCAAATGACTTGTTTTTCATCCAGCAATATTGATAAAGCTGTCAGTAAGATGCCTTCGTACATAAAAAGAAGATGGTTTGCGTTCACTAAATCCCCAGCTATAGCAATGTGCGCACCAAATCGGATTCAAATCAACGAGCGGCTGCAAAATAAATTGTAGAGACAACTTAAGATTAGTGGTCCCTCAACTTCCAATATTGACACCCAGTCCTCCAGACTTGGAAGAAGGTGTGATTTCAAGAAAAAGAAATCATGAGAGTCACTTTTGAGTTCAAACACTGCTAAAGATAGAATTGGCTCTTAATGTTCGTTGTGCTACTCCGATCACCGATAGGAATTGCCAGAATTTCAAGAATATGAAAACGCAAGTTGAATACAACTTTGCAAATGGAAAGAGATTGAGCTTTTCTTGTTTGTCCGACAATCACCAAACAAATTATTGCACAAGAAATGAGAAATTTAGAATATACAACTCTCAGTAGACTCAAAACACACTTTTGCATTACAAGAGGTAATTTGAACTTTCAACAGTCTCTGCGAAATGTGAAAGCACAAATCTGGCAAGAAACTTGGAGTCAGTAAGAGGTCTCATATAGGTTCCACGAGTGAGAACCTTTGGTCAAAAATGTTTCAAGACACTCCTGCAGGATCTGATACAAGTTCAATTCAGACGTGGTTTGATGTAGATTTATTGGACAGACTTCAGTTAGAGGGCAAAACGGTCTATTTGATTGAGATTGGAATCCATAGTACGTAATCATGCCACGCAGTACCGGTTATAATCGGGCCGGCTAACAGCCTTGAATGTAAAAGAAAGCAGCTCATAGTTAAAAGTAAGAAGAACTTAAAAATTGGCAGAAGTGATTACAACGTACAAGAAATGAAGCAAAAGAGGCCGCATCTGAAATGGAAGGGATTTTCAAAGAAATGAATTCTAGAAAGTGACAATCATGTCGGGTCTAACGCCTACAAGATGATTGGACCACTGGGTACAAGAGTGGCGGAGAGAGCAGACCATGGGCAGTCAAATTTCCACTGGATTGGAGGGTCAGTGGCCCACTGCCAGTGATTGAAATCCATTCAATTAGTACATCCTGTCATGTTGCGAATGAAGGTGACACCAAATTAGCAAAAATTGTCCAGAAGTGATGCCATATGAAGTCATTTGCAACTTTGTTGTTTGCTGACGAAAAGAGGAGACAAGCTGGCAACTGAACTCCAAAACTCCACAGTGAAGTTAAAAATAGATCGCTACGAAGTTGATTTGCTGTGAAGCGCAAAACAATCAGCTTTGTCGAACAACTTTGCGTCCGCTCTAGGATAAATTTAAGTACTAACACCACGACTTGAGAACGACAATTAAAGCAAACTAGAGAAGAAATTTAACGTCAGAAATGCGAAAAGGATATGTTTCAATTCTATTTAGCTCGCGAAGATCCTGTGTTGTTTGTTCCACATCACCCGCTATTAAATTGTCATTACCCGATGAAGTTAGGATGTTTGGCAAAAGAAGAGAGCAGGTTTCGTGCTTACTTGCTCAACGATATGCTCTTAGTGGGACCTGATCTGCTGGCGAGTTTGATTGGCACTCTACTAAGTTATCGAGAAAACAAACTTGAGATAACAGCAGAGATCGAAGAAATGTTTCTTTAAAATGAAATCAAGCTTCAACACGGAAGATTTTCCCGGTTTTCTCATCAGTACAACCGATACAACTTTGGAGCCTAGACATGTGCCATTTTTGCCCTTCAACGAAGAGCTCTGGATTATGAATCTGATTTTGAGCGATAGAGGCGAGTCCGCTCACAATTTTTTATATGGATGACTCGTTAGTTTCTAAAATTGGTGAAAAAACAGAGGTAGCTATCACATCAGAATTAACAGAACTCTTGGCTAAAGGTGCATTCAAACTCGCCAACTGGCAGACGAAATTTGACCAATATTAAGTTCATAATAGAGCCTTGAGGATACTTGGTCTCGAGAGGAAAGATGACTCTGACATAATCAAATTGTGTAGAGGCATGCAGTTTGAGCAATCGAGCAGATGGAACCCAAGTATGCTCCTATCAATTATTTAAACTATTCTGGATCCATTAGGTTACCTAACAGAGTTTGTAATCCGAGGATGAACCATTTTGAAAGGATTTTGGCAAACGGTATGACAACAGTGGAACTCCCACATTGATGAAAATTTTCAGATTGGATTGGTGAACTGAAAACAGGGGAAACTTTCGAAGTTAGCAGATGGTATCAAACAACCCTGAAAACGTCACAACTGGTTTGCTTGCCAGTTTTTGGTGACGCCTCTGAAGATGCCTTCTGCGCTATAGCGTACATTGCTATAGAAATCAAAGAAGCAGAACGAAAGGTGTGGTTCATCATGGGCAAAACACAAGTTGCTCAGGTGAAATATCACGCGATTCCGAAACTGGAATTAACGGCAGCAGTCACTGGAAACAAATTGAAGGATGCTAATCACCAAATAGAACTCTCTTCATTTTCCCAAAATCGTTTATTTGGTGGAGTTGCACAACAGTATTTCAGTGGATCAGGCCAGGCAACGACAAGCAAGCAACATTTGTAGCCAATCGTGTTGCAGAATTACTGTATAGGTCAACGATGTGACGAATGACATTATTTTGCTGTTTTGAAGAATCCAGTTGGCTTAAGAGGGCGAAAAAAACTTTTTGACGATGTTGCATGAAGTAAATGAATTGAAATCCTTGAGTGGCTAAAACAACCTACGGTCTTCAAACAGGACCCAGTTGAGCAGGGTACGTTCGGACATTAGAGTCTTCATGAAACGGGATGATAGTCAAAACAACCCAAAGATCGAAAAGTTCAACCAGTTCAGCTGATTGCGAAGAACAGTTTCGTGGATTTTGTCCTATCCAGTTTCCGAGTTGTTAAATGAGGCTGAAGACGTCATCTTGAAATTTATGCAGATTGAAAAATATGCATTAGAAAGAAAACTGCTTGGCAAAGGACCATTTCGCCAAACAGTAGGATTGTCTTATCGGTTCCTTACATCAATTTTTTTGCGAAGCGGATTTGCCATATGAAACAAAACATCCAGTTATTTTGGCCTAGCAAGTTGAATTATCAGCACAAATTATTTCACCATGAAGGTGTCAGGTATAGTAGAAGCAAAAATTGGATTACAAATTTCTCTTCGATCGGTTAAACACAATTTTGAATAAAATAGATTGTAGACGATTTCGCATAAAGTAGTCGATGTCAGCCAAAAACAATTACTTCGCATAATGGGACAAATTTTTTTGGAGCAGCGCCAAAATTCAAGAAGTCCTCTGCCAAGCTTCGAAAATGTGAAATCACAGTCAAGTATTCTGAGACACGCATGAAGTGGTCTTTCGATCCACCAGCAGCTCCTCACTTTGGTGGAGTGTGGGAGATTGCTGCGATCCTGCAAAGCGGCGCTGTTTAAGGCGTTGGGAAAGCAAAGCCCGAAAAAAGACCAGTTTTGAACGGTATTAAGTATTATTGAACAACTTCTAAACAACCGCCCGCCTACTGCAAACAGCAGTGAAGTTTCCAATCTACAGCATTTAACGTCAAATCTTTTATTAATTGGCCAAGTTAGCGTTAATTGACCAAAAACATTGCGTTCTGGAACACTAGCTAGTTATAGAGAGCTGTTGCGTGATCAATACAGTATCCTAGTTAAATGTTGGAATCAATGGATGACTCCGGATCTAATTTGCAACAGCGAAGTAAATGGGCGAAGGAAGAACAAGACAAGATCAAGAAATGAGATCTTATATGAATAATTGACCAGCCTAATCTTTGTTTCAACTTTCATTTAAGTAGAAGTGAGGAAGTCTTCAGAAGTGATGATGAGGTGGTAAAAACAACTGTGCTAACATCTCAACTGAGATCTGTCAAGCAACCATTAATAAAACTTAGAACTGACCCAAGAACTGAACCGGTTTTTTTGAGGTCAGAACTTTTTCTTTCAATTTTAATGTCCCAACCAGTGCAGAATTAGGCTTTTTAGTGTTTATATCTTATCAGTTGTCACTAGTTGAAGAAATAATTTATTAATTGTCAATTTTTCCCGGAATGTGCTATTGCTCTAGCTAAATTGCACTAAAACCCTTTCTTCAAAGTAAAATTCGACCTCGAAGAAGAGGTCAGAGTTGCCAAAATAGGAGGGTTGACCCTTATCTATGAAAAACTATACAACAGAAGCAGCGACCTGACAAAATTTTAACAAAAATTTTTCCGAAGAATGCGTAGGCGATCATTTTAAAATACAGCAAATTTTATAATTACTTGGCAACGAGGTTAACATTCTTTATTTCACTCTATTGCGCTCAATGAGTGCTGAAATGTCATGGTCAATTGTTTCAAATTTAATTGTCATCAACTGGTATTCTGAATTTGCCTTTGTCCTTTTTATTGTTTCGAACAAATTGACTTCTTTAATTTTCTTTAATTCTAAAAATTTATTCAAATTCTTAGGCAATTTTAATCAACCTATTTAACTTAAATGTTTATGCCCATGTTAATCAGGGTATTTGTCATTCATATATTGTCCTTTATTGGATTTCAATAATGATTGATAATCCGAAAACCAAATTGTTAACGTTTTATGCTGTTGTTTACAAATAATGTAAACCTTGGTCAGAGTTGCTAATTATAGTGTTCGGATTGCCGTAAAAATCAGTTGTAATGTCTATATCCAATCTGCGGATATTTTAGCTTTCCCCAGTACAATTTAAGTCAAAATATTATGGAACGAGTTTAAAGCTGCAACCGAGACAAAGAATTCAAATTATATTTGATTTATTTCTGATTGGATAGTTAGCGACCTAAAGAATTTACGAATCAGAGGCCTAAATTTATTCCAGAGACTTGGTCAGATAGGAACCGTAATAAAAAATATCGGGGTTTTCCTTCTAAGAAAATAATTTCATCAACAAACCTTTCAAATAATTTCTCAGCTTGGTTATCAGTTGTTGTATTTTCAAATTGAAAGCAATTTTAAACAAAAAGTCGCAAATTTTTTTGTAAGGTTCCATTTCTCAATTTTTTATATGGTACCAGCTCTCAAGTTTTACCCATTTAACGGCTTGCTATTCTGAAACACTTTTTTGACATCGGGACATCTTTGTTGTGAAGTTTCTGTTTCTCCAGAGCTCATCATATCCCCGGCACTTAGATGTTCTACAAACCATTTCATCCAATATTTGGCAAATATCACTGTCAGGAAGCCACCATTGCCATACTATTGTCCTGACGGTATTAGGTAACTTTATTTTAAAAGTAACTTTTTGTGACTGCTATTTTGTGTAAGTTCTTAAGTGTTGATCTCTTATGATCGTGTGGAGTATCCGTAAAGTGAAAAAAATGCAGAGCATTTTCGATGCTGTTGGAGACTTTTAAATAAGTTTATAAGCTTTCGAAATTTGTACAAAATACTCAATTGGCTCACGCTCATGAGTTCATAGCTCCTGATTTTTGTCTGAGTTCTTTATAGACTTCCTGATTTTTGTCTGAGTTCTTGATAGAGTTCCTGATTTTTTTCTTAATATCAGATTTTTTTTCCATCTGGTTTTTTTCTGAAAGAGGAAGTGAAAAATTACTTAGGTTGTGGTATGATTATGGCTTTCCTGGAATAGATAACAACAGGCGTGTTGTTGTGTTCTCCTCGTGGGCATTTGCCAGCTCAAAAAATTGCAAGTGCGCCTGTTGTTTGTTATATTTGAGAACTTTTGGATATCTTGTTTTTCTCTTTCAATAAAAGTTCCGTCTCAAATTTCCTTCTTGATGATTTTCTTGTCATTGGTTGATTCTATCGGTGAATTTGAGAATTTCAAGGATTTTTTGGTTCTTGTTTTGATCACAAAAATTTTGTTACAATTTTCAAAAAGAACATTTAAATGATCATTGACTGATACGATTTTTGACCTTTTTTGTAGTTTTCTATCAGCTAATGTTTCTTTAAATCATAATCACAATATTTTTTGCAGATGTATCCATCACACAATGTCTTTCACAGCAAACACCCTTTTCCTCCCTACTGTTCCCTAACTTATTATTGTTTGCTAGAATACCTGGTTTTAGCAACTTGCTTTTTATTGGATTATTTGCTCCGTTATATGGAACTTCTTTGACAGTTACCGGAATTCTAGTCCGTTCAGAGCTTTACGTGAAACTTCAAAATCTCTTAAAGGTCTATCTTGGCGGGCAACACTTTTTGAATACTTTCATTCATTCTTTTTGAATTGTTTTTCAGCAAGGCACGAATCCTTTTGCTTGGAAAATAAGGCTACTGAGACCAAGAGTTTTAAATATTTGTATAAATTTCTGATCTACTAATTTCCACCGTTTTTCCAGGTTGACAACACTATTTTTTGTTTATCACGCTAATTTTTTATATTCTCTCTGAAGGGACTGCCTGCTCAAAGAAGACGTCCCTACTCTCAAAATAAAATTTCAGAAAGAAGGGCATCTAATCTTTTTTCACGTTACACTAATGATTTAAAAATTTCAAATTTTTGAACGTTTTTGCCATGTTTGATAATCATTTTATCATTTTTTGATATCCTCGGCCAGATCCACAATGTACTTGAAACTGCAGAGACGATTGAAAAATTTTGATTCGTACTTTTTTAAACTGTTTTACAGCAAGGCCCGAATTCCTTTTCCTGGAAAACAAGTATACTGAGGCTAATTTTTTAAAATATTTTTCCATAAAGCAGCCCCTGATTTCTGATCTACAAGTGTCCAATTTTTGACAACACTATTTTTTGCTGTTAAAGTTGGTTTTTTATAATCTCTCTGAAAGGATCGCCTGCTCAGAGAAGCCGCCTTGACTCCCAAAAATGTTTTTCAGAAAATCGGGAAACAAATCCTTGTGCACACGCTTCTCGAAGTATTATACTCCTCAGTTCAAATTTTCAAAATATTCAACACTTTTGACATGTTTGATAATCCTTTTCCGTTCACTAGCTCTGAATCGAATCAACGATTGGCTAAGCCAAGTGGGGAGCTAGTCCAGAAGATAGTTCTCATTAGATTTGGAATTTCACACAAACTACGGACAACTATGGAGTTTTTGGATATGGCTGAGGACTATCGTAATCCTCTGCTTCCTCCTGTAGATCATGCTTCAGCATTTGGGACAGCAATATTCAATTATAGAGGGGATCTTTGAATATTATAGGTGTGTTTCCTTCTCACAATCGCACGAAACCGGAAACTTGCGATCGAATACCCACACAGATGGTTGGTGCTTCAAGGTTTCGATCATGCGGGGTCTTAGATTTTTTTAGTGCAATGCTTTTTCCGCCAAATGTTGGATAATTTTCAATCGATTAGACGTAAATTTTTAAAATTTGTCCTCGTAGCGATATAAATTGGACTAAAAGATCCCTCCTCTTATCATAAGTGGAGTGAATTAATAGCTTGAAATATTGAACTGGTTGCATGAAATTCTGCAAATAACAAATGAAAGAAATGATTGTTCTTAAATTATATTTTTTGAAAAACCTAATTGTTTACTGCCTTTGGAGGACTTATAATCTCTTGATGAAAAAATTAGCTAAAGAATTGCCTTATCTGAAAAAAATGAGCTGCATTTGTGTTTGCTTTGTGTTAATTTTATTTGTCTAATTGATTACCCGTTTTTCTCCCTTGACAATAATATTTAGTACCAGTTCTAGTATTAGTAATAAAAGACTTTATTAATTGCTCTTGAACGAAGCTCACAACAATTATAGTAAACTTGTCGGTCATTTTTAATGCAAATTTTCGCTAGACCATTTTGCGCTTTTCTTCCGGAACAATCTTATCTTTAACTTCTCAAGTGATTTTTTCATGCTTTTTTCTTCATTTTTGAAAGATAGAGCAAAATAAGGGCGAGATAGACGAGTGGTGGGTGCATCTGGTTATGAATCTGGAGGTCAGGCTTTTGAATCTCGGAGTTGTGAAATGTTTTTCTAGCCGCGGATTAAAATGTTTTTCCTAATGTTCGAGAGCAATTCTTCAGACATTACTCAATTTATGTTTGCATTTTCAGTGCACACAGAGTACACAAAAGAGAAAACAAATTAACAGAAGTAAAGATTTAAAAATCTACGACAGTCATAGGGGTGATACGACGAGGTAAAAAAAACCCAAAGTTGTCTTTTTTATTTGAATTTTAACGAGAATTGGGTTTTCAAAGAAGTCTACACTGTTTCAACCATTATGAAATTGGCGAGCTGGACGACTCCTGATGAAAATGCTCGTTCTATTTGATTCATATTGTTCTTTTTTGGTTTCGGTAAAAAAATTTCAGTTCATCCTAGATTATAATTTAGATCAGATTCGAATTGGATGCCGATATCCTTGGCAAGATCCACATTGTTCTCGAAAGTGCAGCGACGATTGAAGAAGTCAATAAGCCCAACTTTTTGTGGGAGCCAAAAACTTTCATTTTGGAGCAAATTGAGGCACCGAGTCAAAGGTTTTCCTCGCGTCGAAATAAACCGCGCAACTGGTAGTAGCGAAAATGAGATAAGGCAGTCAACTTATTTTTAGCCGGTAGTTACCTATTTTTAACTCGAATTTGGACATTTTCCAAAATGTTTATGTTATTATCATTTGGAAACCATATGGCAGAGCCGTATAAGATAATAGGGATCTCTTCTGTTTTGGCCCCCAGTGTTTTTTGCCCCATTTACAAATTATATGTTGTTATTTAGCACATTACTATGTAAAAAAATCACGTGTGCCTGGAGACGTAAAAGATAAAAGCCCACTAAGCTGAGGAGGGAATACAGAATAGATTCTAATTGGTCTAATCAAGGCTAAGTATAAACTTCGTTTCTGATTGCGGGATCATCAAATTATATGTAGAAGCTACGGAGTGTCACAAATTCTAGAATTCCGTCAAAAAACGATAGAGTATAGTTCCCAAATCTCTCACTTGAAAGAAGCCGGAGAAGATGCTAACAAAGACTTGAGTAGATGCATAAAAAGATTTCGGTTTGTGACAAAGCTATTGCGTTGGCGTCGAATTCACATTTGCATCGAATTTAGTTTGGTGTCGCAAATGATTTTGTCGAAACAGTCTCAGTGCTTTCCAAAAACTCCTCGATTATTATATGCGGTGACATAATCTTTCTAAACGCAAACTGATGTAAAATTACCACGAAGGATGCCGCCGAACAAGAAATTCTTGGCTAATTGGAAGGCAAACTGTTCCAACAAGCGGTTGAAATGAAGCAAGAGTCAACAATCTGTTGGATGTAGCTCTCTATCGAAACTGCGCTCTTCGAGTTTCATTTGTTGAGCAGTTCAGCAAAATCTACACTTGCTCTGATCACGATACAATCCAAAGGCTATTAGAATGCTCACACCAGCAAGTCAAGCCTTACATCCTCAACTATTGTAGTTATGGAAATGCATAATTCTCCGATATAAATCGTACCAATAAAAAAAACGCAGTTTCAAGCATTTTTCAGATTCCTATTTTGCATAGAGCTTTATGAATACTTGGAGCAGCTTATCGAAATTCATATTCTTAGAACAACCGGCATCGCCAGTCTCTTGGAAGCCGACGTAGATTGACCTAGCACATCAAACCATCAATGGAAGCTCAAAACACAGAAGCAACTCCTGGTGAGTAAACCAATTAGCTATTGTAAAATTTTGGAAACCAATTTGGAGAAAATCGTTACTGAATGAGATGGGTGTGATCGATTTAATCTCCAGGAGAAAATACTGTCAGTTCGAGACACAAAAATGATCTTCAAGCACCTGAAAAGTTTGAAGACGTCGCCTGACCTGCCCGCAGTTATGATAAAAGATGGGTACCCAACCAAAATTTCTCAGGAGAAAACTGGCTTACTAATTGAGTTCTTTCGCTCGGTTTACTCACCCAAGACGATTTTGGACATAAATAATTTCAACAGTGCAAATCCAGCACACACAATTTTGGATGTTTTCAGAGATGAGATAGCAGAAATTCTATTGTGGCTCAGTAAATCGAAGTCAAGAGGCCCAAATAGCTATCCCCATATTGTCTTACGAAAACTTGCTTTACACATGATTAAATAATTAAACAAGTTAATGAAGATCATCAAAAGTCTCCAGAAATTTCATAAGCTATGCAAGATAGCGTCAATAACTCCGATATACAAAAAGAGACACAAACGACAGGTTAGAAACTACAGACCACCTTCCCCTCTGAACATAGACCTCAAAATACTTGAAGAATGCAAACACCAAGCACTCTAAAAGCACTTTATCATGTTATTCAGGAAGCGTCACCACGGTTTTATCAGGCGAAGGTCAGCCATAGCGAAAAAACTGTCATCTCTGCTGAGGACCTACGAAGCTTTAGCTTTAACTACACGAATGAATTGTTAGCCTTCTACACACATTTCAGCAAAGCCTTTGACAAATTTCCAAATTATGGAATTTTGAACAAAGTTGCTGCTATTGGAGACTGATGGTGTTTCTAGTGACACTTGGTTGACAAGGAAGCAGTATGTAACATCTGATGGCATTTTTCTTAAACTCTGGATGTAACTGTGAGGTACCACAGGTCTCCCTTCTCGGACCACTGCTATTCTGAAAAATCAACCTTGATCTAACAGTTGCTCCCAAACTCAGCAGCCCTACATATTTGCAGACGACCTCGAAAGACTAGAAATTGGAAGATCAGATATTAAAGTGCACGCAGAAGCAACAGCAATAGACAAGTGGATTTTACCAAACACAATGGACTTGGCGATTGGCCAATGTGCTAATCTTATTTTCAAGGTGAAAAACGTCTCCTTCTTCCAGGGAAGAGAATTGCTTCAGGCACAAACGTAAATGACGGACTTGAGAATCACCATCAACAAAAACCTGAATTTGGCAGCGCTCATAATTTTGAGACCCAAGGAAGCCAACAAGTTCATATACTCTAAATACGAGATGTTCTTTACGCAGTAAACATGCACATCAATTTAAATCCCTACAATTCTTATGTTATGCCTGTCCTGCTTTTTGGATTCAGTTGTGTTCAGGTAACTAGAGCAGGCCTGAAAACGCTTGAGAAGTTTCAAAAAATAGAACTCAATTGGATAACTGGACGATATAAAATACACAACATAAATGGCCTGAATATTCTGAATGTATTGGCTCTGCCAAAGTACATTCAGATGACTGAACAATTTTTCCTTTCAACGCTAAACCACTAGATAGAGAACTCATGGAAAAACCTCTACCGATTCCAAACCAAGGAAGAACCCCAGATGTGTTTAGTCTTTAAAAAATACGAACTGAGAAAACGGGACATGGGTTCACATCACAAACAGCAAGAGACGATATTTTTCAATTTTTCAGATGACGTTATTTCAGGTAACTTCAGAAAAACCTTCATCAGATATCCAACGCAGACCAGAAGTGCAACATCAAACGGAGCAAATACAACAGCCAGCGGACAACCGACAACAAACGCAGATCAATTCAAAGATTCATCAAATAAAATAGATTCAACGCAAAATTCCAGCACACTTGATGCCTATAGACGACATTTTTTTCATGGCAAAGGACAGCACTACAGAGGCAATGGTAATTGGAGATTCAAACACCAACCGCATTGACGGAAGGCAAATTGGACCAAGTATCTTGAGAAGAGCTTTCGGGGGTTATAGGATCTCAGGACTATTTGAGAGAACCGCAAACATCCGAACAAAGAAACTGAACCATGTAACAATTCTAATGAGAATCAATGAGTGTCTATCGGCTGATTTTGACATATTTGAATCATTTGCGCCATACAAAAAGCTTATATATACATTTGCTTACAAATTCATATAAGCGAAAATATCAATCTGCACTCTAATACCGCTTGGTGCCTTTAGAAGAGAGAGTAAGGTTAGTGCCAAAAAATTTAACAAGCAACTCTGCAGTTTAGTTTCAAAAGTGAAGGACCTACCCTGCAAAAAATTTAACATGATTGATTTGAATGCCGAGTTTCAAAGTCACCATGATTTTATTCACACAGATGGCCTCCATCCTTCTGAATCCGGCGTTAAGTTTATTGTGAAGTCTCTTCACAACATTCTGATAAATTTAAATGTTGAAATAAACGACTCCAAAAACACCGAGACCTAGCCAAAATTATGTATTTCAATTTTTTTAATTATATTTCTAATAACTAACATTTTGGATAAGGTCGTCCTTTTCTTAGCAAGATGCTTGATGCTATTGAGTATTGCCATAACTGCATTGCAAAAAATAAAATTATTTGTGAATGTAGTGTCACGGGTCACCTGGAATTAACCCAAATTGACTCAAGCAACGTTTATTGCGATAATTATTTTGCTATTTGTGACGTGGAGTCAAATTAAAGACCAACAGTTTTCTTCCAATTCAATGAGCACAACATTGTGGGAGGCTTAGACGTAAAGGATACCAAACCCGCTAAGCTGAAGAGGGGCAAACAGATTAGATCCTATTTTGTCTAAACAGGGGTATGTATAATTTTTTTCTGTTGGCAGGATTATAAAATATATGTAGAAGCTACGGAGTGTAATAAATTCTGGAATTTTACTCAAAAAACCATAAAATAAAATTCCCGAAACCTTCACTGGAAAAAAGCCGGAGAAGATGCTATCTTTGACATGAGGTTTGCTCTAGGAGCTCAGCAACATCATTTACAACAAACCTTTTGGACAAAGTCGTCATTTTCTTAGCAACATGCTTGATGCTCTTGTGCATTGCCATAACTGCAACGCAAAAAATGAAATTCTTTGTGAATGTAGAGTAACGGGTCATCTGGAATCAACCCAAATTGACTCAAACAAAGTTTATTGCGATAATTTTTTTGCTATGTGGTGACGTGGAGTCAAATCAAAAACCAACAGTTTTTAACCAATTCAGTAAGCACAACATTGTGGGACGCTTAGACGTAAAGGATACAAAACCCGCTAAGCCGAGGAGGGGCAAACAGAATAGATCCTAATTGGTCTAAACAAGGGTAAGTACAGTTTTTTTCTGACGGCAGGATCATCACATGGTATGTAGAAGCTACGGAGTGTAATAAATTCTGGAAATTTGTCATATAACCAAAAAACGATAAAGTAAATTTCCCAAAACTCTCACTTGAAAAAAGCCGGAGAAGATGCTACCTTCGACGTGAGCTTTGGTCTAGGAGCTCTGCAACATCAACGACATTTTCTGATAGCTAAAAATTTTTAAATTTGTACAAATTGAGTCACCTAATAAAACGCTTTCCCTGAAAAAAAAAAGCAAATCCGGAATCAAAAACGTTTGCCTCCTACACTTCCTCCAAATGCTTTAGTAGATGCGTAAAAAGATTTCTGTTTGTCGTAAATCCATCGTGTTGGCTTCGCTTTTACATCTGCCTCGAATTGAATTTGGTATCGCAAAAAGATGGCGTCTAACTGAAAGATTTTGTCGAATTAGTCTCAGTGCTTACCAAAAACTCCCCGATTACTATCTGCGGTGACATAATCTTTCTAAACGCAAACTGATGTAATTTACACCACGAAGGATGCCGCAGAACAAGAAATTCTTGACCAATGGGAAGGCAAACTGTTCCAACAAACGGTTGATTATGAGGCAAGAGTCAACAATCTGTTGGATGAAGCTCTCTATCGAAACTGCGCTCTTCGAGTCTCATTTGTTGAGCAGTTCAGCAAAATCTACACTTGCTCTGATCACGATACAATTCGAAGGCTATTGGAATGTTCACACCAGCAAGTCAAGACTTATATCCTCAACTATCGTAGTTATGGAAGTGCATTTTACTCACAAATTAATCGTCCCATAAAAAAACGTACTTCGAAGCAATTTGCTATTACAATTTTGCAAAGAACTGTATGACTACTTGAAGCTGCTAGTCGAAAATCATGTTCCGAGAAGAAGCCAGCATTGCCAGTCTCTTTCGTTGTGGATTACAGCCAGCTTATCATACCTAATGCAGGCTCAAAACACAGAAACAACTCCTGGTTAGAAAACCAATCAGCTATCGTAAAACTCTGGACACCAATTTGAAGAAAATTAATACAGAATGAGCTGAGTCTCGTCAAATTTACCACCAGGAGAAAGCAATGTCATCTCGAGACACAAAAATGATATTCAAGAACTTGGAAAATTTAAAGACATCGCATAATCTGCCCTCAGTTATGATAAAAGTTGGGTCCTCAACCACGACTTCCCAAGAGAAATTTGGCTTACTAGTCAAGTGTTTTTACTCGGCGTACTCACCCCAGACAAACGTGGATGTACAAGATCTCAACAAATCGAGCACATCCACATATTTGGAAGGTTTCAGAAACGAGATAGCAGAAATTCTATTGTATCTCAGCAAATCGAAGTCAAATGGCCCAAATGGCTCTCCACATATTGTCTTACAAAAAAATGCTTCACAAGCGATCAAATAATTGAACAAGTTATCGAAGATCATCAAAAACTTCCACAAAAATCATAAGATTTGCAAGATGGCGTCAATAATTCCGATACAAAAAGAGAGAGACAAACGTCTGGTTAAAATCTAAAGACCACTTTCTCTTCTGAAAGTAGACCTCAAAGTACTTGAAAAATGCACATTTCGAGCATCTTACAAGCACTCTATCATGTACCCCACAAAGCATAAACATGGTTTTGTCAGTCGAAAGTCAGTCATAACGAAAAACTGTAATCACTGTCGAGTATTTACGAAGCTCTAGCTAGGAAATCCACTGATGAAAGATTAGCATTCTACCCACGCTTTAGCAAAGCCTTTGACAAAGTTCCACATTATTGAACTTTGAAAAAAGTTAGCTCCTGCTGTTGCAGTCTGAGGGTGTTTCTTGTGACGAGTGGTTGAGTACCTATAAAACAGGAAGCAGTATGTGAAATCTGATGATATTAGTTCTTAAACTCTGGATGTAACCATTTAGGAATCACAATGCTCCCTCCTGGGACCACTGCTATTCTGCATATTCATCCTGGATCTAACAGGCATTCTCAAACTCAGCAGCCCTACATTTTCGCAGATGACCGCAAAAGACGATAGTTTTTCAATTTTTTTAAATGACGTTATTTCGGGTAACTTCAGAAAACCCTTCATCAGAGATCCAATTCAGACCAAAATTGCAACATCAAACGGAGCAAATACAACAACCAGCGGACAACTGACAACAAACGCAGATCAATTCAATGATTCATCAAATAAACTTGATTCAACGCAAAATTCAAGCACAATTGATGCCTATGGATATTTAGTCATCCCAAAGGACGGCACTACAGAGGCAATGGTAATCGGAGATTAAATCACCAACAAAATTGACGGAAGGCAAAATGGACCAAGTATGTTGAGAAGAGGCTTCGGTGGTCAAAAGATCTCAGGACTACTTGAGAGAACTGCAAACACCAGAACAAAAAAAACTGAAACTTGCAACAATTCTAATGGGAATCAATGAGTGTCTATTGGCTCAATTTGACATTTTTGAATCAACTACGCCATACGAAAAACTTATATATACATTTGTTTACAAATTCATATAAGCGAAAATATCAATCTGCACTCTAATACCGCTTGGTGCCTTTAGAAGAGAGAGTAAGGTTAGTGCCAAAAAATTTAACAAGCAACTCTGCAGTTTAGTTTCAAAAGTGAAGGACCTACCCTGCAAAAAATTTAACATGATTGATTTGAATGCCGAGTTTCAAAGTCACCATGATTTTATTCACACAGATGGCCTCCATCCTTCTGAATCCGGCGTTAAGTTTATTGTGAAGTCTCTTCACAACATTCTGATAAATTTAAATGTTGAAATAAACGACTCCAAAAACACCGAGACCTAGCCAAAATTATGTATTTCAATTTTTTTAATTATATTTCTAATAACTAACATTTTGGATAAGGTCGTCCTTTTCTTAGCAAGATGCTTGATGCTATTGAGTATTGCCATAACTGCATTGCAAAAAATAAAATTATTTGTGAATGTAGTGTCACGGGTCACCTGGAATTAACCCAAATTGACTCAAGCAACGTTTATTGCGATAATTATTTTGCTATTTGTGACGTGGAGTCAAATTAAAGACCAACAGTTTTCTTCCAATTCAATGAGCACAACATTGTGGGAGGCTTAGACGTAAAGGATACCAAACCCGCTAAGCTGAAGAGGGGCAAACAGATTAGATCCTATTTTGTCTAAACAGGGGTATGTATAATTTTTTTCTGTTGGCAGGATTATAAAATATATGTAGAAGCTACGGAGTGTAATAAATTCTGGAATTTTACTCAAAAAACCATAAAATAAAATTCCCGAAACCTTCACTGGAAAAAAGCCGGAGAAGATGCTATCTTTGACATGAGGTTTGCTCTAGGAGCTCAGCAACATCAACGACATTTTGTGATAGCCAAAAGCCTTCATTTTTGTACAAATAGAGGCACCTAATAAAACGCTTTTTCTGCGTCAAAATAAACAGCAAATCTGGATTCAAAATCATTTGCCTCTTACACTTCCTACAAACTTTTAAGTAGATGCGTAAAAAGATTTCTGTTTGTGGTAAAGCCATCGTGTTGGCTTTGCATTTACATCTGCCTTGAATTGAATTTGATGTCGCCAAAAATTGGCGTCGAACTGAAAGATTTTGTCGAAATACTCTCAGTGCTTCCCAAAAACTCCCCGATAATTGTCTGCGGTGACATAATCATTCCAAACGCAAACTGATGTAATTTACACCACGAAGGATGCCGCAGAACAAGAAATTCTTGACCAATGGGAAGGCAAACTGTTCCAACAAACGGTTGATTATGAGGCAAGAGTCAACAATCTGTTGGATGTAGCTCTCTATCGAAACTGCGCTCTTCAAGTCACATTTGTTGAGCAGTTCAGCAAAATCTACACTTGCTCTGATCACGATACAATCCAACGGCTATTAGAATGTTCACACCAGCAAGTCAAGCCTTACACTCTCAACTTTCGTAGTCAGGGAAGTGCATATTACTCACAAATTAATCGTCCCCATAAAAAAAACGAAGTTTGAAGCAATTTGCTATTCCAATTTTGCAAAGAACTGTATGACCACTTGGAGCTGCTAATCAAAAATCCCGCATTGCCAGTCTCTTTCGTTGTGAATTACAGCCATTACATCACACCTAATGTAAGCTCAAAACACTCAAGACACCAAATTGACATTCAAGATCATGGGAAGTTGAAGACATCGCATAATCTGCCCGCAGTTATGATAAAAGTTGGGTCCTCAACCACGATTTCTCAAGAGAAAATTGGCTTACTAGTCAAGTGTTTTTACTCGGCGTACTCACCCCAGACAAACGTGGATGTACAAGATCTCAACAAATCGAGCACATGCACATATTTGGAAGGTTTCAGAAACGAGATAGCAGAAATTCTATTGTATCTCAGCAAATCGAAGTCAAATGGCCCAAATGGCTATCCACATAATGTCTTACAAAAAACTGTTTCACAAATGATCAAATGATTGAACAAGTATACGAATATCATCAAATCCTCCACAAAAATCTTAAGATTTGCAAGATGGCGTCAATAATTCCAATACACAAAAAGAGAGACAAACGACTAGTAAAATCTGCAGATCACTTTCTGATCTTAACACAGACCTCAAAGTACTTGAAAAATGCCTATACCAAGCATCTTACAAGCACTTTATCTTGTACCCCACAGAGCATCAACATGGTTTTGTCAGTCGGAGGTCAGTCGAAAAAACTGTAATCTCTGCCGAGGATCTACAAAGCTCTAGCTAGGAACTCCACTGATGAATAGTTACCTTTCTACACACATTTCACTAAAGCCTTTGACAAAGTTCCACATTATTGAATTTTGAAACCAGGTATTTGCTGCTGTTGGAGTCTGAGCGTGTTTGTTGTGATTACTGGTTGAGTACCTATAAAACAGGAAGCAGTATGTGACATCTGATGGTATTAGTTCTGAACCTATGGATGTAACCAGTGAGGTATCACAAGGCTCCCTCCTGGGACCACTGCTATTCCGCATAATCATCATGGATCTAACCGAAGTTCTCAGACTCAGCAGCCCTACATTTTCGCAGACGACCGCAAAAGACTAACAATTGGCAGATCAGGCATTGAAGTACACTCAGACATAACAGCGATAGACAAGTTGGTTTCGCAAAACACAATGGAGTTGGCAATTGACAAATGTGCTAGTCTTATATTCAGGGGGAAAACGTCTCCTTCTTCTTCGGAGGAGAACTGCTCTAGACGCAATTGTAAATGAGGGACTTGAGAATCACATTCAGCAACAACCTGAATTGGGCAGCACATATAATTTTGAGACCCAAGAAAGCCAACAAGGTCAAATACTTTTAAAGAGAAATGTTGTTCACGCAGTAAACATGCACATCGTGTTAAGCCCGTACAAATCGCCTGTTTTGCTGGTCGTGCTTTCTGGACTCAGTTGTGTTCATGTAACTAGAGCTGACCTGAGAAAGCTTGAGAGGTTTCAAAAAAGAGAACTTAGTTGGATAACTGGAAAACATGAAACCCAGTACACAAATGCCTTGAAGAATCTGAACGTATTGCCTCTACCAATGTATATTCAGACGAATGACCTATTATTCCTTTCAAAGCTAATCCACTAGAGAGAGAACTCACAGAAAAACCTGCACCGATTCCAAACCAAGGAAGAAACCCAGACGTGTTTAATCTTGGAAAAATACGAACTGAGGAAGCGGGAAATGAGTTCATTTCACAAACAGCAAGAGTAGCAAACAGAATCATTTCCGAAATCAATTTTCTGAATCCTGATGAACTGAAAGGAAAAACGTTTTTGAGAGAACGATTGTGGTTGTTTGTAAATATAAACTTCTCGATTGAAAACGTCTGCACATGGCAATACGCTTGTGATTGTAAAATGTGCTAAAGTAAGCGGAAGAGACTTTAAAACAAGTGTGCCAGATAAATAACTCGCCTCTGCTAGCGAGCTGAAACACTCCTACAACAATTGTCTGGAGCTCAACAGAAAATCTCCTACAACAAACAAAAACTGTCAAGAGACGAGTCATTATCATTTTGTTGTTAATTTAACCTTTGAAATTTTGAGCATGTTACTAAGTGCGGACGCTTTCACCACTCTGTTTAATCAAAATCAATACATTATCTTGCAATCTTAAAAAGAAGATATTTATTATATACGAAGAACTGCTACGCATTTAGCTGAAAATTTGAAAAAATCAACAACCCCTAGTGAATTTTTGAAAAGTGATATGTTTTCATTTTTTTAAGATGACGTAATTTCAGGTATTTTGGAAAACCTTCATTAGAGATACAATTCAGACCAGAACTGCAACATCAAGCGGAGCAAAAACAACAGCCAGCGGGCAACTGACAACAGACGCATATCAATTGAAAAATTCAACAAATAAAACTGATTCAACGCAAACTTCCAGCACAATTGATGCCTATAGACGACATTTATCCATCCCAAAAGACAGCACTACAGAGGCAATAGTAATCGGAGATTCAAGCACCAACTGCATTGACGGAGCACAATTTGGACCAAGTAAGTTAAGAAGATGCTTCGGGGGTCAAAGGATCTCAGGACTGCTGGTGAGATCTGCAAACAATGGAGCAAACAGTGTGAAACAAGTAACAACTCTAATGGGAATCAATGGTTGCCTATTGGCTGATTTCGACATAAACGAATCAATTACGGCATACAAAAAACTTGTATATACATGTGCTCTAAAATTCATATCAGAAACAATATCAATCTGCACTCTGTTGCCGCTTAGTGCTTTTAGAAAAGAAAGTAAATTTAGTGCCAAAAAGTCAACATGCAACACTGCAGTTTAGTTTCAAAAGTGAAGAATCTATACCACACAAAAACTAACATGCTTTTGATCATATTCACACAGATGGCCTCCTTCCCTCTGAAAACAGCTTTATGGTTCAAGTAAAGTCGGTTAACGTTGGTTAAATCTCTTCTCAACAATCTGATAAACTTAAATATTGAAATAAACGACTGTGCTACCTCAATTTGAACGAAACAGAACCGAGAAACACCAAGACCTAGCCAAAATGATATATTTCAATTTTTGTATTTATATCTCTAATAACTAACGTTTTGGTTATTGTCGTCCTTTTCATAGCAACATGCTTGATGCTCTTGCATTTTGCCATAACTGCAACGCAGAAAATAAAATTATTTTTGATTGTAGTGTCACGGGTCATCTGTAATCAACCCAAGTTCACTCAGGCAGAGCTTTTGCGATTATTTTTTTGCTATGTGGTGACGTGCAGTAAAATCCAGAACCAACAGTTTTTACGAATACTTTTTAGCAGTTACTAAAAAATGTTCTAAAATTTTGCACTTGAACGCGCAAAGTGTTGTTTAAAAAAATCTCATTGAAACATGACCTTCAGTATTCAAAGGATAACACAATTATTGGACTAATTGAAACTTGGTTAACTGAAAATAATTGATCTAACCTCGGAACGTTTTGAACGGTACTCATGCACTATTCCGAAATGAGCGCTTTCAAAAAATAAAAAGAAAGATGAAGTTGTGACTGTATTTGTCCCAAAGATAATATCATTAAAATAAAGACCTGACTTAATGACGTTTGACGAAAATGTGTTTGAGTCTGTTTGGGTTTAATGTAAAAAAATTTTTTCAAAAAAAAATTGAAAAAATGCATATCAACGTAACGTACAATCCCTCAAAGCAGAATCAAGAGAAATTTTTCGGCGATTAGTCATACAATCTAGACTAAACTTTTGGAGAGTTCAACACTTTACTTGTGCCGGGTAACTTTAACCTCAATTGTTTAAACGCAAGTGAGAAAAACAATTTGGAGAACATCGTAACATTTTGGTCTATAAATTGTTGGCGTATATGAAACCAAAAGACTAGAACTATATTCAGAGTCATATATTGGTTGCTTTTTGATCAAAATAATAGAAAAAAAAACCAGCAATTTTTTTTTGAGACGCCATTCAAATCAGATTTTTTAGCATCTCTTTTTGAACCTGATATCAAATCGATAAAGTTCAATTCAAAAAGTATATACTGTTTCGACAAAAAAAACAGTACAATGCAAATATTTTTGTTAAAGCCCTTTCAATTTCCCCGTGGCACTCCATTCATCAAAGCAATGTTGCTCCCGTAATGTCTAATATTATGATATCGATTGTTAGCAATGCACTCAAAACTCACTGTGCATTCTTTTGAAAAAAAAATAATTTGAAATCGCTAACATGGGAACCTGTTAAAAACTGAATGGTTTGACTAGGAATGTAGAACAGAAATAAGAAGAAAAGAAACTGCATTTAGGCCTAACAGAAAACAAGACGTCTACCAATTGGGATTTTTATAACAAAAGCGACAATCTCTATCAAACCTAATAATTGTTAAAAGAGACAGAACATCGAAACCATCGTTTGAATCTCTGGACACTGAAAAAAACGCTGGAATTCCATTAATTCCATTAGATTGAAACAAAATAAACTCAGTGCTGTAACTGCGTTGCAAAATTTATTTAAAGACTCACAAACTAACGAATTTGAGATTGCGAGTTTTCTAAATCAAACTTTTTCTAACCTTGGTAATTTTTAGGGACAAGAATGTAAAACGATGCACCCACAAAAGTACCCTAAGCAAACTTATCAAACCGTTCTGTTTTCAGTTTTTTACAGAAAAAATAGTTTACAATTTTGTCAGGAAATTGAGTTCCAACAAGCCACTAGGTCCTATTTTGATTCCTGCCTGGGCTATAAAAGATTGTCAAACATTAATTGTACCACATCTTACTTAATTTTTTTCCAAAAGCATTCGACAAAATATTTTCCAGAATGCATTAAAAAACGGAAATCAGCCACCTCTGCAAAAAAGTGGACCCAATAAATGCAAACAACTAACGCCCAATATCAATCACAAATGCATATTCAAAAATTTTTGAGCGATTCCTACATCATCAAATAACAAATCACGTACAAAAATTTCACCTTATGAATTGGCTTCAGTTTGGTTTTCGAAAAAATAACTCCACAGTCGATGCTTTGTTATTTTTCATAGAATCAGTTTGTGAGATTGTTGACTCAAATAATTTTGTCCAAACTGCACATTTGGGTCTCATGAAAGCATTTGATTTCATATCTCATGATATCCTATTAGATAAACTAAAAAATGGCTTTGACATCGATGCAGAAAACATTTTGAAAAGCTTTCTTTCTAACAGATTTCAAAGTGTAAAATTAAACTTAGTTTTCTCCAACAGGATAAAAATTGTCAGAGGTCTAAACCAAGGAACAATTTTGGGACCGCTCTTGTTGAATTTATAAGTGAGCTGTCTTTGTACATCTATTGACACTGACAAAACAATGATACAGTACGTTGATGATTGCCTAGTTTTTTCTTCTAACGAGGATGAAAAGATAGCAAAAAAATTCCTTGGAATCAAACATACATTATTTAGCAAACTACTTCAGAGATCATCAAAGAACTTTGAATTCTTCAAAATCAGAGTTCGTTTGTTTCAGCAAACGAAATGGTCATAGATAAAAACCCAAGACAACGATAATAGAAAACAAAGTACTCAAGAAGTCTAATGAATGTAAATATTTAGGACTAACAATTGATAGTAGTTTCAGTTTCATGAATCATATTAAATAAAAGTTAATGAAGATGCCTCAGGGGTTAAACACCATAGAATGAATTGGAACTCAGCTCCCTTCATCAAGTCTAGAATGTTCACTTCCATCAATTGTTTTGTCACATCTCATATATTCCGCTCTATTTATTCAGCACATTAGAAAACCTATGATGACTTGTCTAGCAAAGCAGCTGAACTGGGGTCTTAAAAATGTGTTTTTCAGCTCTTTGCAAATTGTCACAGCGCTTAAAAATAAAAAAAGCTGACGGGGATTGAACAGCGAATTGATCAACTTTCTAATTTTTATCTCAGAAAATATCTTAGCAGAGAAAAATACTCATTCAAAACGACAGTGATTTTGCCAAATGCTAAATACTCCGTCAACGAAATTACTCAAAAAATCATTTTCAATGACCACAGATCAGTTTCTTTTCGAAACATTTCCTTTTTTTCCATGCTACGTCAAACAAATGGAAACCAATAACTACCATATCAACTCAGGTGATTTTAAAACCGGCAAGGTCGTTCAAAAAATTGTTATTTATATACACATTTCCGCAAAGCCTTTGACAAAGTTCCCCCACTGTGGAAATTTGAAAACAAGTTGTTGCTGTTGTAGTCTGAGGGAGTTTTTTGTGACTACTGGTTGAGTAACTATAAGACAGGAAGCAGTATGTGACATCTGATGGTATTCGTTCTCAAACTTTGGATGTAACCTGTGAGGCATCACAAGACTCCCCCCTGGGACCACTGCTCTTCTGCATACTCATCTTGGAAGTGACAGACATTCTCAAATTCAGCTGCCTTGCATTTTCGTAGACGACCACAAAAGACTAGCAAATGGCAGATCAGACATTGAAGTACACGCAGACATAACAGCGATAGAAAAGTTGGTTTCGCAAAACACAATGGAGTTGGCAATTGACAATTGTTCTAATCTTACATTCAGGGGTAAAAATCCTGTGTATTCCTTGGAAAAGAACTGCTTCAGACCCAAACGTAAATGAAGGACTTGAGAATCACTATCAGCAGCAACTTGAATTGGGGAGCGCACATAAATTGGAGAGCCGAGAAAGCCAACAAGGTCATATACTCTAAAAGCGTAATGTTGTTTACGTAATAGACAAGCACGTCAAGTTAAGCCCGTACAAATTACCTGATATAAAGGTCCTGCTTTTTGGACTCAGTTGTGTTCAAGTAACTAGAGCAGACCTGAGAAACCCTGAGAAGTTTCATAAAAGGGAAATTCAATTTGATAACTCGACAATATGAAATTCAGTACATAAATGGCAGGATGATTCTGAATGCATTGCCTCTACCAATGTAAATTCAGATGATTGACCTAATATTCCTTTCAGCGCTAACGCACTAGATAGAGAACTCATAGAAAAACCTGCACCGATTCCAAACCAAGGAAGAAGCCCAGATGTGCTTAGTCTTAAAAAACGAACTGAGAAAGCGGAAAATGAGTTCAAGCTTGAGAAGTTTAAAAAAAGAGAACTTAGTTGGATAACTGGACAATATGAAAGCTAGTACACAATTGCCTTGAAGAATCTGAACGTATTGCCTCCACCAATGTACTTTGTACTTTCAGATGACTGACCTCTTATTCCTTTCAAAGCTAATCCACTAGATAGAGAACTTATAGAAAAACCTGCACCAATTCCAAACCACGGAAGAAGCCCAGACGTGTTTAATCTTCAAAAAAATACGAATTGAGAAAGCGGAAAATGAGTTGATTTCACAACCAGTAAGAAAAGCAAACATAATCAATTCCAAAATCAACTTTCTGAATCAAGATGGACTGAAAACAAGAATTATTTTGAGAGAACGATTGCGGATATTTGTAAAAATAATCTTCTCGATTGAAAATGTGTGCACATGGCAATATACTTGTGAGTGCAACATTTGCAGAAGTAAAGGAAGAGACTTCAAAACAAGTTTGCCAGATAAATAACTCGCCTCTGCTTGTGAGCTGAAAAACTTCTACAACAACTGTCTAGAGGTCAAGAGAAAAAATCTTACAACAATCAACAACTGTCAAGAGACCGTTCGATATCATTTTATTGTTACTTCAACCTTTGAAATTTTGAGCATGTTACTAAGTGCGGACGCTTTCACCACTCTGTTTAATCAAAATCAATACATTATCTTGCAATCTTACAAAGAAAATGTTTATTATCTACGAAGAATTGCTACGGATTTGGCAGAAATTTTCAAAGAATCAACAACCACTAGTGAATTTTTGAAAAGTGGGAGTTTTTCAAATTTTCAGATGACGGAATTTCAGATAATTTCAGAAAACCCTTCATCAGAGATCCAATTCAGACCAGAACTGCAACATAAAGCGGAGCAAACACAACATCCAGTGGACAACTGACAACAAACGCAGAAAAATTCAAGATTCATCAAATAAAAGAGATTCAACCAAAAATGCCAGCAGAATGGATGCCTATAGACGACATTTTTCCATCCCAATGGACGACACTACAGAGGCAATGACAATCGGAGATTCAATCACCAACAGCATTGACGGAAGGCAAATTGGACTAAGTTTGTTAAGAAGAGGAGGCTTCGGTGGTCATAGGATCTCAGGACTGCTTGAGAGAACTGCAAACAGAGCAAAAAAAGTGAAACAAGTAACATCTCTAATGGGAATCAGTGATTGTCTATCGGCTGATTTTGACATAAAGCTTGTATATACATATGATCACAGATTCAAACCAGAGACGAAAGAAATCTGCGCTCTATTACCGCTTAGAAAAAAGATTATTGCCTTTAGAAAAGAGATTAAGTTTAGTCCAAAAAAAGACGCAACTCTGCGGTTTAGTTTCAAAAGTAAAGGACCTATTCAACACAAAAACTAACATGATTGATTTGAAAGCCGAGTTTCAAAATAATTATGATTATGTTCACACAGATTGCCTCCATCCCTCTGAAAACGGCTTTATCGTTATGATAAAGTCTCTTCGCAACGACAGTCTATGTCTAATAACTAATTTTTGGGATAAGTTGTCTTTTACTTAGTAATACGCTTGATGCTCTTGTATATTGCCATAATTGCAACGCATAAAAAATGATTATTTGTGGATGTTGTGTCACGGGTCATCTGTAATCAACCCAAACTGACTCAGGCAATGTTTTTTGCGATTATTTTTTTGCTATGTGGTGTCGTGGAGTCAAATCCAGGACCAACATTTTTTTACGAAACTTTTTTAGCAGTCACTAAAAAAAGTTCTGAAAACATTAAAATTTTCCACTTGGACGCGCAAAGTGTTGTTAAGAAAAAATCTCATTTAAATATCACCTTCAGTATTTAAAGAATAACAGAATTATTGGACTAAATGAAGCTTGGTTAACTGAAAATATGTGATCTAACTTTGGAACGTTTTAAACGACACTCATGCATTATTCCGAAATGACCGCTTACAAAAAGACAAAGAAAAGATGGAGGTGTCACTCTATTCGTCTCAAAGATATCAGCACCAAAAGAAAGACCTGATTTAATGACGTTTGACGAAAATGTGTTTGAGTCAGTTTGGGTTGAATGTAAAATAAGATTTTTAAAAAGAAATTCGAAAAAATGCTCATCAACGTAAAGCAACGTAATGCAATCCCTCAAAGCAATATCAAGAAAAAATTTTAGGCGAACAGTCATAAAAATAATGCTACGTTTTTGGACAAAGCAACACTTTACATGTACCGGGTGACTTTAAACTCAATTGTTTAAACGCAAGTGAGAAAAACAATTTGGAGGCTTCGTAACATCTTTTGGCCTAAAAATTGTAAAGGTACATGAATCCAAACGATTTGCACTAAATTCAGAGTCACATATTGATTGCTTTTTGACCGAAACTATAGAAAAAACAAGCAATTTACTTTTGAGACGCCATTCAAATCAGGTCTTTTAGCATCTCTTGTTGTAACTGATATCAAATTGATAAAGATGAAAACAAAAAGTATATACTTTTTGACAAAAAAACAGTTCAAAGCAAATATTTTCGTTAAAACCCTTTCATTTTACCATGGCACTCCATTCATCAAAGCAATGCACTGGAAACTCACGCTCCAGATGTTAAAAAATTTATTTGAAATTGCAAACACAGGAAACTGTTAAAAACTGAATGATTTCACTAAGAATGTAAAACAGAATTACGAAGAAAAAAAATGCATTTATCACTTAACAGAAAACAAAATGTCGACCAATTGGGATCTCTATTTTAAAAGCGACAATGTCTATCAAACCTAAAAATTGTTAAAAAAGAAAGAACATCTAAAGCATTGTTTGAACCTCTGGACACTGAAAAAAACGCTGGAATTCCATTAATTCCATTAGATTGAAACAAAATAAACTCAGTGCTGTAACTGCGTTGCAAAATTTATTTAAAGACTCACAAACTAACGAATTTGAGATTGCGAGTTTTCTAAATCAAACTTTTTCTAACATTGGTAATTTTTTAGGGACAAGAATGTAAAACGATGCACCCACCAAAGTAACCTAAGCAAACATATCAAACCGTTCAATTTTCAGTTTGTTACAAAAAAAATCACAATACTGTCAGGGATTTGAGTTCCAACAAGCCACTAGGTCCTATTATGGTTCCTGCCTAGGCTATTAAAGATTGTCAAACACTCAGTGTACCACATCTTACTTACTTTTTTTAACTAAAGCATTCGACAAAATATTTTCCAAACTGCACTTTAAAAGCCCTTGGCTATAAAAGATTATCGAACACTCATTGTACCACATCTTACTTTCTTTTTTTAACGAGAGCATCAGAACAAATATTTTCCAAACTGCACTAAAAAAGCGGAAATCAGTGATATCTACAAAAAATTGACCCAATGGATGCAAACAACTAACGACCAATATCAATCACAAATGCAATTTCAAAAATTTTTGAGCAATACCTACATCAACAAATAACGAATCACGGACAAACATTTCACCTTATAATTTGGCTTCAGATCGGTTTTCAAAAAAATGTTTCCAAATTTGATGCTTTGCTATTTTTCATAGAATCAGTTCGTAAAAGTTTTGACTCAATTAATATTGTCCAAACTGCACTTTTGGATCTCTTAAAAGCGTTTGATTTCATATCAAATGATATCCTAATAGACAAATTTAAAAATTTGGCTTTGACATCGATGCACAAAACCTTATAAACTTCTTTCTAACAGATTTCAAAGTGTAAAATTAGACCCAACAGGATAATGTACCCCAAGGAACTATTTTGGGCCGCTCTTGTTAAGTTTATAAGTGAGCAATCTTTGTACAGCTATTGATACTGATGCAGCATTGATAGAGTATGTTAATGGTTGTCTAGTTTTTGCTTCTAACAAGGATGCAAAAAGATAGCAAAAAAATTCTCTGGAATCAACATACATAATTTTGCACACTACTTCAGAGATCATCAAATATCTTTGATTTCTTCAAAGACAGAGGTCGTTTGTTTCAGCAAACGAAATGGTCTGAGATGTGCTGAATAAATAAACGCTCTAGTTATTCAGCTTATTAGAAAACCTATGATGACTTCTCTAGCAAAGCAGCTGAACTAGACAACCATTAACATACTCTATCATTGTTGCATCAGTATCAATAGCTGTACAAAGATCCCAAACAGGGGATGGCGATTGAACAGAGAATTGGTCAACTTTCTGTTTTTTATCTAAGAAACTATCTTAGCAGAAAAAAATTCATTCAATACGACAGTGATTTTATCAAGTGCTAAATACTGCATCAACGAACGTACTCAAAAAAATAATTTTCGATGACCACAGATCAGCTTCTTTTCTTGGCAGCTCTTTTTTTCCATGCTACGTCAAAATAATGGAATTCACTAACTACCAAATTATTATTATTATTATTATTATGACTTCGTGGATATGCCACTGTGATGTTATTCCCGCTGTTAGGTTCTAGGATATGCACGACACTTTTCACAGATACAAATGACTGTCCATGTGCAAGGATTCTGCTCATTCGAGTTCCTGCAAATCAACTCTAGAGATTTTAAAACTAGCAAGTGTGTTCAAAAAATTGTTATTAAAGCACTACATAGATCAAGCGTGATTAGTTTTGCATGTTTTTGTGGCGTGAGTTTTGACTAGTTTAATCTTTTAAAACCTCACTGTGGAATTTTGCAACAACTTTAACGTAATTTTATTGTGATTTATACGTACTTCAACAATTACAGCGCTACACAATAAAGTGTCTTCTACAACAACATTTTTACTATGGAAAATAATAAATATAGTTGCTTCTCAAACACTAAAAACAGTCCAGGCAAGATACTGACGGTAATTTTCAACGTTGTATAGCAAGTCACTTATGTCGGAGTGACATATGAGAATAGAAGTAGTAGCGAACTCTTTAGGGATATACCATGGGTTTTCACCCTTTATGTCATTAGTGAGTAAGTTTGGAATGTTGGTTACAGTTCGTGCATTGGCAGAGTATCCTCCAGGTACATAGATTGGCTTCGTTGAACTTTTCGAAGAATTTCCAAATTTGCTGTTATTCGTGCTTTTCTGTTTTATTTCGTTGTTGAGTCGATATGTTTACTCAGAATGTTGTGCAGTCTTCCGTTTCGTGTCCAGAAGTTATCGTCGGTCCTTTTGAGTCTGGTTGCGAAGATCTGAATGAGAGGTAACTTTTGGGTATTTCCCATTATAGCCCCCCATTGTGTTATAATTCCTAATCAACATTAAGCTATAATTCAACTGAGCATATTTTATCAAGATTCAGAGAATGTTTGACGTTGTTAGTATACAAATTAATTAAAAAGTAGTGGACCCGGTACAGTAACCTGGGGCACACCTCTTTTAACTTTGCACCAGCTGGAGAACGTATTATTGACTCTTACTCGTTGGTATTCAATAAAATCTTGAATCTTTTCCGTTTGCACCCCAGAGATGCACGTGCCATATTTTTTACATCGTGATTTACTAAATGGCACGTGCTCTGTACCGGGGGGGGGGGTGCATAATGTACCAGGGAAGGGCACAAACGGAAAAGATCCCAAAGTTTTTCTGAGCTTTCTGTAATATATGTTTCATTTTTCAAGTTATAGCATCATTGTCCAGTGCTCTCGTTTTTGCTAGTTATCTTCGTTTATGGGTCTAATTTAAAGAAAGTTTCTCCCATTAACATCTAATTGGTGTCTGGGTAGGGGGTATAGACCAGATAGGTTGTCTGGTCTTCAAAGCTGGTGGAGGGGCTATAATGTGAATTATGGCAAACACCTGAGTTTCTCAATTGGGTTATCGCTTTTTCAGGTTGACTGTAGATGGCCATTCAGGATGATGATAATGAAGATCTGGAAGAGTTGCCGATGTCTGAAGATGAGGAGAGCAGCAAAGTAGCAGCAGGTATACCTTCGAGGATAGTTTACACCGCGAAAGAGCTTCATGATCTGCGGGAGTCGCCTTTCTGCAACGTGAAACCGGAGATTCTGAATGACGAATTTTTTGATGCAAACGGTCGATGGAACCCAAATTTATGGCATTCCAGTCTCTTCAACTCCAGTAAAGGCAGACGGAACCTCTCTAATTCAAGGAATAAGGGCGGAAGCCGTAACTACACTTTCGGGTCAAATGCGCGATCGTGTTATGAAATAAGTAGACGAAGCTATGGCATTCAATACGGCAATTACAGGTCGCGGGAACAAGTTGCAGCTGAAAGTTACAGAAGTTCAGTTCAAGAACCAGTAGAACAAAGTTTTTGTTCTTTGCCGCAATCCTCATCTGCATATGAACTTGGGCAGGCACGCACTGATTCTGTCCCCAGCGAATCAGAAAACGCTGCAATTTCTTCTGTTGACTCGCGACAAAAGCGAAACGTAACATTTGCATCGGCTGAGTGCTCAGCGTCTGCTAACCAAGATTATCCACAGCAAGCACCAAGCACACTTGTAACTGATCAAAACGCAGTTTCTACTAGCCACTCAGCGGATGAATCAAACGTAAGTGTTGATAATCGGTCAGAAGGTGAGCCTGAATGGCTCTCTGTTTCTGTGGAAACAACTGATGCGGAGTTTGATTTCGGAAATCTTGAAGATCTCAAGAAAGAGTATAACGAGCAGGTTTCTGGTGAAAGACCAAGTGGGTCCACAATTGAGCCCGGCTGCAGTCAGTCAACAGCCGTTGATCAATTCTTTTCAGCGAATAGCAGAAGTGGCGACAAGAGTCAGGAAACGCCATCGAGCACACGCGTTCTGCCACTAATGACTCTCGAAGATATTGAGTCAGGCTGTCACCCGGACGCTAATCTAGGAACGGGAGTTCAAACAGATGCTTCCGATGACTTAAAAGCTTTCAAGAGTTTGGTTGACAACGTGAACAAAAGTTCAAGTGACGGTCTTGTTGTGCAGTCCAGCGATGTTTTAAATGAGAGTACCCTGCAAAATCAATCGCGTGTGTCTCAAATGTTTTCACAGCAACAAATTGTATCTGCAAATTTTCATTCCGGTAGAAAAGTACCTATTACTTGGAATAGTGACAAGATCTTGGCGTTCGAGAGAGCTGCGATGCGAAATGCTGCTCCATCTCATTTGGAGTCATCTGTTCCAGTGTGGAACCAAAACTGTTTAGAAAAATTGTCCCTTGGAGGTGAGAGTTTTTCGATGACTTCCTTAGCTTCGCAACGGTCTGTCAACAACACATTCGGGTCGTCGTCTAACGAAGAAAGCTCGGCAACTTGGAGCAGCATGCCTCACGTGCTGCGACAGAACCGCGAGCGCCAATTAACCAATGCTTTGTTTAACGATCCAGCGACGTTGCTGGCTCAAAATCTGCAGCACAATTCTCAGCAAATTATGCGACAGCAATCCGAGGCTTTGCTATATATTCAGAAGCTGCAACAAGAGCGACTGGCATTGACATTAGCCCAGCAAAAACTGCTAGATGCGAAAAGAAATGCTGGACTAATGCAAAGTGCCGCACATTTGCAATCTGCTGCTGAGCTCCAAGAAGCTATTCGGATGAACGAGCGAATGGAGCTTCGATTGTTTCAGGACCAGCTACGGCTCCAAGAACATCAGCGACTGACGGTACCGCTGAACGATCTTTTCATGAGCGTGACAAGAAATGCCCATTCTCTAAACCCATTACAGACTCAGTTGAATGCAGGTTTGAGGATGCGACATCCGATTCCGCCAGGTGGCATCAACATGCGACCTCAAAGTATGCGTCCCCAGCAACCACCACCTGGTTTAACTCCGGCTCTGCAGATGATATTCCAGCGACAGTTGATGGGAGCAATGCAACATGTCCAAAACTGAAATGACTCCAGAACATCTTTATAAATGATCATTGCAAGTAACAATGATGCATTCGATATGGGCTATTCTCATGTAGCTCGGAAATGTAACTCTATCTCAAAAACTACGGGTTAAGTTAGTTAGAAACCTATAAAAGAATAAGCCCCAAATTGTATGCCCAAATAAGCCCCATTAAATCTATTAAATGCGCAGGTACACTTGATAAAATTGGTATACTTTCAATACAGGATAACATTGATTGTTTATCTGCGCAACATATAAGACTGTTGTTGTAACAGTGCAAGACCTCGTCAAAATCTTAGAACTGTTTCCTGAAATCTGTTTTCTTCTTGCTTGTATTGCCTTTCGAAATTGATCCTTTCGAATCGTAATTAAAGTTTATTTTCTGCGAAAATGTCGGAGCGTCACTCATTGTATTTACTATCTAACGGTATCATGTACTACTCACACGCCATTTAAGATGCGAATTGACCAAAGTCACTAAAGTCAAAATTGAACTTGTGAAAATGGCCGAAGAATATTTTAGGGAACAGAAAACAGTTCGTATAAACTATCAAGTATGCCTTTCTCTGTGAGTGCAATACAAGAAAAAGGTGCTGTATGTATTTATGTTAACAAATCTTTAGTTTTAGTGTTACTTGTTTATTTTTGTTTGTTTACACTTGAGTGTGTATTCTACCTGCCATTCTATCATAATCATTATAAATTGGCTAAAGCAATGATCTACTAATAAATATAGGCTGGCTCACTTCCAAACATAAGGATGAAATATATTTACAAAAATAATATGCATACTCTACTCTCGGACAATTTTGACAATAAAGAGAAACTTATTTGGATCATTGTCGATATAACCATTTTTCTGACTCAAAACCCGCGCTGTCGTTTAAATTTGTAAAAATAATCCTCAATTTGCATTTTAATGACTGCCATTAATTGTCAAGGGTTTTGAGTTAGCTTAGGTGCCTTTGCGGCCGCTACGATGTTTAGCTTGCATGACTTCATTTTTACAATCATGTAAGGATCGGATGTAAGGAAGGATTTGCCCGAGGTGTGTGTGATAGTGGTGCCCTGTGAAATGAACTTTGTTTTCTTTCCGACTTATTTTTCTATCTGCTGATGTTGGACGACTAATGATTGCATTATGTCCTGTGCAATAATTCTGTGTCTTCTGTATTGACTGATCGATTGCTTTCTGATTATTGATGCTTGTTTAACCTACTGCTGCTTCTACTAAGGAACAATGAAGGTAAACTAAATGGATGCTTGATTAACTTCATTAATTTGAGTTACTATTACTGCTGCTGCTGTTGATATATGAGTTGAAAAGCTAATTAATGTTTGGTTTGATATCAGACGTTGTAGAAACTAAAATAAAATTGTTCCTCTTTAATTTGATTTTTTCTTACGGGAAGTTTTCTCACTGAATATATTTTTCGGTGAACAAAATAGTGCGAAAGATGACTGACGGACTGTTAAGTTGATCTCCAAATAAGGTTAAAAGCAGTCAGCTGTATCTGCGAGGGTAACTTCTTGCTTTCGGCTTGATGTGAATTGAGCGTTATTTCAGTATTTCATTATATGCACTTGTATCCAATCATTGAAATACAGCTTCATAAAAGACAATTGGGTTTGCGCCACAAACGCTCGGCAGTTCTGCAGCTCCTTATGTACCTAAAAGAAGTGAATGAACTCTACTACGCAGCAAATAGTGAACACATATATGCCGTCTACGTGGACTTCAAAAAAGCTTTCGACAAAGTTGCCCACGAAAAGCTAAAAGACTTCAGCAGTGGTGGAAAACTGCTCAATCTTCTAAGCAGCTGCATTGAGAGCGTAACCAATGTGTCAAGGTAAACAATGCCAGGTCAAGTTTTAGAAATGTGACCGGTGGTGTTCCCGAAGGGTCCATCCTAGGGCCTCTCCTCTTCCTTGCCTTCGTCAACGACCTTCCCAGAGCCGTTTACAATTATTCATCGTATGGCTATGCTGACGACTTCAAAATCATCATGGAGAGCAAAACCGACGCAAATCGGATTGTTACAGAAAATATTCAAACCTGGAGTGAAGAGAACCATATGTCCCTTAAAAGTCGAGAAAAGCAAAATTTTTTGTGTGAAAGGAAGCGCCTCATGCGAATCCGGCGATTCACTCGAAGTGGTGTCGCAACAAAAGGACCTTGGAGTAATCATATCTAGAAGCCTCTCCTGGAGTGATAATTGTTCTCGAAGAGCAACCAAGGCCTGGCGATCCTTCTGGTTCTCGAAAAGAGGCTGCTCACACAAAGCCAATCCCGCCACAAAACTGAATGCGTACGTTAATTACATAGTACCTGTTCTGACCTACGCTTCCCAGGTCTAGTACGCATCAAAAACTGACCTGAAGTCGCTTGAAGGAGTGCAACGCAAAGCCACTGCTTGGATATGCGGAAAAGATGCTGACTACAAACAGCGACTACTAAAACTCAACATGCTGCCTGTATCGTTGTATCTCGAACTACACGATATTCTATTTTTCAACGCAATATGTCAAGGCAAATATGCTCTAGACTCGAACGACAAACCTAAACCCAGATCATTAGAAACGCGGCAAAACGAAAACTTCGAAGTTCCTTTTAACAGGCTGAAGAAGACCGATACAATTTTTTGGACATGGACTGCGCGACTTATGAACATCCTAAACAAGCACATACCTGAAAATTATTCAACGAAATCAAGACTGACAAAGATATATCACAAATTCTTCGATAGGAGCTACAATGTGATGGAACCCTGCTCTTGGCGAGTTCTCTGTCTCTGTGGCTCCTGTAAAGCTGCCAAGAAATTTGTGCCAGCTGAAAACTGAAGGGTTTATTTCACCCCTGGTCTCGTCCTAAAGCCTATCTACTGCTACTAATACTACTATACATATCGGCTAAAGTGTTTCATAATAGAACTTTCAAGTAGCCTTTGAGCCCTCTGATAAAGGGCCTGTGCAAGTGAAATCTAGATTATGTTCCTTTTCCACTTTTGATGAGAACAAAAGTAATGACCGCCACTAGACTTGTCTTGGAGTCCTTGTCTTCTCCAGTACTGAGGAGAACTCTCCAGTTTGCGGGCTGCTCTGGTCGAAGACTGCTTTTTTGTGATAAGTTTTGTTATCGCTTTTAAGAGCCATTCTTTTTATCCGTGGAGCAGCTACAATACTCTTAGTTTGAGCACCATATCAATTTAATAAAGTATCTTGCATCGCCAGCAACCCACCCAGAAAAGATATGGGTCGTAAGAATTCAACCCTCGGCCAATAAGAGAAGAATGACAGTCATTTTGGTCTCATTTAATTGAGAGTTGTCGAACTAAAAAACCACATGCGATTGATTCCGGTCAGTCAAATAGAGGCAGTAAAAGTCCAAAACCAGTTTGTTGGATAATTTAACCACCAACATTGTCACGAGAGAATTGTCCCTAAAGACATTAAAGTTTACCGAAGACAATCAAATTTTCACAAGCGGTAAAAATATTCATTTGTAGCAAAAAATCCGAAGCGTCGCTTGAGATTTCCTTTCTTTTTCGACGTCCGCGTTCAACGGCATTTCCAGCAAGTATTCTGTACAAGTTTTGGCTACCGTTAGAGCGATTCCCGGTTGTGGGTCAAAGTACTTTATACCCGCATACTTTTTTTGACTCAGCAAGTAATAATGGACAGATTAAAACAAAATATTCCTTATTTTCCTCATATCAAATCAGTGCAAGATTATGAAGCAGAAATTCGGAGAAAAAAACTGTCAACATCTTCATGGACGTTTTTAATGTGAATTTTGAAAAAAAAATTAACACATCCTGCATAAATTCAATTATTTAACACAACGTTTTCATGTTCTTGCAATTTTTAATTAGATGCTATAAAGCAGAGGTTTTAAACGCAATTAAACACTATGTTGTGAGCTACACAAAAATTAGCATTGTTTTTGGACGCATCAAGTTTTGCTTTAGTTGTAAGTACTTTGTTTCTCGCAATAACGCCATTTTTACTATGCAGTTAATTTTGGCAAGTCTAGTAAATTGCAAATTCTGTATTTTCGGACCCATATTCTGCACAAGAGAATCATTTGAATTGCCGTCGGATAATTAGTCACAGGTTGCTCAGTTATGGGTCTTTTCTTTCAGTTTATAACTCACCTGCTCTGATTTAGTTTCAATCGATTGAAACCAAATTTCATCATTTGTGAAATCTGTTAAAAACAAGCAAATGGTTCGAAGTCAGTCCTGGTTTTTTGTGAAGACGGATAACTATATCGTATAGACAAAAGTATCCTTTCAGAAGAATTTCAAAGCTAAGATGAGAACTACAGAATTCGTTATTAGAAATTTTATAAAACTTTCGTGAGAAATCCTGCTGATTCATTTGTTTTTATCTTGACCTATGAACGCTAAAAACTGAAATTTTGTTGAGCTCCTATGAAAAGTTTATTTTTTTTCTGGTGTCTCAAAATATTTGAGAGCTTAAGAACTCATGCACAATTGGCTTTTCAGATAATTTTTTGAATAAAGTGTAATTGATTTCATGCAGTAGTAATAACATACTCGTGTCTGATTACAAAGACACGTTCTCAAAGTTAGGTGCCAAACTTTCAGCAGACTGAACCATCAAACCAAGTTGCCAAGTTGTTTTTGGAAAAGTGGAATGTTTTAGAATTCTTATACGCTAGTGGAATTTACTGTAATCCCTTATCACAATGAAATGACGGAATCGTGTGAATATTTTCAGTCATGATTTACAAATCATTTTGGACAATTTTTCACTGTCATTCACTAATTTTTTGCGGAGAGCGTTTTTCACATATTTAATTCTTTCACTTGGAAAATCGTGTTAGTAGTGCTTTCAATTTATAGATATTAATAAAAGATCAAAATCTTTAGAGCTGTTTGTATTGAATTCTATAAGTTTTTCTGTAATCATATACTTTGCGCATAAAAAAACAGAGTACTCAGAAAGATTGATCCCTAAAAATAATGTAAACTAATTTAACCAAGCGTGGATGAAACCATCTTGGTAGTCTCCGTTAAGGAGCTAAATAGTTCAAGGGAAAATGTCGGTTTCGAAAACATTCCATCCTGAGAGATAGCAACTGCATTTAGATTAGTAAGCATCCATAATTAAATTTTTGTCTTAATATGTTTGTCACATAAACAATTGGTAACCAATCAGTGGGTGCTTCACGGTTGTTTTGAGTTCAAATTTGATCAGTCCTAATTTTTTACTCAAATCTATGGCTAAATGAAGCAATTGAATTGGTGCTTTTTACGGATTTTTGGAGCGTCATTTTTATTTTAAATGTCCATTTTTTTTCGCTGTTGTACTTGTATTTAATTCTGATATTGTATTGTGCTCTTTCTTATGTTTCATAAATTTTTTAAAGTCTGGGTGGTAAAAACTTCGTTTTTTAAACACTCGTTAACCGATTTTTGTATCTCTTAATGCTCTTAAGAAAAATTAATATCTGAGTGATATTCTCAGCTTCATTTTTTATGAAAATTTTTTTTTGATAAGCATAAACCTATTTATTTTTCAGAAATCATTTAAAATAATTTTAATCCACAAAAATAAAAATTTTATTTGCTCTCAAACAAAATTTGTAGCAATTTTTTTAGTCCTGTCGGTCTTTTTTAATAAGATTTTTGCTTGACTGATTTTCTGTCGAACGCTTTTGACTTTTCGTCATCAAAAACGGGATAAGCAGGTAGAGCTTAGCGGGCATTAAGTGCTATTAGAGCCTTTCAGCTCAAACTGTTTCGGAGACTTATACTTATTTATGGTGTGAAGAGCGGTTCTTTAGAGGTTGAAGACCACTCCACTGCCACCACCCCCCCACGCGCTGTTACCCCCACCCAACTGTTACCCTACCCCCCCCCATCAAGCCCTCGGTGCATCCCCCCGTTTCTAGCTAATGACTATCAATTTTTGAGCTTTTTATTTTTGTCATCCCTAGGTTTCAAGGAACCTCCTCTAGGTTTTGATATTAATTTACTGCATAGTTTCCAGTGGTAATGGATTGGTTTCAACATTTTAACATCACGAATTTTAGCATTTTTTGACAAATCATGCAATTTTCAAATTTTTTGACATTTGTTTTTCTTTATTCAGGTTATACCAGACCCAGGGACCAGAAAAAATTCTAATGGGTTTGATAATAAGTTACTGACAAATTTTTATTGGCCATGGAATAGTTTTTCAACTTTTTATTGGCACAAATTTTGGCATTTTTTTCTTATAAAGCTTGCTTTTTTTCAACATTTATTGAAAATTTTTGTCGTTTTCGTTAGGTTTCTTCAACCTCAAGAGCCAAATAAACTCCTCTAGGATTTGAAAATAGTTTACTGTATAATTTCTAGAAGTGATGGAATGTCTTGCAAGATTTTAACATCACGAAATTTAGCATTTTATGACAAATTTTGCCTTTTCTTCAATTTTTTGATATTTTTAGTCATCATTCAGGTTTTTTGAGCCTCAAGGGCAGAAAACTTCCGTTAGGTTTTGATAATCAGCTACTAGAAAAATTTTATTGTTCATGGGCTATTTTTCAACTTTTTAATATCACAAGTTGTTAGCATTTTTTTAAAATGAAACTTGCAATTTTCAAGTTTTTTAAAAATTTTTCTATTTCATTGGTTTCTCTAGCCTCAAGAGCGACGGAGCTCCCTCCAGGTTTTAAATTATGTCGCCGCATAAGTCATAGAAGTATGTGATAGTTTTTCAAGATTTTATTTTCACGAAATTAAGCAATTTTTAAATATTTGCAATTTTTTCATGTTTTTGAATTTTTCCGTTACCAGGTCCCCTGCGACCACCTCCAAGGTGTGCTAATAAGCTGCTGTATACTTTTTAGAGTTAATGGAATGATGATCATTTTTTATTCCAGTATTAGTAATTTTTGGATAAAGTTTCCAAATTTTCGGAAATTTTTTATGTTTGAAGTTTATGGACCTTTTTGAGCCAGTGAAAATAATTCAGGCTTGAAACAAGGATACTGGATAGTCTCCTGATGCAATAAAGCGGTTCTTGAGATAATAATATCTTGAATTTCATCAAGAT
The DNA here is from genome assembly GCF_964194025.1 of Convolutriloba macropyga. Lineage (NCBI taxonomy): Eukaryota > Metazoa > Xenacoelomorpha > Acoela > Convolutidae > Convolutriloba > Convolutriloba macropyga. The sequence goes on along the minus strand of NC_134482.1, from coordinate 32,378,112 downwards.
TTTGTTGAAAATTGCAATTGTTTCCAAATTTTTTCAGTTTTTTTAATACTTTTCTGAGTTCAACGACCATTATTGGCAAACGAAACTTTTTAGGTCTCAGAGATGGGTTACTTGACAGAACTTTCGAAACAAATAATAGTTTTGAACCTTTTTTGCTGCAAAGTTGAATTTTTTTAAGTTTTGCCTTTAACTTTTTTCTTCTATATGATTCCTTTACTAACAAGGCTCAAAAACTAGAAGTTGCAGAGTCGAATCCCATCTTGGAAAGTTTTACTGTCTCTGTCTCTCTGTCTCTCTCTCTCTCTCTGTCGAATTGGGTTTCTTCTTTTTCCGTCTCATTCTCCTTTTTGTCTCTCTCTCACTCTCTCTCGTTGATTCCGCACTTCAGCTGCTGTTATGTGGCGTACATCATCTCTGAACCTCAATAACAATGAGTTATAGTAAAAATGTTTTTTATCATAAATGACCTAACATACACTTTTGAGAAATGATCGTCAATTGCTCTCAAATGCAATTTTAAGCAAATATATCCTTATTGTCGCTTTTATGCAATGTTTCGTTTGGCGGATTTTTCCTCCATTTTACGTTCGTCCTTAGAATCGGGATAAAGAGGGGGCCCCCAGTTTGCATTAAGTGCTCTTAGAGCCTTTCAGCTCAGTAGAATTTAAGTATGCGATTCACAGAATCTGTTTTGGAGTCTTATACTTATGGCGCGAAGGGCGGTTCTTAGAGGTTGACCCCCCCCCCCCCCCCCACTTGCCACCCCATCAGCCCTCCGGTGCACCCCCCCCCCACCACTGCGCTCACTTACGCCCCTTCAATTAAGCTAAAGCTAGCCTCACTAAACTGTACCTAGCTACTGACGAAGCCAACCGCTCGCCGGTCGTTTGAGAGCAATTCGCCCGACGTTAGTGGGTTATTTTCATAATTTTTGACAGACAGATGTACGCGACAATGAAATTGTGTTGGGTTTTATCTAAGTCGTGTCAGCATGGAGAATTAAATGCATAAATTCGTGGACATTTTGGTATGAATAAATCGATTTCTTTATAAAAAAAATATGAGAGAAAAGCAATTGCTATAAAAGAAATTTCCGGCCAAAGTTTTTTTTCTAAAGTTTTATGAGTTTTTAAGATATTTTTTAAGAATCTGACACCTTGGAAGTTTTGGGGCAACATCGTGCGATGTTTTATGAGTTTTTAAGATATTTTTTAAGAATCTGACACCTTGGAAGTTTTGGGGCGACATCGTGCGATGTTAACAACCAATTGGAAGAGAAAGTTCACAGTTGGCTCGCACATTATGCACATCATTTATCAAAAAAGCTTTTTTGGATTAATAAAAGCACCGTGATTATCCATTAATTGTCTTGAACATTCACGCAACCGAAGCTCCTTTCGACGACAAACATTTGGTTTTAATGGATGCGTTTGAAAACTCAATTATCATTCTAGAACCATATTTTCTTTAGATTGTGATCCGAACGACACTGACATTTGTGAATGTGTGAAATGTCAAATTTGCTGAACAAACTGGGGAAGGTGAACTGAATTGGCCTTCGTTTATTTATTAAATCTAATCGCCTGATGGCCATACGTTGTTATTTACTTACAAGTTAAAATAGATCAACTGAGTAAATTTTGAAGGATGCCCAAGTCGAGAGATTTCTGTAATCCTTCCTATAGTTAAATCCGAGGGTGTTTCTTTATTTTTTTAGTACTAAAATTGCATCTGCAACTGACTAAGAAATTGGGTTTTTACTGTATTTAAAGTCTAATTTATATTTTTATCATCAAATTGAAGTTTGACTGTTTCTTCAGGTCTGACTCTTTTTCTTTCGGATTATTAGAAAAAAAACTGATTTAAAATGAAAAATATCTCAACCTCGGCACCCATTAAATCGGTCAAAGACTGTAAAATTAATATTAAAAAATACGAGTGGCAAATGTAATTTTCTCTATTTATTTTTGCTCTTAACCCTCGGCTTGGGTAGGTGAAATATTTGGTCTATTGGCGACTAAATTTACAGCATCGAACTACAAGCTGGATTGCTGACCATACCCATAACAGATTCTTGTTGAAGATAAGGCAATACTGTCCATTGGATCTATGAAGGGATCTAACAGCAAGGAGCGATTGATGCTCCTTTCAAATCCCAGTGGAAGTAGCAGTCTAGCTATCAAAGGTACTCACTCAGTTTTTATTTTTTAAGAAAAAATGATATTAATTTCTGAAATCTTGATTTTCAGCCAATCATTCAATCTTCTACAAGATTGAAACATATTTTGAAACAAAGCAAGAAACATACTTTTAATGCGTCGAAAAATGAACTAAACTGTTGAAAATTGATTCATTAAACTGTTGATCTGCTGTTTTGATAAACATAGTCATGATAACCAACTTAATTGTTAATTCAATCTTCCACATCTGTACCAGTAAATTCTTAGATTTTGCAAGGCATGCTACAAGTTTTTTAGCCATTTAAAAATTTTACAGTTAATTAGTCGGTAATGTATCTGCTCATACAAATAATATTAAACAATTAGCCTATGTCTGTGTGTAGCACAGAAACTTCTATCATTAGGTGAAAAAATGCAGCTTGTTGAATCAAGAACGTCCGCATCAAAACGTGTAAAATTTTGTTAGCGGTCAAAATTATACTAATATTTGTTGAATTTTGCTAAGCTTATCAAAAGTGCGCTCAAGAGTCTTTCTACTGCATAACAACGGTGATCTATGTGTAAAAAATGTATTTGGAATTCATTATACAGAGGAAAAAATTGCCTTTGAGACCAATGGACATTAAGATATTTTAAGAAATTAACTGTTAAGAAATTTGGAATTTTGGCTATTATATAACAGAAATGGATAAATATGAGGGTTTTCATATCCGTCATTTCTTTTCCATTTGAATTTTTCAAAAACGTTTATAATGAATCTTGTGTCATCTTGGCATTAGAACTTAACTGTTGTCTCGCAGGAAAAATTTGGGCAAATTCGTTTTGCAAAATATGGCAGTATTGGAAGCAAACACGATTTTGAGTAACCCCTCAATGCTTTTGAGGAGTTTGTGTGCAACTTTTGTGCAATTTTTGCATTACTTTTGGCTTAACAAATTCATTGGCTTAAGCTGTATTATTTTGTAGTTAGCGATTCAACAGAGAGTTTATTCATAATATTTTTAATCAACAGCACAAAAAATGTTGATGGCATTTTCAGGTTTTTCCAAAAATTTATCTGAGTTTTGCATGTTCTAGTTCATTTTCAAAATAATTTTGCACTAATTGGCTCTTGAATCTCATATTTTAGACTCAAAATAAACAAGGAATGAGCAACTTTAATAAGTGAAGTTATTAAAAATTACGCACAAGTGAATCTGAGCTGAATATATTGTTCCTTTGAAATTATGGAATTGAGTGAAGTTTAGCAACCGTTTTTGGGCGTTTGGCTGATGAGGCTTTAGTTAAGTTTGATTGAAGGAGGTGCTTGTGTCTGTCTGTGTTTTTTAACTGTGAACCCAGAAAGTAGTTAAAAAACGGTTTTTATATAAAAATTACACGCAACATTTTCGTATTATATACTAAATTTTGCTTGGGTTTTCATTAGTGCAAAATTACACAGTCAAAATTTTGATTGAAAAAATACATACTAAATAATACATCAATTTTTTGATACAGTACAAGAGTTTTTTTATAAACTTTAAACAAGTACATCTTTTGTACTTCTAAATGGCGATAAAAATTTAATAGTGAGCAAACATATGAAACTAGCGATGAAGTTTGGAAAAGATAATCACTATATTCGAACGAACTTATCATATGTTTCATGTTTACGAGGGTCAGCTAGTGAAATTGAACAAATCAGCGATTAACCATTTAACCACAATTTGCGTCCATCAAGTGTTCGTTTTTTGAGTTTTTGCCAGACAAGAAGCACAGTTTTCAAGTCTTCAACGAAGGTTGCTGTTTGTTTGGTATAGGAGTTTATCTAAAAGTCACATATTTATTTCAAGTGCCAACTTTAGCCCCAACTTCAACTTTACTTGCATCTGGTTATCAAACTCAACCTTAACTGAGCTATGATAACAATTAATCACCTTGCGCAGCGTTTAATTGATCAGAATTTTCGAGTTAAAATTGGTGGAAAAAATGATTTTCAAAGTTTGGCCAGTTGCATCGAAAAAAAGGCGAAGTTCTTTTTTTGATCTCCAGAGCTGCTGCTAAAACTTTGGATTCTCGCACAGTCATCTCGTTTTGCCTATATCTCTATTTTTTGTCTATCTTTTCTCCAAAGGATTGTGTCTCCTCAGTATTATTTAAATCTGTTAATTTAACTAACCTGTACCAAAAAAGAGATAAATTTTCTCCTTTTGCTATTCTGGTTTAAAAATTCTCGAAAACAGCTAATTCTTTGATATTGACATAACAAATTTTTGTAAATTTTGGCATGTTTTCGAGAAAAAATGAACATCAGCTCTGTCACCATGTCTTAAAGTAACAGTTCACAAACAGAAAATCAGTAAATTTTTCTCCCTTTAAAAATGTGAGACACACTTTTTTAACAAGTCCCCGTTTTGGATGAGCCAGGATATAAAAATGACACTTGATGGTGGAAATGCCAAAAGGATTTTTTATTTTTTATTAGAGCCTTCTGGATAATGCATTTTTTTGCGCTAGCTTCGCCACGCCTGTTAAAACCGAGATTTTTTCTGCAGATCCCTTATTTCAGAACTCTTGCAACAGTTCTTTTTTAATAATGGATCTGCTTTACCCAATTGCAAAGTTGAATCGACCAGTTTTTTGTTTTGACTATTTTTTATGAACACAAACCCATTTTTTTCACCGTCAATCTTACAAAAAATGCTAGGTGTTTCTTAAATTTCTTCAGCAGCCTCTAATTACAGCCCTTTGCAGAGACGTTGAAATAAATTGTCAGATGCAGTTTTAAAATTTGCTACAATTCTACTGAACACTAAATTTGTTGTCTACAGCTGGATTAAATTGAAATAAAATTACCTCACAGAAATTTTCCTGAAGGTAAGTCAAAAGCAGTTCACAAAAATTTAGAAAAAAGCACAAGACCTAAATTAGAATTTATAAAAAAGAAACCCTATGCGACTGCCAACAATTGTATATATATATATATATATATATATATATATATATATATATATATATATATATATATATTATATATATACATATATATATATATATATATATATATATATATATATATATATATAAATATATATAATTGTCGGCAGTGGCATAGGTTTTTGTTTTTTATAATCTAGACTATATCTTGTGCCCTTTTCTACGTTTTTGTGAACTTCTTTTGACTTACCTACAGGAAAATTTCTATAAGCTAATTTTATTTCAAATTTTTTTAGTTGTATACAAATATAGTTATATATAGTTGGCAGGGCTTAAAAACAACTTATTTTCCTTTCAGAAACTAATTTTTGTTTACAAATCAGCTTTTGCTTTTTTGTCGTATTTCCTTTTTCAGTTTTATAGAAAATTAAGATACAACTTATCTGTAATGCTTATTGCCACTTCGTTAGCGACCTCAAAAATCAAATCAAGTGTTTGTTAGGTTTTGGTATTCTTTATTTTCTAAAAAATTTGGGTAAAAATGTAATGTCAAACCTGGGTAAAATTGTAATAAACCGGGGTTTTGTGAGTAAAATCAAATTAATAATGCCAATTATTGGAAAGTAAGCTGTTATTTAGAAGCAAGTAAGCATCCCAAAAGATAGAAGAACCGTTTTAACGATTTTAGGTTTACTTAAGAATATTGAAACAAAAAAGGGAACCAAAAAATTGTAATTGTTGCGTTTTGAACATTAATACGTATTCAAATTAACACTTGGTCGAATTATGGCAATAATTTTTAAGCATCGCTTTGTAAATTATCACTGAAATTCTTAAGCTGACTTTTTTTTCGTTTTTGCTGCACTTTTTTTGAACTTCTTTGTTCGAACTTTGGGGGTGATAGGGACTTTTTTATTGTTCCCTAACATACATGCAGATCAGGTATGACTCTCTGTGACCCTAGAAAGACCTTAAAAAATTCTCATGAGCCATTGCAAGATTATACTACCGATGCTTTTGTCTTGATTGGAACCGTGTGTTTTTTGTTGAACTGACTACATTTGTTCTACAAGAAACTACTATTGTTTTAACCGCAAGCGTTTGTTTATGAGTCGATTTCTTTCTGCAACTAAAAATAGATTTAGTTATGCTTCCATAAACCATATCTAAATTTGCAAAGAAATACCAGAGATACCGGAAGGAAAAGTGATCATAACTAAGTAAATATTATTGCTTAAATTTGTTTCATTAAATCTTAAATAAACAGTCAATATCTTTCTTAAAACTATTGTCCATTCCTAGTGAGAGTATAGTCCCCTAGTGCAATGAAGAACCCATTGCCCGATGAAGGTAAAAATTCAATGATTTTTTCCTGCTGATTAAAAAAGGGCATTTGTTTTGTTTGGGTAGACTATGACAAATGATATTTGGGTAGACTATGACTGTAATTGATATTTATCCACAACTACTGTTCCGGACAGTCTTGCCTCTGAAAAAAATAACTGTTCAAAAACTTATTAGTTTCACCGACCGCCTGTTAATGCCCAGTATTAACTTCCTCATTGAAGCAATGTAAAATGCCATAATTCGGATGATTGATTTGTGTAAATCGCCATGATTGTAATGATTGCTAAGGGAAAGATGAAAAAAGTCACGTAAAACGGAACTGAGTTGTAACTTTTGATGTCATGTAAGGAAACCCAAACAAAGAAGCTCAATAAATGAAACTTGTAACTTGAAATAATTGGAAGAAAATTGACATGATACAACAACGAAGGAACGATAGGCAACGCCGTGATTAAATTTGCGCTACGATGAATTCCACCAACAAATGAAGCAAGCTACCTCCAGGAGATGACACAAGGAAGTGGTTCTTCATCAATGCAGTAGAAGATTGTTACTGAATGCTACACTTGTCGGTAACTGGTCAATTCTTTTTGGTCAACGTCACATAAGTGAGAACAAAACAGTAAAAAAAAACAGTCGCGAAGTAGTCAAAGAGTTTGCTCATATTCAAGGTCAGAAGTCAGAAAATCTGTAAAAGTGGCAAATCTTGACGATGCGATAGATCGGGGGTCAAAAGACAGACACTTTTTAAAAATAAATGGTGGTTTTTTGTTCCGACCCCCTTTTTGGAGGGGAGGGAGGAACTATATAATCAAATGAGATTTTTTGTTCAAGCAATTTTGGCTGATCGATATAATCATCGTTGAGCTTTGTAAGTTGCATCATTAAAAAGCACGTACATCCTAAAATATGTAAATAAAAAGATTTTTTTGAGTTTCGTTTTTCACTTGGAGTTATCGAAGTTTAAAATTTTGCGAATTTTCAGAAGTTTTTTTCACATTTTCCGTAATTTGTGCTAAAATTTTACTCAACTTTGCTATTAGAATTTCAAAAAAGAAAAATTTTAACGGTAGAATGTGATTGTTACAGTTGAAGATAGTAGAGCATTGCTGAATTGTTTGATTGGAGTTTTTTGGCTAAAAAATTTAATAACATTTTCAAAATTCAGATACATGTCATCAAAAATTGCAGAAAATATCCTTCTTTTCGTCAACTTTGTTTAAGTTTGCCGAGATTGGAGACATAGAAACCGCTGACAAAATCGCCGTAAATTCCAAAAGAGAGCTAGTTGAAATCCGCTGCCCTATAAAACTCTTCTGGAATTAAAAATATGCCATCTTTTGCAAACTTAACTCAATAATTATACAGACTGCATCATTGTTTTTTTTACATTGAAATATTTCACTTAACGATTGGCTTGCTTCGGAAACATTTGGAACCCTTGAGTAGTGTGTTGGACCCGCGCTGAAATCAGGAATAGGTTTTATATCATCATGGATCCTTACAATCAGAAATTTTAAATTTTCTTTCTGCCTTTTTTTCAAAAACAGATTGCTTTTATTGTTGTTCTTATATTGAGTACTGACAAAATCTTCGATTCTCGTCTTCAAAAATGAAAACTCTCCTCTACTTGGGCCAAATGTAGTTTTAGTATATTTTCAGAAAACCTAATGGTTTTTATGGCATTGAAGAAAAATCTTAGTAACTGAATTCTTGTGTTTTGCCTTCAATTGTTATTCTTATTGCAGTCTAAATACTAAATCGAACCAATTACAGATCCACATGGCTCCATACAAAAGGCTTCTGTGAACTTCTACAAGGAATTCGGTTGTTATCTAATGTCCCTAATGACACTAAAAAATATTGATTTGAAAAAATTTCAGTGATTTTTTGAACTTGTCAATTTTTTTATCATATTTCTGTTAGCAAGTCACATCGCTTACCTATTGAACTGTAATTTCCTCTTTATAACGGTTTTGTTTTTCTCAAATGGTTTTTGTTCTTATTGCGTTGGTTTTCATAAAACATTAGCGATTTTTGCAAATTAAACCATTTTTGTAGGTTTGCTTCCTCAGTATCGCAAAAAAGCGCGGTTAAAACGATTTGAAAAAATTGCAATTAAAAACTTTTAATGTCTTCAGTAAACCGCTTAATGTTTAATTGGCTGGGGCACCGTTTTTGTGCAAATTTTGATTTTTTTTCTTTTTGCCCGTTTTTGTTATTATTTTTTTAGTGGTATGGCATATTTTGGATAATGAAAGGTCTCACTCAATGTTTTCTGAGGCATAAATTAATCTCTCAATGAGTTCAGTTGATGCATAATGTTTCTAATCAATTTGACATTATTTCTCAAAAAAGAAAACTTTTTTAAAACTTTGCCCTTTTGCTCATTTCTTGTCGACTTGTTACCAAGTCGCATTGAGGAAAAGTCCCAATTTTTTTCTAATGATATTTAGATTAATCTTCTTTAGTATAAGTTTTATCTGAGGCTATTTTGGTTTGGTTATTAATGGTTTCTGAAAAAATTGGACAACTAGTTTTGGTCGTACTTAATACTTGTATTTATACGATTTTTTTGCCATCTTTTCTGGTAGTCACATTAATGACAGGTCTCATCGGCCGTCTAAGGTAGATTGCTTTATTAGATTCTCAAAATGGACTAGATTTGTGAGAGGAACAGCCAAAGTCTGTTTCGAATAATAGCGCAACAGAGCAACAGTCCGAGAAGACTAGCTTTGGTAGACATTGCTAAAGCCCGAAATCTTTTTTTTTTCAAGTTTCCTAGCTCGAATAATTTTCTGGAACTGTTAAGGATCTGATAAATGAAAAAAGATCTGCAGAAGAAAGACCGCCTGTTGCGCTTATCACCTCTTTTAAAAAATGGATTTTTACGCGTTGACGGAAGGACAAAAAGATGCTTCTTGCTTTTTGAGGCAAAGTACCGCACAAAACTAGAGGCAAAAGAGGAAATTGTAAAACTTTATTTAGAAGTGTCATGCAATTTGCATCCATCTTTACGTAGAGTATACCAGGAACTACATCCAACAAAGATGGCACATCATTGGAGATCGCAAAGCCTTAGAAGGTTTTTTTTTCAGATGCTTTGAATGTCGAAGTTTTCGGGCTCCAACGACCAATGGCTGAACTTCCAGGAAAATAGTTATGGAGACGTTTCATTGCCTGCAATCTTCACGAATTTTGGTTGGGCTACCTTGGACCATTCGCAGTAATGCATAAATACAAAGAATTAAAAGACATGCATCTGTCATTTTACATGCCTTGTCCAGCATGCCATTCATCTGCAAGTAGCAGGAGACTTGTCAAGCGACAAATGCATCACAGCCATCATCAGACTACTCATGTCAAGACGTGGCCAGCCACGAGTTTTGATGTCAGACAACCCGACAAGCGGGATACCGTAAACAGCTACAACGAAAACTGGTTCTGCACCTCACTTTGGTGGCGTGTGGGAGAGACTCGTCCAAATAATTAAACGAGTTCTCCTCATCAATCTTGGCTCCGCAAAATTTCCACCTGATGTCTTTGCAACCCTTGTCTTGGAAGCGGAATGTCTGGTAAATTCCAGGCCATTGACTCACGTGAGGAGCGACAACCAGGATGACGATCCTCTTACATCCGATCATTTCCTTGGGACGACTTTTTGCGAAGGTGCCAACATTTCTCTTTAAGATTCAGCCTGTCTAAAGTCGACATCATGGACCCAAGTCAAGCAGCGCTTGCATCTGTTCTGGAAACGAATGCTTCAAGATTACCAAGAGTAAAGTTAACTTCAAAAGAAGCTCCTGTGGGAGTTGACTCCCAGAGGAATCTGGCCACAAGGATGTGTCACCAGGATTTTCACCGCAGCCGATAACATCGCTAGGTCTTGCGAATTGGAAACTGCTTTAGGTTCTTTAACCAGACCAGCCGTTAAGCTGCAAAAGGTGTACCTCAAACAACCGTAAGGTTAGGGTTAGGTTTTATGGCCCCGAGGATGTTAAAGCCCAGTATTAACTTCTTCGTTGAATCCATGTAACTTGCCATATTTGATAATTGGTTTGTGTAAAGCGACATTTTTGTAACGATTGCTAACGATTGCTATAGATGAAAATAAAGTCATGTAAAACGGAAATGAGTTGTAACTTTTGATGTCATGTAAGGAAACCCAAACAAAGAAACTCAATAATGGAAACTTGTAACTTGAAATGTTTGGAAGAAAAGACATGATACGACAAAGAAGAAAGGATAGGCAACGCCGTGATCACCGCCTGATTCCACAGTCCTATAGATGAAAAGTTTTTCTGCACGGTGGAAAAATGAACAGATCCTCTACAAAGATACTGGGGCAGAAACCAACTTTTTAAGCTTTTTAAATAGACAGGCTTCAAATAGAAAACGTAACTTCCATCAAAAATCCTCTCTATACAATGAGACAACCTTCATGTCAAGGTTTTCTGGCATAAAATTTTTATTCATTCTATTGTTAAGGCCAAGTGAAGATTTCAGCACTTTCTAGCTGAGTTAGAACTTAAAATAGATTTTTTAGAAGTAGAGGAATGATACTATATTTCATACATTACAGTGTACTGCATGCCGTCTGCTTGAAGTTCCGTATTGTGGATTTGGACATAATAGCTCGTTCTGAGATTATTTTAAGTCTGAGTTCCTGTTCCAACGATTTTGTTTTACTTTTTGTAAGCTGCTTTGTCATGACAATAGGCAATGCTGAGCAACTAACGGTAGCTCAAAATTGTAAATTTTACCAGTTAGCTTTAATATATTCCATAAATTTGAATGTTCTTGTATTTATAAAGCCAAAAACAAACAAATCTAACTTTCATAACAAAAAAACGGATGATGAATTTCAAGTGTAACTTTTTAATCTCTTGATAACAAAATCTAAATTATGGCACCCCTATGAATAATCATGTGAGAACGCCTTAAGAGATAAGGTTTTCTAACGGAACTGGTCTTAGGCAAAACGTCTTTTAGAGACACAATATGAAATGTTCTAGAGACTGAGGTTTGGTATGCGCAAACTTGCATCAAAGGAAGAGAGATTAAAAAAATGGGTTTTTTTAAGAAGAAATTTCACGGTTTTGCGACAACTATATTCAATTTACTTGCGCATTAGTTCAACTTAAATATTTCTGAATATGAAAAAAATTCAGTATCAACTCAATTAACGCATATTTCGCCCATAACGTTACTCTATACAGAATAGTTTTTTGGCATAATTAGCAAAACTATCCTAAATGACCTGGAAATGAAATTTTAGCGCTCAAATTTTATCACAATATTTGCGACTATCTATATCCGAGTGGAACTGATTTATCGAGCGTGACGGATAATTTCTACGATTGCACCGAAGCATTTACATAAAGAATCTCTTCACCTTAATTTTAGCTATTTGTTTTCTAGCAGTCTTCACAGCATAAAAAACATTCTTCATACAGCAGGAAAATTTTGTAAATTTTTGTAAACGAAAGTTTTTACATTTTTGCAAAGTAATTTTCTAAGAAAAAATTCAAAAATAAAATGAGGTGAGATTTACACATATAGGTTTTTCCCAATTTTTCTTTTAAAATATCAAACGTTCTTTAAATAATTTGAAGCGTTTAATAAGTATAAACTGTAACGTTATCTAATCCTCAGAGACACTTGAGAGCAGATCTTTGGCCCAATAGTGACCTCTCTTTAGGCAAATGATTGTGTAGTGTAAATGAGTGATCAACATCTACAGAAAACAATTTATTATTATACATTTCACAAGTCATTCTAAATTGTGACACGAAAATTGGGTGCCACTTGCGAAACATTTGCCATAAATACAATGGCGCCTTTTTATTTAAAGTGTTTTGAAAAGTTGTGATAAGTTGTGAAAAGTATGCCCAGGATGAAGTCCGCGACCCGAGACAGGTATTGGCCAGACCAAACAGACCGAAACAAGGGTATTAGCCAGACGGAACAGCCCGAAAAATGGGTTTTGACCAGACCAAACAGACCGAAACAAGGATTTGGCCAGACCGAACAGACCGAAACAAAGGTATTGGCCAGACCGAACAGACCGATACAAGGGTATTGGCCAGACCGAACAGACCGAAACAAGGGTATTGGCCAGACCGAACAGACCGAACTATGGGTATTGGCCAGACCGACCAGACCGAAATATAGGTATTGGCCAGACCGAACAGACCGAAATATGGGTATTCGCCAGACCGAACAGACCAAAATTGCCATTGGCCAGACGGAAGGCGCGACCCAAATTTTTTCCAGACCATTGTGGACAGTCGCACCGGACCCCCCTGTCCGCGACCCGAGTCGGTCTGGCCAATACCTGTCTTGGGTCGCGGACTTCATCCTGGGTGTGCTGGTGCACTATCCTTATCAACATTTTTGCAAAATTTATTCCATTATTTTCAAGAATAAAAACCAGTTGAACCACTAAAAAACTATTGATGAACTTCCTGTGTAACTTTTTTGTCTCTCAATAATTAAAACGTTTAGTATTAAATGACTAATTTGATAATTGACAATTAAAACCCTATTATTTGAGCAAGTCAGAAGCTTTGTAGATGTGACAAATCTCGACGATGCGATAGATCGAGGGTCAAAAGACAGATACTTTTTAAAAATAAATAGTGGTTTTTTGTTCCGACCCCCACTTTGGTGAGGAGGATGGAACTATATACTCAAATGAGTTTTTTGTTCAGGCAATTATGGCTGATCGATATATCCACAGTTGAGATTTGTAAGTAGCATCATTAAAAAGCACGTACATCCTAGAATATGGAAGTAATAAGTTTTTTTTGAGTTTCGTTTTTCACTTGGAATTATCGAAGTTTAAAATTTTGTGAATGTTCAACTGTTTTTTTTTCACATTATCCGTGATTTTTGGTAAAGATTGACCAAATTTTGCTAATATAAATTTAAAATAAAAAAGTTTCAACGGTATTGTGTGATTGTTAGCGTTCGAGATAGAACAGCGTTGCTGAATTGTTTGATTTATTTTATAACAATTTCAAAATTCACATATTTTTCACCAAAAATTGCACAAAATATAATTTTTTTCGCCAACTTTGTTTAAGTTTCCCGAAATTGGATACATAGAAACCGCTGACCGAATCTCCTTAGGCTCTAAAAGAGAGCTTTTTGAAATCCGCTGCCCAATAAAACTCTTCTGGAGTTAAAATTATGCCATTTTTTTGCAAATTTAACTCAGTAGTTATACAAACTGCATCATTGTTTTTTTTATTTTGAAATATTTCAGTTGACGATTGGTTTGCTTCGGAAACATTTGGAACCCTTGAGTAGTTTTTTGGCCCCGCGCCGAAATCAGGAATAGGTTTGATATAATCATGGGTTCTTACGATCAGAAATTTTGATTTTTTTGTTCTGGCTTTTTTTTCAAAAATAGATTGCTTTTTTTGTTTTTCTTATATTGAATACTGACGAAATCTTTGATTCTCGTCTTTCAAAATGAAAGCTCCCTTTTACATAAAAACGTTGCCAAACGTAGATTTAGTATGTTTTCAGAGAACCTAATGGTTTTTATGGTTTTGAAGAAAAGTCTTAGTAACTGAATTCTTGTGTTTTGTCTTCAATTGTTATTCTTATTGCAGTCTGAATACTAAATCTAACCAATCAAAGATCCAAATGGCTCCTTAAAATGGTTAATGTTAACTTCTACAAGGAATTCGGTTGTTATATAATGTCTCTAATGAGATTAAAAAATATTGCTTTGAAAAAATTGCAGTGATTTTTTGAACTTGTCAATTTTTTATAATTGTTTTGTCAGTTTTTAGATTATTTTAGCTTATTCTCAATGCCAACAGTTGAATCAGTCATCAAATAAGACTTATAAACAAATTCACAAATATATATAAAAATATAATTAGATATATACATAAATATATAATAAAAAATAAATATGATTACATAAAAAAAAAAATTAAAAATAAATATAAATAAATAAATACATTTATACAAATTCAAATAATATATATCTTTTTAAAGTTTTATATGAACAAACTTAGAGTTTTGTATACTTTTTTAAGTTTTGTCCAGTATTCTCTGTTAAATTTTGTTGTATTATGCCCAGTTTTGGATAATAAAAATTCTCAATGGCCAACTATAGATATATAAATGAACTTAGTAACTGATATCAGTATATATCTAACAGTTTTATTCCTTTTCAATTTAATTTTTTTTTCAAAAGTAATTGCAGTCTTCAACTTTTCCCTTTTTGTTCGGATTTTCGTCTTTTTTTCGTTTTATACACTTTTGTATATTTTTGTTATTTTAATTTCATTAGTTATAGATCTTTCTAGTTTTCTCGTTGAACCAAAATAATTTTTTTGGTTAAACGTTTTGACTGATGTCTATAGGGATTAAAGAAATTGTTAGAAGAGTTTTTGAATTTTAGATAATTTTCACTTTTTGTGGTTATTTTTGATGTTATTTTGAAATATTTGTTTTGCAAAAAAAACTTTACGATGTTCAAAGAAGACGCAAGTGAAAATTTAAATGGTTCCGTAATGTTGTTTTTGAAATTTTATATTTCTACTTGAATTTAATGTTATAGTTTTCCGGTTTAGTCTCACTAATAGCAGGAGGAATTAGTTTGCGAAGAATATCCGAATGAAACTGTCTAATCTTTCTGTCGAAAATTTGTGTAAGCCATGAATTTTGAAAATACTTGCTTTTGAAAATGACAATTGATTTCTGAGTTTTGCGAACCTTATTTCCGGTAAATTGTAACTTAATATCCCTATAGACAAGTCACATCCCTTACCTATTGAATTATAAATTCCTCTTTATAACGGTTTTGTTTTTCTCAAATGGTCTTTGTTCTTGTTACGTCGGGTTTTCATAAAATATTAGCGATTTCTGCAAATTAGACCAATTTTTTAGGTTTATTTCCTCTTCACAGTATCACAAAAAAAATGCGGTTTTTTGGCCATTTGAGAAAACGGTAATTAAAAATTGTTAATGTCCTCAGTAAACAGCTTAATATTTTATTGGCTGGGGCACCGTTTTTGTGCAAATTTTGAGGTTTTTCTTTTTGCCCATTTTTGTTATTTTTTAGTGGTATGGCATATCTTGGATATTGAAAAGTCTCCCTCAATCTTTTCTGAGGAATAAATTAATCTCTCAATGAGTTCAGTTGTTGCATAATGTTTCTAATCAATTTGACATTATTTCTTTTCAAAAAAGAAAACGTTTTTTAAAGTTTGCTTTTTTGCTCATTTCTTGCCGACCTGTTACCAAGTCGCATTTAGGAAAAGTCCCAATTTTTTATTCTAATGAAGTACAGATTAATCTTCTTTAGTATAAGTTTTATCTGAGGCTATTTCGGTTTGTTTATTAATTTTTTCAAAAAATTCGACAACTAGTTTTGGTCGTAATTAATACTTCTAATTATATGATTTTATCGCCATCTTTTCTGGTAGTCATATTAATGACAGGTCTCATTGGCCGTCTAAGGTAGATTGTTTTATTCATTTAGTAGCTCGTTGAATAATATGTTAATTTTTTATTCTCTTCCTCTTTTGTTAGTCAATTAAGTGGAAAATGTAGATGAGCGGGGTCAGAACATCATGTGCGAACGCACATTACCAAGCCTCCTTGTTTTCTATAGAGTTGCACTTATTTCACCAGGATAACTTTTTGATGGTGGAAGTACCGCTAAAATGATGCATATCTTTCCTCGGAAGGTTTTAGTTCAGCATGAAAATTAAAAAAAAGGTCTACAGTTATTTTTTATCATTAGGTTGTTTTGCCCTATAATCTTTGTCGATTTTTTGCCAAACTTGAAAACCAGCTTTACGACGACCACATTATCGACCCTCCTTGTCATTTTTACTCTCAGTTCTACTCAAAAATAAAGTGTTTAAGTAAAGTGCGCAAAGTGGACATTGAGTATGTTATTTGATCATTGGAGTTATATTGTCAGAGTAAGATCAATCTGAATGAAGAATTGTGAAGGGCACGAATGTTTTTTTTTAAAATGGGTTTGTTTTTAATCTTTTGGTTTATAATTGAAATCTGTACTTGTGCAAGTGCAAAAAAAGACATGAAAAATTGAAAGTTAATAGTGGTTCTACGGAGTTTATGTTTAGGTGCCTGAAATAAAGTCTTTTTTCAACAAAAATTCAGATAAGAACTGTGTTTTAATTCCAATTTATCTGTAAAAAAAACAAAACTGTATCAATGTGAGCAGAGCTCGACTGGAACCGTGCAAAAAATCTAACACAATAAGCATTTATCATGCATGCTCTCACAAGATATCAATTTTTGCCATAATCTTGTAAGATCTTGCAAGTTAACCTCACGGTCTCTACTGCGGAAGTTGATTTTTCGTAAGTTCCAGTTTTTTTTGCGATAGTAACTATCTTTTTAAATATTATATGACTGCTTGAAAATCGGGATCTTTCCAATATAGCCCCCATCCCACCCCCAGCTTAGTAACCATATAAAGTATATAGCCAACCATTACAGCAATTATACCATCATGGGGGTTTGAATTTCGTGTGGGGGCTATAACGTGGAAAGACCCGATAACTACAACTGCAACAAGCATCCTAAATATTATTTAGGCCCGACTCTGGTTGGCTCTGGACTAATTCTGCTGAACACAGCCTTCGGTGCCTCTCTTCTAACCCTGCCCTACATCGTGAAAACTTCGGGTGGGGTGGTGCCATTTGTAGTCATACAGTATTCTGTCGCCACTCTAGCCATGATCAGCATGTTTGTACTGGGTCAGTAATATTACCACATATTTCAGTGCTCTGTGCAGTGTTTTACAATGCATCTACTCTGTGCATACACTGATAAGGCTAAAGTTTAGTGAATCAGTTCAAATTTCAGACGACGTTCAGTTAGTCTGAGCTTCAAATTCCTAGAATGTTTGCTGCCAAAGCATAAAGAAAAGTATGATGCGCTGCAAGTATTTTCAATTTAAAATTTTCATGCCTTAATTTTTCATGGTCAAAAATCTAACCACAATTATTTATCCATAAAGCTGTTCGGGTGCGGGATACGTGATTCCCATTATAGTGACTTTACAGCAAGCGCCCGTAGCAAATCGAAGCGGACTGCTTTCTCCGTTTCAATCCCATGATTTGAAGAGAGACAACAACGAATTTTGTCGCATTTTGAGACATTTGTACCGTTTTAAACAAAATTTTTATAAATGCTACCGTGCGCAAAACTATGATTTTTGATTTCATATGATTGGCCCTCCCGGATCATAGTAACATTATAAAACAGCGCTGAATCGTAGTATTTCCCAGTTTGTGTTTTTACTGTGAACAGATTATTATCATGTCACTTTTTACACTTTTCAGACAAAAAATCAAAGTAAAAAACCGGCTCTATGAAAACACTCTGAACAGTACAAAATCTAATTCTGGATTTGCTCTGAGCGATCTTAAAAAACATACTGTGAATACTCTGAATCGACTTTTTCTCAGAATAAAAAGCAAAACAAAAAGTCCAACAACAATGAATTGCACCAGATTGTATCTATCTTTTTTATTAAAAAAAATCTTTATGAATATTTCATATTATTTCAGCAATTTCAGCCCACCATTTTGTTCAGAGTCATCTAAACTCAGAGTTTGCTCATCATCATCATCATCATCATGTTGCCAATCATTCCCTGATTGTCAATGTTTCGAAATACAAGCGCAGCAGCTTGCTAAATTTACTTTTTCTGAATTCCTGAGTCATAATAAATTGAGTCATAGACAGCCCCCTGGAATTTCCTGCGATGACACTTCGATATCGTCCACAAACACTGTTGACTGTGAAATGTCCCGTAAACCCTGCCAGTTAAGCAGCCAAAATCCAGGTACTCGATTTTGATTACTTCAAAAATCTCACAACTAAAACAACGAGGAGAACAAAGAAGAAGAGAGAAAGAGAGAGAGAGAGAGAAATTGGGGGGAGAACCAGGGGGAAACAAGGAGAGGGAGAAAAAGAGGGGAGAGAGGGGGGAGAGAAAGAGAGGGGCGAGGAGAAAGAGAGGGGGAAGAGAGAAAGAGGGGAAGGAGAGAGAGAGAGAGAGAGAGAGAGAGAGGAGAGGCGAGAGATAAAGGGGAGAGAACCGGGGGGAGGAAGACAAGGAGAGGGAAAGGGAGAGAAATTGACCCCGTCCGTATTGACCCGTATTGGCTCCGTTCGACCCGTATTCGCTCCGTTCGAGCCGTATTGGCTCCGTCCAACCCAATTCACTCCGTCCGGTGGGTTTGTCATACCCCCCGGACATATCAACCCCCCCATTTGATTATTCAGTTATAGTTAATACGTAACTGGTCAAAGTGCGGGCAACTGGTGGCCTATTTGTATATTCAGTTTACAACTCAGGAGAACTAGTGCCAAATCAAATCAGTCCTGAAACATTGTATTCCATCTTTATAGCGTCGGCCCAGAACTGTATGTTTCGGGGCTTAAACGAAGACATTCATGCAAAATTCCATAACAATCTGAAATAAAAACCATAAAAACTGCAATTTCGGTCCAAATTTGTCAGGTTTCAAGCATTCGGCGTGTAATTTCTGGTTTCGGCGTGTTTTTACTGGTTTTGGCGGGTTTTTTGCTAATCTTAATAATTTCTGTGCAACGTTTTAAGATTGTAAGTTATCGTGATGCTCAGAAAGTGCCTCGACAATAATTTCAAAATTTTTGAAAATGCCCAGTCTATTTTCAGAGAAGAAGCATCTAACGGACTTATACTGAACATTGTTAGTAGCATGATACTCTTAGAATACACTGATACAGTACTGGGCCAACGATATACAATTGTAATACAATGTTTCAGCACTAGCTTTCTATGGCACTAGGGTCCGCGCTAGATTATTGTTCCGACCTCACTTGTGCGTGGAGCAACTCAAATGGGTTTTTTCAGTCAATTTTGGCCGATCGATATGTTCATTGTAGAAAAATATGAGTGGTATCATTAAAAAGCTCGCGCAGCGTAGAATTATAATTTAGTAAGTTTTTTCGAATTTTGTATTTTTCGAGCAGATATTGAGGGTTAAAGTTTTGTGTGAACACAAGATATTTGGCTTGATTTTGTTCACCTTCAGCAAAATTTTCGTTCTTGACTCATAGGGAAGTAAACTATCAAAAAATCTTGAATTCAATTTGAGAGTTGTTTTTTTCTTAGAAAAAGTTTCATACTTTTTGGTTTTTTGTTTTTTTACGTCACCCAGAGACTTGTCACTTTTCTTAAATAGGTTCACCAAAAGTGCAATAGGTTTTCCATTGAACATTAGGTAAACCTATCTAATGCTTTGAGTGGACAGCTAATGGCTGATGAGACTTCAAAAATAATTTTTGAAAATTTTTGAACATTAAATGAACTTAAACATATTTTCGTGAATTGTAAGTCAGTCTCAGTAGGGACATAACCCCCTTCTTTTTTACTAAAATCAGAATCATTCTGATTTGCTGTTTTTCTAACTATTGGTTTTATGATTTTGATGTTATGAGTTTCCATAAATTTTTTTTTTAATATTTGGACATTTTTTGTAATATTGGTTTCTTTGAACTGTTATCGTATTATCTCAAAATTGATAGTTCCCATTGGCTTAGTGAAGGCGTTCAATGGATCGTAGATAAATTTTTCACGGACATACGTATGATTTAAATGGTTTCGACACTTTCTTCTTGCACCTTTTGGTTTTTGCACGTATTTGTTATTGTTTTTATAGGAATAAGACTTGCTGTGATATCTTATTGATGAATTATGAATGACCTATATCTTTCTTCTCATCGAGGCATAATTTAGTGTGCTTTTTCAATTCTGTTAAGGATTTAAAAATAGTTCTACCTAATTTTTTTTCAGCTTGAAATGATCTTATAATTTTTTTCGTGAACTATGAGTCATTCTCCGTGATGACAGCACCTCTTTTTCTAATTTAGCCAAACTAAAACTGGTTTCCGGTTTTATTTTCCATTTATTGGTTTTCTGGCTTCGATGCCACGAGTTTTCATAATTTTTTTATTTTTGCATACTTTTTTCGTAATTTTGGTTCCTTTTGGAATCTTATCACATTATCCTAATAAATATATTTTCCATTGGCTATGACAAAATTTTTCAATGAATCAAAGATTAAATTTCAGAGAAAAGCTTTTGGTATAAATGATTTCGACAATTTCTTCCAGCACTTTCCTATTTAATTTTTATTTTTTGCCTGTATTTGTTGTTTTTTCCATAGTCATAAGACTTATTGACCATTCTTTTTCGATCATTGACCAATCTTAATTTTTTTCGGGAACATTAAGTCAATCTCAGTAATTACAGGATCCATTTCATTTCTACTTCAATCAAACTTAATCTGGTTTTTGTTTTTGTCTTCTAACCATTTGTTTAATGGCTTCGATGCCACGAATTTTCATATATTTTTTTAAAAAAATTTTGAGCTCTTTTTTTGTAATTTTGGTTTCTTTTGAAATTTTAACTTATTGTCCTAATATCGATAGTTCCAAATGGTTTTTTGCCGTTGTTTTATATTCATAAGTCTAATTGTGATGTCTTTCTGATGACTTACGAAAAACAAAAATTTCTATTTTCCCCTCGATGCATAACTTAGCGTATTTATTTACTACTGTTGAAAAAAATTGAGTTTGATGGCGTTGAAACCATGGGTTCGTTTTAAAAACAAACTAACATTGCTAAAATGACATTGCTAAAATTGCAAATTGACATTGCTAAAAGTTAATGATTTTTAAGAATTTTGAAACTGTTTTTGTTATGCTGATTGATTTTTGACTTTCGCCTCATTATTTCTTCTTTTTGTGACTTTTTACCCAGTCTCATTAAGGAATTTTTCCATCTGCTATGTATTTAGGGAAAAGTAAATTTGTGTAGCTAAGGTTTTATCCGATTGCATTTTGCTTTGTTATTAGGTGCTTTTAAATTTAGATAATGATTTTTTTCCGGGAAATTTTTGTTTGCTTATTTTGTTGTTTGGTTTTTTTTTCTCGTATTTTTTTTAATGGAAAATCTCGTGAGCGCTGTAATGAGGCATGCCAATATGTAGTTTGGTTGTGTAACAATTTTTTAAAACTCAAACTTCTATTTTTGATTATCTCTTCTTTTAATAGACAATTATGTCAAAAATGTAGATGATCTCGTGTCGGAACATCATGTGCAAATGCTCATTAACAAGCATCTTTGTTAGGTAACTCTAATCGACCTCTGTTTATTAATTTTCAGCTAAGTTCGCACACGATGGCAACTGCAGCCTACCACGTGAAATTGTAGCATCCGTTCTCAAATCCTCAGCTTGGGATACAACTTACGCCCTCATTATCCTAACCGACACGTATCTGGGCTCGATTGTACACTTAACAATCTGCGCAGACCAATCAGAGAAGATTGTAGAACTAGCCACTGGAACTGAATTCTTCGAACAACATTATTTGCTGCTCCGAAGACTCGCGATTGTAACTTTGGGACTGTCAATTTTTCCCTTTTTGGTTCCCAAGTCAATCAAAATGCTCCAATTTCCTGGAATTTTAACATGTGTCAGCTCAATATCTGTGATATTCCTAGTGTTCTACATTTATTTCTTCCAAACTCACGAAAAGGTTGGTTTCAATTGTGAATTAATCCAGCAGTTACAATTCTTTGTTTATTTTTGTTTACTCCACTGTTTGGGTTTGTAGTGACAGTTCAATGTTAGTTGATCCGCGCTGAATAAATTTTGTGTTCAAACTGTTGTTGCCATTGAGCAAGCCTAAAAGTTTGTGAATCGCAATCCGAAACCGTCAGATTTATTCTCAACTCTTGGAAATTTCCACCCAAACACTACATCAAGAATACTTTTTCTTAAGTTAGATTTAATATGAAAAAGTACAACACTCGTCAGGTTCAATTTCTTTCTTTGAGACGGCATATGGTTCTCTTTAACAAATTTTTCGCAAAAAAAAGCTTTTGATGGGAGATATTAAAAGACCAGTGATTATGTTCCACGATTTCTGTTATATAATTAGCTGTGCTCCAATTTAGCTGTGCTCCAAATTTGTGATAGCTTTTTGAAACGACGACTGGTTATCTTCTTCCAGGATAATTTGAATCTGGTTAAGCAGCAACCTGCTCATAACCTGATTATCAGACATTTGTAATAAATTTGATTAGTTAAGAAAAATCACGCTGATCATGTTTTATCAAACTGTACGTCAGTTATATTTGACAAATCAGTGGAAAAAACCTGAAAGTTAACACTTAATTGGCAGAATTAAAAGAAAAATGATCTCCAAGAGCTTGTAATTTTGGAGCTAAAGGTGTTTAAATCTTGAAATTTGAGATGAAAATCAAATTCAGTGTTGTGACTTGCTTCACAGCTGCAATAAGCAGCTACTTTTCTGTTTTTTAAGCTGAAGGAAAAGCTCAATTAGCAGCACAAAACAATTATTTTTTATCTCTTACGTTTCAAAACAAAGTTTCACAATCGTTGCAAAACTGTTTCTAACAAAATTGTATTGGCATAAAGGGGAATTGAAAACCTTTTTTGAAGCATAAAACTGATAAAACTTGATAATGAAAAAAGTTTAAAAAAATGCAAATTTAGCTCATTCAGCATATTAGGTTGGTTTGAAACACACTTGAGCTGAATTCTAGTATGATCAGAAAATGAAACTGAAAATTGCTTGCGCGCCAAAATTGGTCAAAATCTATTAGTCAAAATACTCTTTTGTCTTAGCCTATAGTTTATTTAACAAAATTGGCAAAAATACACCTTAAAAATACGTTTTAGCTGAATTTTATAACTCATATTTGTCACGCTTATTTTTCAAGCCTTATCGCAAAACATTCAAAGCAATTTCTTCGTAGCACGTCAGCATCTCAGTTTTGATAACAAAGATCAACCTGAATTATTTTACAAAATTTGTTAGATGAAAAGGAGTCCAACGAGGAAACGAGGTGATTAAAAATTGTTCGATAAGTAGCAATTTTTGCTGAATTGGGTTTTAGTTTAAGAACGATTTTGAAAAACTATTTTGAGGAACCATTAATGGTTATGATTGTCGATCTGTCACAAAAAATTATATTGCTTAAGATGTTGATTATTACAACCATGCCGACCTAATATAATACTATGCTGATGTTTACCAGTGCCAAAACTGAAACCGATTTTAAAAATGACGAAACTGTCAATACCAACTAAATATCAGTTAAATGCTATTGGAATTTTAATTTCAAAACAACCAGGGCACGTTGATCAGTAGCTCGGTTGTGATAGATTCGTATCAAGTCTCACGGGCCGATGCGGCATGGCCATTGTCCTCAATTATCATTGTTTGTTTTAAATTAATCTCGCTCCAATTATTTCATCCAAAAATCTCACAACTTCATTGTGATTGGTTCAGATTATTTGCGCTCTTTTCAGTTAACGGTATCTGATTGGTTTGGAAATTTATTGGATGAAAAATTTAATGCATTTTTGGTGCTCTTATAATTGGCATAGTATTTCATCAGCTCAGTTGTACGTTACCAGTAATAAGTTATAGTAAACATGAACTAAAAACACGTTTAGAGCTGTCAAAAAATCAATTCCTATGCATGATTGAAAAAGACGCCCACAATCTTTTTGAATTGGAAATACTACTGTTAATTCAGCAAAAAAGTTGATAGTTGGATTATGAAAGTTTCGAAACCTTACAGATTGAGTAAAATCTGGGCAGGATCAAATGATGAATCAGCAATCGGCGAAGATTTTTTCCTTTCTTCGAAAATTTTGAAATCGTAATATCGAATTTATTCTCGTCTGCCTAAACAGAATAAATGATTTTAGGAATGGCTGTCAGAAGTTATGATGCCATTATAACAGAAATTTGTGCCAAAAAGGCAAATTAAGAAACAGACGTTGTTGATTCCTGACTGAATTTTCCGCATTTGGCATTGTTGAGCATACAATCGAGATAATGTGAATCTTGTAAAGGAATCCTCGCTTCCCCTCATTTGTGCTGGTAGTTCATTTAATCAAAAATTTTTATTCTAAAAAGGAGGATGTTTTCGACAAATCAAGAAAATCTCTTTTTCTTAAATGACTTTTTATGACAATTCTTAATTGATCAACTTATCAGCTTTCTAATCAATAAAAACGAGCATCTCTCCTCTGTGAGTAAATCTTTTGAAATAAATATCGTCTTATAAAGAGTTGCATCTGCCGACGACGACCGATATAATCTATTTATCACTTTTTATTTTCTGTTTGGCCGTTTCAGATAGAAGTAGAGATCTTTAACCTTCCCCGGAACCCTTTAGAACTATCAGCCGTTTTCCCGATGCTAGTGTTCTGCTACGACTGCCACGCCACTTCCATCGTCACGTACGCATCTCTCGGCAGGAGAAGGAAAAGTGTGCGGAATTGGAGCAAAGTGATCTTAGGAGTTGCACTTTGGATCTCTGTTTCATTCACTGTTGTTGGCATAATGGGATACCTGTCGTTTGGGGATAACGTTCACGATGATTTTTTGCTGAATTGTGCTGGAAAGAGCATTCCCGCTGTTATTGGTAAGACTTCCCAGGTTCACTGAACTTAAAAAAAAAACTTGATAAGGCTGTACTACGGCACTGTACAAGTCTTAGCAAAGTTACAAAGTCTTGTCAACTTTACTACGGCACCGTTTTAAGGCCATATTAAGGTTTCTAAGGTAGTGTGTTAAGGCAGTATTATAAGAATAACCACGGTGCCGTACGTTGTTTATCAAGTTTTAATGAGAAGCCGTAAACATTAATATTGCCATACAAATGTCGGAAAAGTCTTTAGTTAAGTTAATACGGCACTGTTCTAAGTTTGGTAATTTTTTGGTCAGCAAACATAATTACTAGTAAAATTTTGAAGTTTTGTCTACAGTGGAAACCCTGTGTAAACATTTTTTATACAGAGACGTTTTCATCAATAGTTTATCACAAGTAGCGAGATAACGAAATCAGCTGGTCTGCATGAAAGACTCCATTAACCCTATTAGATATCTCTTAAATAAGATGACTTCGTGGATGAGACAAGGGAAGCATATTAACTAGTGGTAAAGATTCAACACCAATTAACGTTAGTTTAGTAGTTAAAAGTAACTACATTTGTTGCATATCTGTCTTTGGTCCTATTTTCTATCGGTCAAATTTCCGAGGATTGTTGCTCCAAATTTGTAAAGTATAAAATGGAAAATAGAAGAAAATTTTGTATTGTCTCTGGGTTGAGTAAATGAGATAGAACTAAATTTTTGATGCATACTTGTATAATTTAAGGAACATATTTATCAAACTCGATCTTGCTTCTATTTCATAATTTGAATGGTTGAAATCTCAATTTCTAAATTGTATTCTAAAAAAAAAGATTCGGTTTTCAGCTCGCTGTGCCATTATGATATCCCTCCTCATGTCTTACATTGAGGGCATTTTCCTCTGCAGAAGATACACTGAAGACTTATACAGAAAATTTGCCCAACTTTCCTTCGAAGAGGGCGAAAAATCCTGGACCACAAGATACTACTTACAAACAATCTTCCTTTTCTCTACTACAATATTTTTCACACTAATAGTTGGCGGATTTGCTGACATCGGAAACATCGTCGGTATTTTCGGCTCAATGACCATATTCGGCTTGCCGGGCACCTGTCTGATGGTTAAGTACACTCGTCGCAAACCGGATCATGCCAGTTTAGCCGAAAGTGATGGGAAAGGTCAAGAAGACGAAATTGAGGACATTTCAACAACCAAAAGAGTTCTTTACCTGATTTTAGCGTTTGTTTTATTGTTAGCATTTGTGTTTGTCGCTGCAGAAGGTATTCTTTCTGAAGTGTCAAATGTTATAAAGTATTTTAAAAGAAAGTGAAATAACGGTGGTTTCTATTTTTCAATTTAAATACAATCAAAGATTTTGTTCCCGTTCTTGTATAATTTATACTCTTCTAGAAAATAAATTAAAACTTGCTTCTCAAGTTTGTTTTTGTAATATTTGATTTAAATAAATAGTTTCTGAGAAATATTCTGAAGTTAGCAATATCTAAAAATCGGCGACAGATAAGCAAGCCGTCAGATAGTCAAGCTGGCTCAACTTTTGAAAAGAGGTCAAACAAGAAAAGAGAGCGCAATATTATGTTGCCTCGGGTTGACTAATGGGCGCGCTTTGCGCATCGGATTTTGTGGGTTTTTCGTGATTACGGCACCCTGTTTCTATATTACATCCCACATCGGATAGGAGGTATGGCAATGAACACGACAATCTTGGGGCTCCCACCGATTAAACTGAATAAAAATGTTGGTCTCTTCCGTGAACCATTATAAAAGACAATTACTATGCGCGGAGATTTCCATATTTTTATGTTAAGCTCATATTAATCTGCTCAAATAGGCATATAATTATTTCACGGTTTTTTAAGTTGTTTATCAGATAAACTTTTTCATTTTTATTTTGCGTATTTGTTCGTAGTATCAACAATTTAATCTTCTTTGTTGCAAGTTGCTTGATCAACATGATCAACATTTGTATAACTGTTTTAATTTCTTTTTCTTTTGTTCTGTAATCAGCTAGAACTTAGATGTGATTTGAACTGCTCTGTTGTATCTTATTTTTTGATCTATGGATAGGACTTTCGTCTTTCGCCTCTCGAAATCCGAACTGAAAACAATCGGAGTATTCGAATATTAGATATGAGTGATTTTGCACAGCGAATTCTATAGTAGTTATCCACTTCGCTAATATATAGTATCTCTTTTGTGGATATCACACTAATTTCAAATGTACAATACCGATGATAACGGTTTTTGTTCAAAACAATAGTTTAAATACGAAAAAATTTGCTTTACTTCGTTCATTTAAAATTCATTTTATTGTTGCAAATGATGAATTGTTGGAAAACATTTCATAAATTATTAATGTTAAAATAAAAGATGGGCAAAAGTCCCGAACATTGAATCGAAAAGGTATTTGCCAGATACTCCAGTATTTTTTTCAGTGCAATTCTATAAATTTCACAATATGATGGCCTAAAGAAGATTAAAGTTTCGAAACATCAGAACTAACTGTTTTCTAGCTCGAAAATTTGCGGGGAACTTAAATTTCTGGTTGTTTTTCTGGAAGAACGTATGAGCCAAATATTTTTTAGTACAGAAGTACACTGCAGACGTCGTTAAAAGAAAAATGAAAAGAAAAAAAGAAAAAAAGAAGGAAAGAAAGAAAGAAAGGAAAACATTGCTATAAAACTTGCTGTTATATTACTGAAATCAGTGAGAGTAAATTAAAAATTTTAAACTTATTTTAATAGGTCTTTCACTGTTTGGCAAGAAGTTGCCGCAAGCAAGGGGAATTGAAAACAAAAATAGCAAAGTGCTGCGAGAAAATTTAATAAATTTCAATTACAAATTTTTTAATTGTGTAGTTTCTATTGATTTCCTTCGAAACCCTTCATGGAAATTATCAGGTAATATATCATTAAGCCAATCTTGACTAAACAAAAAATATTCTCGCGCTTTGAAATTTTGACCCGAGTAGTAAGTTCTCGAAAGTTCCCGAAAGTTCTTTTTTTATTGGTTGAATTTCTAACATTGTAACTTTTGGTTTTTATACTGCTTTACCAAATTGTCGCAGTTATCCTCCATTTTAGTAATATCGATCACTACATACATTTCTATCGGTAATTAAATTGACTCTGACTATCAGTCAGTTGTCGTATATATCTGGTCTTAAAATTAATCGACGACGCTATATTCTTATTAAACTTTTGAACCGTTAGTCTTTTCTACGCTGGGCATTTTCAGACAACACATACAGAACAAAGCTTTTGTTTCCTATGCCAGTTCAAAAAACATTGTTAAGCGATAATTTTTCAGTAATTTAATCTGAATTTAACGCAATAATGTAATCTGGTTTTTTCAACATTTAGTTTTGTTCAGAGCAGCACAAATCATCCGTATCAAAAAAATTGAACTTCTATTCTTTTTATCGAATTTTATGATAATAATCGGCCACTTGTTCATGCTAATATGAAGTTTCGGATCGAACACAGCAGAAAAAAAAAGACAAAGGCTTTTAAACAAAATTAAAAATTCTGCACTTTTTTTACTGTTTTCTGAAGTTCTGAAATTATGTCAGAATTGTGCTGAGAATTTGAAGTGTTGAATTTATGTAAGGAAAGTGTTGAAGGATGTGCTTAATTTTTGTTAAAAAAATGTGCTCAATTTATGTAAATAATGTGCTGAAAGCGCTAAAAATCTCAAGTTTTTGAAGTGCTGAGTTAAGGTAAGAATTGTGCTGACAGTTATGCTGAATTTTTGCAAGAAAAGTGCTCAATTTGGTCAAAGAAAGTGCTGAAAGTGCTGAGTTGGGGAATTTATGCATGAGGTGCGTGCTGAATTTATGCATGAGATGTGTTGGAAAAGGTGCTGAAGTTTTGTAAGAATTGTGTTGAGAAGTGATGAAAACGTTAATATTCAGCACATTCGGCGCCAGAAATTATTTTGTCAATACATTTAGCGTATTTTTTTCATAATTGCAGCACATTAAGCGCATTTCTAACAAAAATTTCTGCCTACGCCCGCTCATATCTCGACCCGGGGCGTCACGCTAAGCTTTCTCAGACAACACATACAGAGCAAAACTTGTTTTCTATGAGAGAGTTCATATAAATTGTTCAACGATAATTTTTCTATTAATTTAATTTGAATTTAACGTACTAATGTTATCTGGTTTCATCATTTTTGGTTATTGTTCACAACAGTACAAATCATCTTTATAAGTAAATTTAGATTTCTATTCTTTTTATCGAATATTATGATAAAATGTCACTTTGATAGGCCACTTGTTCACGCTCAGTTGAAGGTGTCACAAACAAATAAACAAACACAACAGAAAACAACGTTTTACTCGCTTTCTAACTTAAAAGAATTAGTTTTGGATCGAACACAGCAGAAAAAAAAGATGAACGCTTTTAAACAAAAATTCAGCACAATTTTTAACTGTTTCATGCCAAACCTTTTCAATAAAAATTGTGATTGGAAAGTTATTAAACATTAATGAGCGGTGTAATAGGTTTATACGTTGTACAACATTTTTGTTGAGTTCAAAATCGATTATTCGTTTTGTTTCTGTTTTAATATTAGATGCACTTTATTCTATTCCTACTCTTGAAAGTCCTTTGTGTGGTTTTACAATTTCACGAATTGTCCACGAGCATCTGTTTTGCTGTTTTTATGGAGACGAACTTGCTCAAAGAACCCGCCGAGGTAAGTTTTGGTGGATTATATCAAATTTTTGGGACAAAAGGGGACCAAGTTGAGTATTAACTTAATTTTCGGTTTTATACTTTCTTAATTCAAAAAACCATATGAGGACAATGAGAATTCTTTTTTACCATAAAAATTTTTATCTCATATCTCAAAACCTGTCATGTAGCTTAATTTAGGGAATTTTGAAAACATTTCGTAGATATGATAAAGGTTGGAAGTTATTGTAATTAAAATTTAAATTTCTGTATGCAAATTCTCCCGGCAACCCCCCCCCCCCCCCCCCCCTCGTTTTTCCACATGCGATGACACCATTTTTCATGCAATTAGAGCTAGTCGTGTTTTGTCATATCAGGAAAATTTAACCACGTGATTATTATTCACACGCGCGAAGACAAAAAATGATCAGCAAAATTTTTGTGCAAATGAAAGTGGAGGTATTCAATACAGAGAACAGATTCAACGTATAGTTGTTTTTTGTTTCGACCCACGGTTTTTTCGATCAGTCAATTTTGGCCAATCAATATACACATTGTAGAGCTCAGAAGGGTATCATTAGAAAGCCCGAGCAGCGTAGAATGTGGAACTTTAACGATTTTTTTTATTCTTGTTCTATACAAGGATTTATAGAGGGGCTTAAGTTTTGTGAATAGTTGACGGAACTTCGTTTGTTTTTATTCACACTTTCCGCATTGCTTCAACAAATTGTTGCGAATTTTGCAAAAGTTTGTTTAAAATATTAACAACAGGAGGCTTATCGATTGATTGGCTTTATCCGCGTCTTTTGGTTAGTATTTTTGCTAAATTTATCGAATTTCAGATTTTGAACCCAAAAATGGCACCAAATACACTTTTTTTATCCCACTTTGTTTAAATTTGCCGGAAAAACAGATCTAACATCCACTGTGACATTTTTTGAAAACTCCAAAAAAAATACGGCAGTTTTTTTTCCTATAGGTGTCTTCTGGAATTAAAACTTTGGCAATGTTTAGAAAAGTTAACTATATAATTATACAAAATACACCCTTCATTTTTGATTTATTGAAATATTCCTCTGCTTATCAAGTTTTTTTTGCGATTTTATGGAATAGTTTAATGTCTTCCTTGGACGCGCAGCAAATTTGGGGCTACGTTTGGACTCGTCTTAGATTCTTACTGATTTCACTATTCGGATTATGTTGGGGCCAGATCTTTTTCAAAATATAATAGCAATTTTATTGTTTTTGTGATTTCAAATCGTGGCCTAAATAATTCAGTTCCCATATACAGCAAATTAAGGCCAAGTAAAATTATGTCATGTCTCAAGAGAAAAGCTCACACATTTTATGGCTTTGACAACGTGTTTTCGTAAACTTTAATAGATTTCGTTTATTTTGCCTTCATTTTTTAATTCCTTTTGCAGACTGATGACAGCGTCTAATTAATCAATGATCCATTTGGATGCTGTAGGAGCTGTCGGCGGACCACTGCAATGCTTTCATATATTCTCTAATGCCTCATAGGCTTCCAATGTATTTGCTTTAAGAAAAAAAGTCCTGAAGTATGCATCACTTCTGTCTACATGTAGCTTAGTGTAGGCATATACAAGCAAAACATATCCT
Source organism: Convolutriloba macropyga (assembly GCF_964194025.1). Taxonomy (NCBI): domain Eukaryota; kingdom Metazoa; phylum Xenacoelomorpha; order Acoela; family Convolutidae; genus Convolutriloba; species Convolutriloba macropyga. The sequence continues at coordinate 32,346,829 of NC_134482.1, read as the reverse complement.
TTTTGAAGCGAAGAAAGAAGCATTTTATACTTGCGTTATTTTTAACTAAAGTTTTATTGTTTTTCTTGCTGTGAAAATTCATAGCATTTTGTCAGTTTTGCTTAATGCCTTGCGGTTGTTATTTGTTCGATTCTCTATTTATTAATTTAAATTTCGTTTCATTTGGACTTGAAATAATGCTCAACAGAACATATATACAAATTTCAGTCAAGAATTTACAGTTTGAATGTCTCAAAAACCTATCTCTCAAAATTTAATAGAAATCATTTTGTTTTTAGTCTATTTGTCGTACTTTTTGAGGTTGCACGGCATATACTTTACAAACAAAATCTTACTTCCGCAGATGATTTTTTTAATTGATTCTATTTATTTATTTCTATATCTAAGGTTTTTAATGACTGTCAATTAATTTTTTTTAAAAGAAAGTTTTTTTGTACTTCCCAATTTTTGTTCCCATTGCTTCAACAATTAACTTAGTCTCGTCATTCAAAAAAATCAGCAACTCCTTGTTTTTCCTTGTGATACTTGTTATGTTATTACTGACGTCTTTAAAGCTTAGAACAATGATTTCATCAGACGTTTGTGTTTTCGATGCGTGTCAGTAATTTTGTTTCTTTTTGTGGTATTCTTCATAGAGAACTTTCCGAAGAAAACCATTTTAAAACCGAAGGGAAACCGGAGCAGAGAACTAAATTTTTTTTCAATTTAGTCTTTTTAGTGGTTTTCAATGGCTTATAGTTTTAATCGCTTCAACACTGCGTTTTCGGTAAATTGTTTATGAAAATTTGATGGCCTCCTGAGCAGTTGTTAGGCAACCTGTTGACGTTTTAAATAGAAGATTTACGGTTTGTTTGACTTTCTGAAATTATTTGTTTTAAAAGAACGGTGGACTCTCGATCTCTGCGAATCTTATTTCTGTCAATTTTGTAGCTTGGTCTCAATAACAGCCGTTTGCTTCCATTTTCTAGTGAACCAAGACACAACCTTAATAATGGTTTCATGTAAAATTAATGGTTTTTGTCATTGATATTTCGCAAAAGAGTTTTGTTTTTGGATATTTGCACATTTCTGATTTTTTTATTTCATTGCCACAATATCACACTAATGATATGACCCTATTGGTTTTTCAAAAAATGCCATTGACAATTATTAATGTTTTCTACAATAATTTATGGTTTTAATGGTTGAGACGCCGTTTTTTGTTAAATTTATTTTTTTTGTTTTTGTCGTTCTTTTTGTAGTCTTTCATATTATGGACAAAGACAGTTTTCAATTGCTTCCTATATGAAATAAATTAACCTTTCTGATGAGCTGAGTTGATACCTATTGGTTTTAAACAATTTCGTATTGGTTGTTTTCAACAATAGAAAGGTCTTTTTGAAATTGGCCCTTTTTTGCTCTTCTTCGTCAACTTGTAACCGATTCTCAACATTGACAGGTCTCATATCTTTTTAAAGAAGAACGGGTTTTATCTGAATCCAGTTTTTTTGATATAAGGTTTTTTTTTAAATTATAGATATCGAGTACTGATCGTAATTATTTTCGTTATTACTTGATTTTCATGTTTGTCTTTTCCAGTACTCTCATAAGTGGCAAGATTCATCGGTCCTCTAATCCAGCATCAATTTTTCACTTGGTTTCTTGTTGAATGATGTGCGAATTGAATTTTTGGAAACTTTTAACTCTTACTCTTTTGGTAGACAATTGCATCAAAACGTGGATGAGTGGGGTCGGAACATTGTGTGAACGCACATTACAGAGCCTCCTCGTTGTCATAAAATTCAGAAAGATGATATGTCAGTTTGTCAGTTTTACCTCAACATGCTTAACCGACATGTCGGGCAAAAAACAGATAGAAATGTTCAAAAGGAATATACCTAAATAAAATAATTTATCACAGTTCAATCTATGTTCTGATTCTAGTCTTGCTCAGACTAATAAAAAAAAACTAATTTGATTTAACAAAGTGAATTTGTAATGTACAACTGGTCTTTTTCAGTAGTTGGAATCGAAGAAAATCTGTTGTCGCTGTTCCCCTTGAGATATACATTGTTCAGCTCTTTCAGTGAAGAGTTTTTGCGACAATTGCATAGTGGTTGTCTTTCAAAGATTGACCGCAGAGAAAGAACAAAAAAACTATCCAGTGATAAGTAAAATTGTTTTACTTTTTCTTTTCCAAGATGCTTTTTTCACATCAACGTTCCAAAATTATTTTTGGGCTAGAAACCTCATTCCAGCGTTTTTTTTTCGTTAAACGCTATGGAGTTTAGTTATACCAATATATATCAAAGAAAATTTTTCTAGAAATATCAGTTTTATTTTTTTTCTCTAACAGCTTGATTTTTACTCAATTTTCCAGTTTCTTGTATTTTCTAAATGAAAACAAACATCAAATTTCAATTTCGATGAAAATTATTAATCTAACTGTTTTAAAGATGTTTTTAAAAAATTTGAAAACTTTCCACAATTATAAAATATTTTTTGGACGTCACAGTGGTTTTGATCTCTTTTTGAGACATGAAAAGTATTTTCATTCTTAAACCGACCAGAAGCCTAAATTAACATATATTACTGACTCGCTCTCAAAGCGTGATCACAATTAGGCATTCAGATACTTAACTGAGAACATCATCGTGCACAAAGTTTCAGTTTATCGATTTCCTATATTGATTATTACAACTAATTTTTTCCTTGATTGATTAGATGTTTCACACCAGTTATGTTTCAGTTTAGACCTGTTTCACCATCTAAAACTTTATTTGTAGTTAAAACCGCCAACTTTTATCAAATATGTCGGATCGGAGTCAACCCTTTTCATAAAAGTGCGCGGAAGGAAACTTTTCATTCATCATTTGATAGTTCTGACCTATATGTGCGAACAAAAATCAAAGATTCTTCTTTTTTAAGCAGTCCAATTGTGAACCCTACAAAATGTTGTCAAAAATTTTACTGCAAAAAAACTAAAACTTATTTATCTGTTGTTTCATTAAAAGCTTGAAAAAAGCATTTAGAGGTCAATAACAAAATTTAGACATTTTTTCAAAGGGCATATAATTCTTTCGGTCGCGAACTTTGGAAATCTCTCTTCTTTTTTCATTGTTTGAATTGCTTCTTACCATTAGAGATTTACAACATCATAGAGTTTAAGTTTTCAAAACAAAAGTATCTTTGAAACTGTTGAAGGTAACTGAACAATATGTTGCTGGAAAATATAGGAAAAATTTTTATAAGTCTTTTTCGTATTCAGAGCAAAAAAATTGAAAAGTTCTTATGCAAAGCTGCAAATCAGGGAGAACTTTTTTATTGTTGAGATTTATTTGTTTAAATTTTAACTTCATTGAGCTGCTAAGAGATTGCTAAAAACTTCAGAAACATAATTTCGGGCATTTTTTTCACTTGTTGAATAGCGGGTTCAAGTTTTTAGTAACGGATAACACCGGTTTATTTTCGGACAGTTGAAATATTTTATTCGTTACATTCATAAAATTTGATTAAAGTCATCGATTAAATTTGAGAAAAGTGACAGCAACTCAATTGAATGATGGTTCTTGCGTTGGTTGTATATTTTCTTCAAATTTTTTGGCGTGAATTCTTTGTATTATCTCCCATTTACGCAGACTACAGAAAAGTATACATATTATATTTCTGGGTTCACGAAATAGTTCTTATATGATAATTTGGGTAGTCTCTCTAAATGGTATTTTATCTTTTTTATAGCAAGAACTGGAGTGATTTTTGTTTCCTTGTCATTACGGCATGTAATGGTAGGTATCAAAAAATTTTCTTGAATATCATTTATTGCAAGTACACTAAATTTCATAACACAGGTCTTAGTTAAATCCGAATATATTAGTTTTTTATTAAAAATAGTCTTTTCGGCAAAATATGAAAAATTGTTTACTTAATTACACATTTTGTTGCTCAAAACGTTTTGCTGGCTTCAATAAACTTGCCAACGGTCAAAAAAAGTGGGTTCAAAACATCATTTCTATTGGTTGGAGTTGTTGCAATATAAAATTGCTGAAGATCTGTTTTCTTGGCCCCACATACAATTGCAAGCAACAACAAATAATTGCGATGGTTTTAATGTGTTAATTTTTTATACAGAAGTTGTTTATTCTTGAAATTTTAGTAAAAACCCATATTAAAACTGATTTTTAATGTTTCCGATGAAAAGAGGGAAACTTTTTGTTAATTTACAAGCAGTTATTGAAACAGAATGCTAAACCTCGTGAATATTAACCTGGTTTCTTTCAATAAAGTGCGCCATGTTTATAATGGATTCTTTTATCAAATGATTGCTACCAAAGTTTTTTAAATTAGCGTATTTTTTAACACTTGCTTTATCAACTTTTTTTATGAACTATGAAAACGATGTTCCCGGTTTTCGACGCTATAATGTATTGACTCGCAGGGTTTTTAGTTGTCCATGGTCAATTTTTCGCAATGTTCAGACAATTTATCATCATAAATATTTGTATTTTAAAACGTTTTAGAGCTGGAAAAAATTGGCAAACAATATTTTTTATATTTCTGTTCCAGTTTTTTGAAACTCTTCAAACAGAATGTCTGGAAATCAATGGTTCAAAAGCGTTTTGAATAGAACAAATAAGCACAGTGTAATTTTACTCGGATATTTTCTAACTTATTCAGAAAATTGGCAACCTTCAGAAATTTGATTTTGACAAATCATCAAAAATCTTTTCAAAGCTGTTGAGTCGTCGTTACATAAACCAGAATGAGCTCGAATTGTTTGTTGAAATTTATAACCACTTGTATACGTGTTTTCCAGGTTTCTCACTCAGTTATATATGAAGAATTTCTCCGCAATTTTTTTAGTGTTAAACAGATAGTGTTAAACAGATAGTGTTCAACAGATTTTTTTAGTGTTAAACAGAAAGATTTTAAACAGATACATGCGTACACTCCGCTGGTTTTCTAAATAAAACTCAGATTTAAACATACTGATGGCCAATCGTCTGTAAATTTTGTTTAAAAATCAGCAGCAAATTAAAAAACTGAACAGCTTTTGTTTTAATTTGCGTACTGTTTTTGTTTTTCTTTCAGTTTTAAAGGCTAAAATCTTAAGGCTGAAAAAAATTAGAGCTACGATTGACCCTGTCATTTGGTGCTAACAACTTTGAGTTCATACACAGAAAGCCCTTCAGATATAATATGACACAAAAAGTGTGTCATAAAACGTATAAAGATGTGATCAAAGCACTCAAACGCACAACTAAATACAATTTGGGTAAAAATTCCCCAATTTTGAGAAGTGTGCTGCCTTGAAAAGTGTATACACAAAAGTTTACGAGAAAAACAAGTATCATGTTTCTCTTCCAAAAACTCTTAATTTTCTTACAAATTCTGAAAACAAAGCTATCCGATATTTGCCCGCATTACTGATGCCGGAAATTTTTTCATGGGTCGAATTGGTGGTTTCCAGAGCACACAAAGGTCTGGCCCGTGGTCACACAAAATGGTAAAGCAAAAGTCTGTTAAGTGGCCATTTTTGTCTAGGACGATCTAATCAAAGATAATTTATACGTTTTTTGACAGGTGGTCCGTAAGCTTGTGCGAATAGACTCAATCTTGAACTACAGTGCAGATTATACTCATCCTCATTATCAACAACACCAGCAGCAAAACAATTCTCATGGATACAAGTCCCCAACTAATCGACCGCCCACAACCCCGCCCTCCAGGGCTCAAATAAGGTATCATTTTAAACTCAACTCATGGTTTTAGTTGACTAGACAGACGAAAACCGGTGATTCTTACGTTTAAATACCGGCGAAAACACATCAAAACGACGAAAAATCGTAAGGTCTTTGATCGGTTTTGGCGAAGTAAAAGCGACGAAAACGGACGATTTCTTATGTTTGAATCTGACGAAATTCTCAACACGCGGGCTGTTATTGTCTTTGTGATATAGTATGATTTATTATGGTTGGGGCTATCATTTTGGGAGTACCAAATCCTCCTAATTTTAGTTAATTTAATTTAGTGCAAATTCATTAACTTTTAGTTCCATTTTAGTCATTTCCTGTTTGAAGATCAAATCTTCATTATTTCATGCTTGTTCAATTTGTTTACATATTTTACTGAAATCATTGTCTGTTCATGTCGTCTAGTACTTCGGTTTGCCGCAGTTTGTAACGTTTAGTTATTATCAAATTGTTGATCACATTCAGTTAATTCTAGTTTCATCATTCTTCTCAATTCTGAATTCAAGTTTAGTTGCATCTCTTTCAATCCAAAAATCGTATTGCGAACAGCTTAAGTATACAATCCTACTCAAAGTCCAATTTCGCTAACCGAAATACTAGTTTCAAAAGGAAAGCTAAATTCGCGTCGCCAAATACCCATAAATTTAGCACTCAGAAAAGTGAATCTTCTGACTGCAAAATTAATAGCGAATTCGCTCCGCAAAATAGCCAAGTAATTCTGAATAACAAATCTCTAAATTTGGCACCGCCGAATTCATTTTGAATACAGTAACGAAGTCTGTATGACATGGCGCAGTTAGCCCGCGAATCTCGGAAAACACCGTTGTCGATAGAGCCCTTTTGGGAACGGCCTACTTCAGATCCTCCAATACGATGGGAAAAGTGGCGTATTCAAGTAAAACTTGCAATCCTTGCACGCGAGAACATTGCGCTAGATACTTTTCTTCAACCGAACCCCACTCTTGTACGTCTACCAGTTGAGCCAAAATATGAGATGGCCATTGAAGATGCAACGGAATATACGGAAAGAGATTGACAAATCAGGAACAGTCAACTGAAACTTCAATAGGAGCTAAAATGCCAAAAAATAACGGAGGCAGGTGTTTTGTGTGCAGAACGGCCATGGCATCTATGTGACCAGAACGTATCTCACTCTTGTATCTCGGCACTGGAACAGAGGGCAGACGTCTTCTAACACAAACATTCCCACATGACAAAATCTATGATCTCACTACCCTGAAGCTCTGGGAGATGATGGACATAGCTTTCATTCGTCCAAGGAACATCACTTTTGATCGCTATGTGTTTTTCTCAAAAAAGCAGAAAAAAGGCGAAACGGTAGAACAATTCTACAGTATTTTGAAAGAAATGGCGGACAATTGAGATTTCGAAAATTGAGAAGAGGTGATAATCAGAGGTATCTTCATCACGAATATGTTGGACGATAATATTCAACGTGAACCCCTTCGCGATACAGTTGACCCGGAAAGAGCTCTCAGTATAGCTGTAAACATGGAGATGGGTCATCAGAATCAACAACGAATTTCATCAAACAACGTTAACAGCGCATCTGGTAGTACAATCAATGCTATACAATCTGTCAATAGATTTCGTGGCGCGAATGCACGTGGAAATCAATCAGGCAGAGTAACAGTCAACCGGGCAGCGATTGGTCAATGTAGAGGATGTGGTCAAGCATGGACACCAACTCATCGTCGGGTTTGCCCTGCTTTGGGTAAGAAATGCAATCATTGTGGTTTGCTCAACCATTTTGCAAAGATATGTCGGAAAAAATTAAATATAACACCAAATTCTCGTCAAGATAATCTCATTAAAAATGTAGAAACTGCTACACCTACAGAACAAAACACACACTCTGAGAATCAAAAAGTTAATTATATTAACTATAATGAACAATTTAACTCTGATTAGGACTAATCAGATGATAATTACGTTGCAACGGTAGAAAGTATTAACACACCGCCTATTGCACTGCAAAATATGACGATAACAATTGGAAATACAGAATCTCATTTGCTCCTCGATTCTGGTAGTGGTTGTACAATAATCAATATGTCACTCGCAAAGGAAATGTTTTTAGATTGTGCGCAATCACAATGGTCGGAGAAAAAAACACTCGAATTGAAGTCATTTTCGAACGATATAGTCGAAACTTTAGGAACTTTAAAAACGCCAGTTCGTTGTAATGATTGGAAAATTCAAAAAGCGAAAATCACGGTAGTAGCAGACGGATTTAGGACCATTCTTGGACGTGATCTTTTTGACCAATTGGGGATAACAATTTCAAAAAAAGCCCTGTCTGAACATAGAGATAAACAACATAGAAACTCCCATGGGCGATAAAAAGAAAATACTTGCAAAAGAATTTCCGGGATTATTCTCACGAGTAGGAAAATCGAAATATCATACAGTTAATTCAAGATTTCACAACAGAAATTATCGTGTATCGCAGCAAAAAGGGAGAAAATTACCAATCCATCTTCAACCAAAATTAAAAATCGAACTCAAAAAATTGTTAAACGAAGGAAACATCGAAAAACTAACGAATTGTTCCGCTCAGTTTTTCATATCTCCAATAGTTATAACAGTCAAAAATGACCAATCAATCAAAATAGCCCTAGACTCTAAAAGCCTGAATAAGGCTATTCACAAAAACAAGTACCAGATGCCAAATATCAATTCGCTAATTCAAACGATCTTACAAACATTGTCAACCGCGCCGCAAGAGCCAGCTTATTTTACAACACTCGATTTGCAGTACGCTTATAATCAATTGAATTTACATAGTGATACTGCCCGCCATTGTAACTTCAATCTTGTAAGCGGAGATATGACCGGCACTTACCGTTTTAAAACGGGATTTTACGGACTAACGGATATGCCAGCCGAATTCCAAAAAGCAATCGATTGTACACTCGCCGGTCTATCAAATACTTTCTGTTTCTTAGATGATATACTGATAGTAAGTATAGGCAAAATCGAACCACATCTTGATCTTGTACGAAAATGTTTAATTAAATTAGACCAAGAAAACCTTCGAATCAATCTTGCAAAATGTCAAAGGTAAAATTGAATGGCTCGGGCATATCATCACTCAGACAGGTATAACGCCACTATCAAGTAAGACTGACGAGATTGAAAAATTATCATCTCCCTCGAATCTCAAAAAAACTAAGATCTTTTATGGGATCAGTTCATGATTTGGGAAAAGTTATTCCTAATCTGTCGCAATTTTGTTGTCCACTAAGACCTCTCCTTAAGAAAAAAAACAAAATTCATTTGGACAAACGAACATGAAGAACAATTTAAGCTAATAAAACAGAAGATTGCTGAAACAACGGAAAAAGAGGACTTTAACCCTGATCCTGAAACACGTATAAAATGCGATGTCTCTCGTAAAGGTTTGGGTTGTGCTTTATAGCAAAGAACTCCAAACGGTTGGCACACCGTAGCTTTCGCATCACAATTTTTAAATTCTGTAGAAGATCGATATAGTATTAATGAACTTGAATTATTAGGAGTAATTTGGTCGATTGATTATTTCAAGTACTATCTCTATGGTAAGCCATTCACTGTAATAACCGATCACAGGGCTTTGCTTTCAATCATAAGAGAAAATAGAGCCAACAAATCTTACAATAGTCGTCTAACACGTTGGGTTGAAAGATTATTACCGTTTGATTTTACAATCGATCATCTTCCTGGATCAAAAATTGGACTCGTTGACTATATATCTTGTGAGCCACAGCAAAAAGCTGTTAATATATCTCCGTAAGACGAGCAATTCATAGTTGCAAAATGGGACGTGATTAAACGCAGCGCGAAACGCTTCTTATTAAATGCAGAGAATTACACTGATTTTGAACCGTGAATTCTGCTTATAAAACAAGCCTCAAATACTCTGCATTCCATTATCAAATTATGCAGTGAGTTCGCACCGCGAAATCGAGAATATTCTATGATTACGGAAATTAATGATAAAATTAGCAAATTAGTACCAAATAACTACCAAATTCTAATCCCCAAATCCAGACAGCAAACATTCCACACTGGCTTTTTGCCTTAAATCACTCCAAAAAACAGGCGAACACAAAATTAATTAATTTTCAACCGATTGCCAGTAAATTTAATAGTGTACTAATGATGTCAAACTCGGACGACGAAACTCTAAGGCAAGTGAAGCAGTCAACCCCATTTAAAGTCAGATTTGCAGACGAAGCAGGTCCATCCACGGCTCGTGCAGAACCAGCAACACCATCAACGCCTAATACCGATACCACAACAGTCACTTCGCCATCCAATGACGATCTTCATACGGACGCATTTAATTTCGCATTATCCAATATATTTTCGAGTACCCTGATGGCAAGCTTGACTTCAAAAGACGCCATCCTCAAGGAGATCAGGGATTGCGTTCTCACAGAAAATGAGGACCGATGTAAACAGATAAGCCCCTATATCCATAGTTTTTGGAAGGACCTGCACGTTACGAATGAATGTGTATGCATAGACGACCGCATCGCCATACCGAACTCAATCAAGGACGCCTATGTGGAGGCAATCCATGCAACACACCCAGAGAGTTGGGGGTGGTAGATATGCCGACACGTGCATGGTGGCCGTATATGCATCGTGATATCGTAACAAAAACAGCAAAGTGCAACCCTTGTGTCAAAATTGATATGGAGACTGTCCGTTGGGAAGACCTGATTTCGGAGAAAAATTGGAACGTGGAGGCCAGAAGCGACATCGAGTTGAAGCTAAATAGAGACAAACTAAGCAAAGATGCGATCAGACGGAGCAACGCAGATCCGGACAGGGAATCTCGAGTAATTCCCCACCCAGATGTTGGTATGGCAGTTCCACGAACAGAGACTTCTTTTAAAGTAAAACTGGCAAAGAATAAACCAAGGAGCAAGAGGTCAAAGAAAATGCTCGATGGCCTCCACGAGGTTCTGGCGCCTGGATCTTCTGTAACCAATACAGACGCTTTTACATCTGTAATCAAAGAACCGGGAAGAGAGAAGTTACAATTCGCAACTCTGATTTGGCAAAATTTGGGACAAGGGAAGAACGCCTAACAGAGCTACAATTTTACGCTAATAAGAAGCCGAAAGTACCCTCAGGGAAGATAACTGAGGACTTAATAAACCAGCATGCGAAAGAGGCAAGGAAAAAATTGGAGGGTAATAAGAAAATGAAACATAAACGGATCGCAGATGATGTCAGTGCCGTTTCATCCATCCACTCAAACGTGACGAGAGCGTTTCGAGTACGAATGCCTGTAAAACCAAAGAGAACGTTAGTACCCGCACCGCCACAGAAACCATCTGAAAACGAAACTGAATTCACGTCACCGAAATAGCTTCCACTTACATCTATTGTAATTGCAGAGCCACCATCGAGACCAAAGAGGAAAGCAGCAACAAAGGCAAAAGAGGCCAATACCGAAAAGAAAAAGATCCTCCCCATCAATTACAGAATCTGTCGAGTTTTTAGCTTCAATTCAGACATGTCCACCGACAACATCTTTATCTTCTGCACCTTCGCGACAAAAATACAAAACAAGTCAATCGTTTCAAAAATTCATAAGACTGCAGCCAAACCTTAAAATGTAGAGTCTGACTATACAGTAGGTCCATGTTCTCCAGTACAAAGCTACCGGACTCAATACTACATTTCACCGAATTACGAGGGACCAGAAATGTCTATGACAGTGGGTAAAGCGGAAAGGTTATACGAAAGTGATTATGGTTAAAACTTTCATAAACATTAAATTATTATTTATAGTAACCAGCAAATATGTTATTAATTTCATGAGAAACTACTTCGTCGTTTATTTTGTCGAGGGGGAAATGTGATATAGTATAATTTAGTATGGATGGGGCTATCATTTTGGGAGTACCAAATCCTCCTATTTTTAGTTAATTTAATTTAGTTCAAATTCATTAACTTTTAGTTCCATTTTAGAGATTTACTGTTTGAAGATCAAATCTTCATTTTTTCATGCTTATTCAATTTGTTTACATATTTTACTGAAAACCTTGTCTGTTCTTGTCGTCTAGTAGTTCGGTTTGCCGCAGTTTGTAAAGTTTAGTTATGATCAAATTGTTGATCACATTCAGTTAATTTTAATTTCATCATTCTTCTCAATTCTAAATTCAAGTTTAGTTGCATCTCTTTATTATTGCCGAGAACTTTTTAAAACCCGGGCGGTCGACAAGTTTTATTTTTAATTTGTTCTTGATTCTTTTTCACCATTTCAGACGCAACCGCACTTTCGTATACAACTCCCTTCCGAACAGTGACGTGTATGGCGAAGGGACAGGATGTACAAGCAATGGTGGAAGTGGAATGACCTCTGTGGTTTCCAAGACAGACTGGTTTGTGGAAGAGATCTTAGCACAGTACAGGGGAACCACAATCACCTCCTTCGCACACTCCAGGCAGAAATTTTACAAAGTGTTAGTCCTGTTATACCATTCCCATAATACGCGAAAAAAATGAGTCTTTCCAATTCGCAAGTATAAAGGTTAATTCCTGCTTTTTTGGTGATTATGGTTTATATAGCCCTAAAAGAAGACGGACTTGAAGCTGCCGTTATTTTCATTTATAAAAGAGTAAAAAAGATTGTCGTATTTTCCAGGAAAAAGGAAATAGCCCATTGTTATGGGCAACTTCTTTACCTAGTGAGTGAGCCTATAGTCAAGTGATGAGCCTAGTGACTGAGCCTGGTCACGTGATGACCAAAGGCTGTACCATGAAAAGAGTATCAAGGGCAAGAAAGAGAGGAGGGCTAGGTAATACTGTTTGTGCGCACGGTCCCTTGCTGATCATTCTCAGAAACTAGAAATAGGTATACCATACAAGAGGTGCCTTGTTCTTTGTTTGGGTGCGTCTGTCCATTAACGATCAAAAGTTTTTTTCAGAAAAAAAAATCTTTATTCGTAGTATTGAGGCATCATTAAAAGTTCGAAGGCAGTGCCAAAAAAACTATGCGTTGCTAACTGGGCAAACTAATTGATCTGTTCTTCTACGGTGCTCATGCATTTAGTTTATGCTTCAAAATAATTGTTTCTAGGAAGGCTTAGTTCAATAAAGCATCATAGCTATGCTGTTACTGAATATATGTCCAACTAAAATGACTACTTTACAGTAGCTCAAGATGGCCTTATAATATTTCTCAGCTGACTAGAGATATTTTGTTTTAACAAAACTTCATAGGGAATGCTCAGAGATACTAAAATATCAAGAGAAAATTTTCTCCTAGCTTGACTTTTTACAAACAAAAATCAGTTTTTCCTCCAATTTAAAGAAACATCTATTTAACTGATCTATTTAACTTCAAATTGATCCAAAAATGTTGCCCAGAATTGAGATTTTTGTTCCACATAAATGTTTTCCTCGTTTAGTGTTTGACTTGTTCTTCATCTGCAAAAACACACAAAAAAATAAACCAACTGTTACAAAGAAAATATATTCATGTTTTGACAGTTCGAGACAACAATAGTTTTTGTTTTTCAAATCTTCCTACATTTCTATAAAATTCAACTCAGCTATTTCTGAGACATAAATATTTTTTTGGAAATTTTTGATTTTGCAAGAATATTACAAGGTAACTATTCTTCTTGCGAGATCTCGTAAAATAATCATTTTTCGCCGGATTCTTGCAAGATTTGGAAACATCGTCTGGATGCGTTAGCAGAAGAACGAGGTCCTGATCTTGGCCGATTGTTGTCTGTATGGATCTGTTTTAGAGTTTGAGACTACCAAAATTTTAAAAATGAGCCATGTTCTGCTCATAGCTGTTCTGAATTGAATTCAATTTTTGAATCGAGGGTTAGCTCAAAATTTTGCTCTCATAGAAGCCGTTCAAATGCTTTGGATAACGAAGCACTTAGACAAATGGGACTGTAGTTCTCAGGTTAAATTTGTCGCCTTTTTTAAACAAGGAATATGTCTCGCTCTATTGAGATCTTTTGGATATTTTCCTTCTTTTATATTTTTAATAAAAAAGAAGGTGAGCCACTTTTTTTCCTTCGATTAGAATCAATAACGGAGATGTTTCGTTTTCCCCGCTTCGCCAATATAATTTTGATTTAAGTCGCTCTAAACTTCGACCCGATATAGAACGTCTTGTAGGTTTGATTGACTTTATTTTATTTTTGTTTTTTTATATAGTAATAGTTAATTTTTTTGACACACTTTGCCGCGTTTTGCCCTCCTCCGTGCATAATAATCTGAAAGAAACGAGCGGTTCCATAATAAGCTGCAAAACATATCAAAAATTAACTATTATTTTTCTAAAAAAAACAGGTAAAATAGAGTCCAACGTTCTATATCGGGTGGAAGTTTAGAGCGACTAAAATCAAAATTCTATCGGCGAAGCAGGGAAACGAATCATTTTCGTTATCGAATCTAATTGAAGGAAAAAAGTCGCTCACACTATTTTTTATTAAAATCTTATAAGAAGGAAAATATCCACAAGATCTGAAAAGAGCGCGATGAGGTGTCGATCTCCGAAGCGGGCACTTATGATTAGTTAATAAAACTGGTAATCAGAATGCATTCTTCTCGTTCTCTTTTGTTCCAACCTACCGTTTTGGATCAATATACTGAATTGTAATTGCTATTGGTTTCTTCATTATAGTGGTCCTTGTTTTTTGGTTAGTGGGAGGCTCAGGTTAACGTCGAATTTGAATTCGAGTCATTTCTTGGGTCTTCGGTCTGTTCACAAAGTAGACGTATTTTTTTAATCAGAACTGTTTTTTTCACTTCCTGAACTTGATGTTCCAGCCCTTTTGACAGCAATCCATTGTCGTTGGTTACGATTTCACACTTTTCAATGTCGGCCACTTTTGTTCAATTGTCAAATCATGTCAAACGGGGGGAATTTAATCCTAATTCACTTGTTGTGTAAATCCCTGCCTTTATTATTGTTTGTTCATGCCTGTTTTCCACTTTTGTGATCAAAATGTGAACAACTAAACGGAGCATGATCGCATTTGCGTAATTGATCTGAGAATGCGGTTTGAAAATAAGTATATACGCACAAGTATTTACTTATGCATGTAAATATTAGGTGATTGCCGCGTACAAAATTGGCCGTATAGATGAAAACAGGTGAAAATGTCTATATTTGTTCAATAAATTACATCAGTGCTTTTACAGCCTTCTAAAAAATCAACCAATGAAGCATCAAAATCGAAACTTAACCGAATAACTCAACCAGCAGAAAAATTCAGAGACCTCAATTTCGCCTGTTTTTAACGTTTTTTTTTCAGTTATTTCTTGTTTTTGCAAAGAACCCAAAATTCTATTTCTCAATAGTCTGAAAAACCAATGATCACCAAAAAAATTTAACCTAAAATTATGGTGAGTACTAGTTCATTTGTTACAACATAAAAAAAGTCATAATTGTCGGGGAAAAACAGGAAAAAAACAAAAAATGCAAAAAAAATTTCGAAAAAATTGCAACAAAAATTGCCGCAAAGAACTGCAAAATCATTTTTTGTATAAAACTGAAAACTGACCATAAAATAGGATTTTGACTTTGCAAATTTTCGGCTAAAAGAGATGGAAAAATAGAAGATATGGAAGACATATTGCACAAAAACCACTGCAACTGAAACGCAGAAAATGCGGTTAATAGAGTAGGGGGAAAATTTACAAAGCTGTTTAATTATATATTTTTCTCCAGTCCAAAACGTTTTTGTAGTCCAGTGTTATTTCCAGAGCTAAAACCGGACAACCTTGCTCTAATCTTCTGGCATAATTCCACGAATTATAGCTGGATTAGAAAGCTCATTCTTTGAATTTTGTTTTTCAAGAGCGAATTTTAGGTTTTTCCAGATTTCAGCTGTTTAAATAGACAGTTATTAACAGTATTTTTGACATATCATTTTCACGGAATTAAAATTTTTCAGTTCTATGTCACTGCAAAATAAACAGTCGTAAATTATTGCATCGTTATTTACTGAGCAACTACGTCAAACCTTAAATAAAAATAGGAATTTGCATTTTTTTTGTGAATTATTTGAAAATTTTGAGAATTATCAACACACATCTATTTAATGTGTTTATTCTTATTTACTTATCTGTTTCTTATAACTATTTAATTATTAATTGGTTATTATAAATGAATGAATGACGTTACAATTGCCCAACAGCAGAATAAAAGCAACCGTTTCCTTCTACGCCCACCACCATGAGCAAAAAGCAAAAACGTGAACACTTTCTTCCAGGAATATTTGCAAAATTTTAAAAAATATTTTCATTCCTGACTATAGGACAAGAATTGAGTTTTCAGTTAGGCCGGCTGATTTAGTGAAAACTATGTCCTGCAATTTTCTTAAAGAACTTTGAAAAGAAATTCTTCTCTACTTCAAAAAAGTAGGTTTAAATAATTCCGATCAAATGCGTAACTATTAATCATTATCCTGTATTAAACTCAAATTAGATTTCAGATATCTATTGATTTTGATGTCATAAATTAGTGTCGAGAGTTTTTTTCCAAGTCATGTCTAGAAACTTTCTTTGTGTATCCTGGTAAGAACTTATTAAGGAATATAAAGAACAATAAAAATTGACGATTCAAGTTCTTGGCAGGATGAGTAAAGTTTTTACCCGAGTGTCATTAGCTTGCTTGTCTAGGCAATGCTTATAAAATATCGTTTGAATGGGTAGGAAGAACGAAACCTAAAGAACAAATAACGGCATTAGATAACAGTTGCTTTTATACTGAATGACTTAAGTACATAACATCTTCGCTCAACTCGTTAATGAGGACGGGTGGGGCTGCAGGGGCAGACAACCTCAACAATTCCTTAACATCCAGAATAGACACAACAACTATAGCAGGGACAAGAGAGTCAAGAGGGAAAGGAGGTGGGGGGTCAGTTGCGTCTTCTAACTCTAAGCAGAGCCCTAAATCTAATGATATACATCGTCACGTACAAATTATTGACAGAATACCTCATGGTGTTCCGCAATGGTAAGTTTCCTCGAAGTGGTGTTCCTCAAGAAATTCTTGGCAATTAAAGAGCGAAGATCATTGTCGTCGAACATGCTCAAATTTTTTACATATGTCATCGATGCAAATTCTAAAATGCTGTTTTCCACCTGTGCTGCGTTTGAAAAAAGATCTCGGGGAGAATTTGTTTCTGTTAATACTGTCATGCTACAATGAACTTCGTTTATTATAAAAACATTTTTTTGGTCTTCTATTATTAAATTTGCAACCCTGATTGAAAACAAAATCTCAAAAGAACAAATTAATAAAATTGAAGAATTTGGAAAATTCAATTTCAAATTAAAGCTATGCAGCGAAGATTTTTCTGTTTTTCTGAATTTTCCTCAACGCTTTTTCAATTTTTTAAAAAATTATATGCATTTAGCAAATCTTGATTAAATATGGAAACCAGGAGCATGTTTTTGAATATATTTCATTCATTTGACTTTATAAAGAACATAAAAAGTTTGAACTGATGTCAAAGAAGCAAACATATTTGCCCAAAATAATGCTCACTTCGAAAAACGATACTTTTTAAATAAAATCAAAAAGTCTGTATTAACCTATAAAGAAACCTGTAAACAAAATTTTTAATGGGAATTATACAACAATTGCAAAATTATTTTTGCAAAATTTCTCCAAACAAAATTTTTACAAAACGCTGAACTACAGAATTTAAAAAATTGTATTGATAGCACTGGGAACAATAATGAAATTTAAAGAACTTTAAAAGAGCGATTTGGCCTTATGAATGCTTTTTCTCCAATGATAGTCAAGAACAAGCAGATTTGTTTCGCAGCGGATAAAACATTTTTATTAGAAGTGCACTGAGATTAAAAAAGTTTAAGTTTTGCAATTCATAATTGAAAACCAAATAAAGACTAAATTAGTACAAAATCTTTAGGGTGCCTTTTCATTTGGGTTTTTTATGCTGTTCTTTTTCTTTTTCTCTGTCTAAATGATAAAAAAAATATTTTAACAGGCGAATTAATAAAAAAAGTATTTCCTTCTAACATTCCAGTTGATAAAACAATTTGGCATGTCCAAATAAATTTTTTTCAGAGTCCTATTTGATCAAAATATCTATTTTTCTTCGCATTGAAAATCTGTTTTCTTCTTCAAACAGGATATCATAATTGTGCTACAGACAAATACAAATGTTGATCTGCTTAAACAGTCTGCTTAAATTTATTCGCAATGCTAGACGAAAACAACATTAAGGCCTTAATTCTGTTTCAACTTCTATATTAAATCTTACTTCATAAAAAAAACTAAGAAAAATTACACAAAAACTTGTGTAATTACAACCCGCTCAACTTGAGGACGCATCATCGCAAAACTACAAAATGTGATAAAATTGTTCCGCACAAGTAAACATGCTAAAATAGCAACATATATATATATATATATATATATATATATATATGATGTTAATTAGGCAGAAATAAAGAAAATAAGAGAAAACCTAACTGGTAAAGAATTGCATAAAAATACAAATTGCTGATAACCAGTTACTCATTTTTTGCTCCTTAAGCTGTATATATGGCTTCTCACATACATATATTTTAGGTAGGTTATGGCAAATTTTTCAAAAGAACATTTTTTTTGCTCCGAAGCTATTTATGCTGAAACGTTGCCAAAAAAGTGATTCTAGTTTGGCTCCGAGAGTTCTACTTGCTTTTTGATTAAGATAATGTTCCATTTAAAATTTTTTGACAAAGCAAATTTTAAAAAAAATGAAACTGCTATCACAGAAACATTTATGTGAAATAAAATAGCTGAGTTATGACATTTTTAAGACCGCCCTTAAAAACATCAAATCTGTAGAAGTAATTGGTTACTGGCTGTATTTTTTGTGTGTGATTTTATTTAAGATGAACATTTGTTCGACAGTGCTATAGACCCAAACATACTGGCATATATTTTGGTTCTTATTTTTTTACAGCAAAGAGACGATGTGTTAACTTCAATTAAATGTCAGTCAAATCTCTTCGTCTGGCGAAGAGGGACTTTAGTTAACAGTCTTAATTGTACGGTCAAAAGTAGATTTTGCTAAAGTTGAAAGTTTTTAATGAAGTAATTTTGAGCACAAAATATTCTATCCTGCTTCTCTCGCTGGATTATCTTAATATCTTAATTAGAATTTGGGATCAAGTCTGAACTGTCGTTCAAAAGGCATTCGGGAAATCTTCACTTAGTTTCCTACATTTGTTGGGATAACAGTCAACACAGAACGTCGCCTAATAACAACAACAAACAACATAATAGTCAACAAAACCAAACAAGTCAGCATTTGCCCAATAACCCTTCAACTCAGACCCACGTGACCTATTACGAACCCTCGTCGCATTCCGTGACCTCTCCCCAAAGTTACGCCAACCCTTACGATAGTCACCCGAAGTACTCGATTGTGAATAATATTAGTAATAACCGGAGTAGTTATTACAAGTTCAAAAGGGCGGCCACTCAGCCCACTTTTGGCCCCAAGTACACCAACAGGTAAATTGGAGGTCATCATAGAACAACATCAGCAGAAAAGTAAACAAATTGTTTACCTCCTTTTGTTCATTTTAGTCTCTTTAGTTTTCCGCAAATACTCGCCCGAAGAACAGCTTGGTATGCGGGAAAAATAGAAAAGGGCAGCTGAGAATAGGCTTCTGTTCAGCAATTTACAAATTTAACCACACAAAATTGTCCCGCGGCGAATACTTAAAAAATTACTATTATTAAAAATGTGCCAATGTCCATAACTGAAAACATACCATTTAAACACTGGATTTTTTGAAGGCTGAGTATGTTTAAACACATTGTTTGTATGCTGCACTATATAAACTCCATTTGGCATAAATATTGCATTGAGATTTACACACCTGCATTACACTTACTGCAAATATCAAACTATACAGCTGTAGATATTGCATTTATGTTTATATGTATAGCTGCGGAAAACTCAGTCTATCGGAACTTTATTTGAGGTATTCAAACTATATCGTAACAACGTATTAAGGCAACGTTTAAAGGCAAAACAAAACGACTGTATTCATCCACGTATTAAGGCCAATGGCCCATGTCAATGGCCCGGCAAATCTAGCTCGATCTTTTTTAGCAGGTATTTTGTCTGAGTCGATTTTCGACTCAGATTGGTCACCGATACGTTTTCGAAACATAAAAATATTAAGCCTAAAAAGAGCGCAATCGATTCAGTATATTAGTAGGCTCAACGAAAATTATGTTTAACGAACTTTTTCTGAGCTCTCTACGTATAAAAGAACGGATATAAGGCTTATATGGTTAAGAGATTACGTAATAAACTTTCTCGCTGGATAGCGCATAGATTTCTCGCTGCTCTTTTATTTACTCAGTACCATCGTCGCACGGTTTCAAATGAGATGAAGATATTCAATCATTTGTCGCATGATTGCAGGTCAAACAAATGATATTGAACAATCGTCGTACGATTGCAATTCAAGAAAAGATATTTTCTCGCTGATAACGTTTATTTACTTAGTAACATCCTCCGGCCCAGAAGAAGATGTTGGGAGAATCGGTACCAGCTTAACGAGTGGGCGAACGAGCGATCCGGAAGACGTGCGTACGACGGCGGAGCGGGCGACGCTGTCGGATCCGTAACGGAGTTCTTCGATCCGAGCAGTTGGATAGTAACCCCTAGGGTTGCTTTCTTCAACGATCCACACTAAATCACCAGCCTTGAGGTGATGCTCCGCAGGCGTCTGCCACTTAGCTCTGCGGTTCAGCGCAGGTACATACTCCTTAAGCCAACGTGCCCAGATTGCATTGGCGTATGACTGTGCACGGGCGTACCGCTTACGATGATCGAACTCGTCGACTCCAACGATGGACGGAATTCTGGTTGCTTGGTTACCGAGTAGAAAATGATTAGGTGTTATTGCGCCTAGGTCGGACGGGTCGGCGCTTACGGGCGTTAAAGGACGTGAGTTTAGTGCGTATTCGACCAGACAAAAAGTAGTGTTCAACACCTCATCTGTGAGGCGACGCGTACCGAGGATAGTGTACAGTACTCTTTTAAAACTTCGAACTAGCCTCTCCCAGCTGCCACCTTGGTGTGGCGCACTGGGTGGATTGAACCTCCACTTAATGCCCTTATGTGCAAGTTCGGTGGCAATGTTAAGCGTATTCCATTTTTCCACACATTCACGGAGCTCTTTCTCCGCTCCAATGAAGTTCGTACCATTATCCGACCAAATCATAGCAGGAGTACCCCGACGGGAGACGAACCGCTCCACTCCCATTACACAAGAACTAGTGTCCATGGACGGGACAACTTCAACATGGACAGCACGAGTAGTGAGACAAGTGAAGAGAAATCCCCACCTCTTCTCGGTAGTCCGACGAACTGTGACGTAGAATGGGCCGAAGTAATCAACCCCGGTGTTGGTAAAGGGAGGAGACTGGTATGCCAGTCTCTCCTTTGGGAGGTCTGCCATGATAGGTTGAATGGTTGCTGCACGGAACTTTCTACACAAGACGCAGTTTGATTTGATGGAACGCAGTGTGGAGCGTAGTTTTAGGATGGCATAACGTTCCTGTACCTTTGACCGTAAGTAATCGATGCCCTGATGATGGTTCTTCAAATGAGCATGCCGCAGAAACAGTTTAACAAAAGTATGACGCGCATCCAGCACGATAGGATGCTTAGTGTCAAAGTCAATTTCCACTAGCCGTCGGAGTCGACCAGAAGAACGGATGAGACCATGAGGCCCAATAAACGGAGTGAACTGAGCAATGCGGCTGCTCTTCTTAACGGATTTGTTGTCGAGAAGGTCCTTTCTTTCAGTACTAAAGGACTCTTCCTGAACCAAGTACTGGAGATGACGCTCGGCTTCGTCAAGCTCAACAGGATCGGCTATGCTGCCGTCTACGGTACGGTAACTTTCATGAGATGGTAAAAGACGGAGCACATATGCGGTGACACGCAGTAATTTTTGATAAGAACTGAACTTATCAAACGGGATTAGATTGATACTTTGTTCCTTAGGGGGCTTGGTTACGGATGCGGCTAAAGATGAGATGGAATCATCATCTTGTTCCTTGGTTACAACGCCGAGTTTGATGTTATCAACGACGTCAGTATTTGGCACAAAAGGGAATTGCTTAGTTCTCAAGAAGTCAGGGCCCCTCACCCAGCTACTTGATTGCAAAACTTCAGCGGACATGCCACGCGTGCCAGCATCTGCCGGATTATCACAAGTGGCGACGTGGTTCCATTGGTCAACGCTGGTGTTCTCCAGGATTTCACTAACACGATTTGCAATGAAGATGGGGTGTTTGTTCGTTGAGTTTATCCACTGCAAGACGATGGTACTATCTGTCCACATAAAGACTTTGTCCACAGTAACCGTTAATGCTCGACAGATTTCCCTTTTTAAACGGGCAGCGAGGAGCGCGGCTTGTAATTCCAACTTAGGAACTGTCATTACCTTCATAGGTGCAACACGGGCCTTGCCCAAGACAAACGCCAGCTCTGTTATAGTCTCCCCGGAGGAGCAAGTTACTTGAGCCCTAAGAAATCCTACTGCACTGAATACGTCTTGCGAGCTATCACCAAACATGTGGAGTTCAAGATGTTGGAATGGTCCTGAAAAGTAACTTCTCGGTATAGTGATCTCAGCCAACCGCGGCAGTTCAACACACCAGGCAAGGAATCTGTCAACTGTGTCTTTAGGTAACTCGTCATCCCAACTTTGTCCATTGATACGCCAAATGTCTTTCAAGACTAACCGAGCACCAACAGTAAACGGTGCGACAAGACCAATTGGGTCGTAGACCTTTGACACAAGACTTAAGACCAAGCGCTGTGTTAAACTTTTCGTGATGGTGCTCTTAGTACCCCTGCTCACAACCAGAGTATCGTTGTTGTGATCCCACTTAAGCCCAAGCACGTGCATTGATTCCTCCTTGGATGAAACGATGACCTTAGGTTCAGTGGATTGAGCAGACCCATCAATTCGGTCAGCCAGATCTGGTACATTGCTTACAAATTTAGTAAGCTTGAACCCACCTAGATGGAGAAGATGTACCAATTCCTTCGACCTAATGAGGGCCCTCTCGGGGGATTCCACAGAGTCCAAGTAATCGTCCATGTAGAAGTTCTCAAGGACGGCTTTCGCAGCTTCTGGGTACTCCTTAGCATTGTCGCGTGCCGTGCGCTGAAGTGCGTAGTTGGCGCAGGTGGGCGAATCTTTTGCCCCAAAGATGTGGCGCGTATACTGGTGTACCACAACATTTGATGTGGGGTCCTCCCGCCACAAAAAGCGCAATGATGGCTGATCACATGGTAACACTCCAACTTGGAGGAACATTCCCTCGATGTCGGCGGATACGGCAAATGGATGTTGTCTGAACCGTAGGAGTACATAGATTAGGTTTTGCAGTAGGTCAGGTCCGGTGAGTAATGACTTATTGAGAGATGCGCCATGGAATTTTGCTGCTCCGTTTAGTACCCTACGAACCTTGCCCGGCTTGTTCGGGTTAACAACCGGATGGTGTGGTAGGTACCACTCTCGTTCCGAGCGACTTTCCACCTTATGAGCATCTTTGACCCTTACTACGTAGCCTTTGTCTAAGTCCTCTTTGATGGTATTCGAGTACTTTTCCCTTAATGTCTGATCTTTCGTTAGCCGCTTTTCCAAAGACTTTAAATGAACAAGCGCTGAGAAATAATTGTTGGGCAGTTCGATGTTATCTTCAGCCCATAGCATTCCGACATCGTACCTTTTTCCATTATGCACGGTGGTGTTTTCAAGAATTTCATGCGCACGTGCATCCGATGCGGATCGTGGGTCTACTTGCTTAAGTGCGCCGTACGACTCCATGTCGTACCAAGATTTTACCTGACTAGCGAGTTCAAAATCCTGCTCCATATTGGCTTTGAAACAAGTCGATACTAAACCTGAAGACGACGGTAGAGGGCCGCTTAGAACCCAACCTATGGGCAAGCGAACAGCGAAGGGCGAGGACTTCTCGTCGGCAGCGAAGTACTCTAACGGGCGGATGGCATGATACACATCCTGTCCAAGTATCATTTCGATGTTTCCATAGCAATATGTAACTGGGTCTAGAACTGCTAGGTGCGGGTATGTTTCCTGAAGTGCTTTAATGTTAATGACATCGGCGCCTACATTCAAATTTTCCTTTACGTAAGGGCTGACTTTAAATGGTTCAAATGCTTGGTTGTCGCGTGGTGTTACAATCAGTTCAACTAACTCAGTGTCTACGACCTCTTCGGTATTTATACCCTTGACTGTTAGTTTCAATGCTGTACCGTGCAAACCAAGTCTATTTGCAAGATCATTGGACACCCAAGAGTTACTGCAAGCGGTATCGCACAAAACTAAAGCCGTGGTATCTTTACCGGAGGAGCTCTTCAACTGTAATTCAGTCACCTGAAGGAGGCCTTTCACATTACTCACAGATGACAAAGTAGTGGTCTTACTCGATGATTGGACACTAGGAAGTTTACTTTGATTTGCGCCAGCATTAGAATTAATGTTGTTGTTGTTTGAAGGGAATTTTGGTGGATACACCCTCTCAGCTCCATGAAGAAGTGTGTTATGGGAGCTGTTGCAACCGTCCTTCCTGCATTTCCTGGGGTTTGGGCATTGCCTGAACATATGCTTTTCTCTCAAACATGAGAAACACAGTTTTGCTTCAGCCACTACCTTTGCTCGCTGAGTGGGAGACTTTTCTTTAAATACCCTACACTCCCAGATGCGGTGGATACCTTTACACACAATGCAGCGAGGGGTTGCAGGCGTTGCCGATGTTGAGGCTGGTCTCTGAGTGCCCTTAGTTTGTGTATTAGCAGCAAAAGTTCTTGAGGCAACTTTGGTCTTTACTACTGAGTTGGTGTTATCCTCAGTTCTTGCCTTCGATGAAGTTAGTTTCATTAAATCATGTGCCTCGGCCTTCTCCTTCAACCAATCGTTGAAGTCAAGGAGTGTTGGCTTAACCCAATGTTTCTTCACTGTGAAGAGTGACCAGGATTCTTTCAGATTGGGCGGCAATTTTTGCACAGCCGTGTTGAGAAGTGAGGCGCTCTTAAGGTCTGCGTCATATGAAAGTGATTTAAAGACCCCAACAAGACTTGAAATTGTTGCAGAATAGTTTATGATGTTATCACTATTGTGCATCTTTAGTGGTGGAAAAGAGCTGAGTTTTTCTAAGTGTGCACTGACTACTGCCTGTGGTTGGCCAAATTTACGTTCGAGTGTCTTAAGTGCATCCTTATACATTACACCACAGTATGCGAACTCAGCGATGGCGGTTTTAGCTTTTCCAGTTACAAGAGTTTTTAAGTATGTTAACTTGACATCATCAGTCAAGGACTGTGCGTCTATGGCGCTTTTAAATTGTCCGAACCATTCGTGCCACTGCAGGGGATCACCATTGTATTGTGACAACTTCCACTCGGGCAGTGGATCGTTCTTCTTACAAGTAATTGCGTCCGCCAACTGCTTTATCAAATCCGCAGAGTCCAAAGAAGGAGCCGAAGGTGTGGGATTCGGCGGGCCACCCCAACACAACGGGTTCGGAACGGTAGCTCCATACGTTGGCGGAATGATCGGAGTGACAAAGGTGGGGGCGGTACCTGTGGAAGAACTAAATGGATTCGCTTGCATGAAGTCTGATGTTACGTAATTTTGAGCGCCTGCTGCTGCTTGTACATGAGGGGAGCGGTGCGATGTAGATATATGAGGGTTGATTAACGGGACCGGTTGTACGGTGTATAAATTTGCAGATGTACGTACAAGTGGTACTGCATTAGGTGGGACTGCTGCCGGAAAACGCCAGACATTTGGATCTGGAGGAGCAGGAGGTGCGTGGGTTATGGGTACAAAATTTTGGGGCTGGAAACTCTTTTGTGGAGGTGCTGGATGATTTAATTGAGGTACGAAATTGTTTGCGGAGGAAATGAATGATGCAGGCGGAGAATGGGGTAACAGATTGACATTATTCGCCACGGGGTTAGTGGCTTGCAGTGGGAGTGCTTGTGGCGGGGAAGGAGGAAAGCGGAATGCTGGTGAGATTAACGGAAAATGTGGTGGTGCGGGGTTTAGAACGGGGGATGGAGGGGCTGGTACATTTATGTGTGCTTGTTGCGGATTAAGTGCTAGCGGAGCATTAACAAGTGTGTTTAAAGGTAGTGAACGCGAAGGGCTGACTAAATTCAACTGTCCCGGCATGCTCGACCTGCGAGGGAATTGATGATCTAACTGTAAACCATCGAAGGGCATTGTTGCTTGAGACAGTTCTCGGGCTGTGTTTGGGGCGTTTAGTTGAGTTGGCATACCAAAGTTTATTGGTGGTGATGGAGGCGTATATTGAGGCTGTCGCTGCTCTTGCATGATGTTGTTTGCAACATGTGCATCATTGGTTACATTGGTTCCACTACTTGGTTCATGGACAGGGAGGTTGATGTTGGCCTCAACTTGACCCTGTGTATTGAGATTGAAGTGTGAGTTAGGAAGTTGAGCTGAAGAAGGTCGTTGGACAATTGCTTGGTTGGATTGGGCGATGGAACCAGAAAAGTGCAAACTCGGTTCGTTTGCAACATCTGCCATGTTCCCGGCTGGTGACGAATTAACCCAATCTTGAACAAGTTTCTTGCTCTTCACTGAACTTCTTTCCGTAAAGAGCCCACTCATTTTGCCTGTACCAGACCCGTCCGCTGATGATTTTGTCATCAACTCAATTTCCTCAAGGGCTGCAGCAGCTACTTCCTTGCGATGATCTTCCTCAAGCTGTTCAATTTCTAATTCCCGCAATTTCGTTTGTTTTTCAATTTCAAGACGTTGTCTAGCAATGCGGAGTTTTGCCTCATGTTGTTTCTCAAGTTCCTCCCTTTTGAGTCTAGATAGTTCTAAGTCTCGATGACGCTGACTTGATCTTTTTGAGGAAGTCATATGTGAACCTGATCTTGATTGGTGAGAGGTATACAGCTCTGCCGTCTCTTTGTCATGGACCGAATTGATATACCCTCGAGCAGCAGCAATGAACTCATCAGTTTTCTTTGTTACAGTCTCTAACCATTTCTCAAGGTTCTCACAGGCAGCATCTGGATCTTCAGTCTTTTGTGCCAGATCAAAGAGCTCTTCATTCTTATCAATATGCGTGATAGCACTCAATTAATGCATTTTCAGATAGTTCCATATAAGGACATCGGATTGGTCATCGTTTTTGACAACATCTTAGACATAATTTTTTGGCCATAAATTATTGACAAAAAAATTGTGTTCGCTTATTTACTACTCTATTGTGACATTACTATTGTTTGTTGTTATTGTTGTGGTGTTGCAGTAAACACACCACCATCATCGCCCCAGTTGAGGTGAAGCGCGGCAGCGGCGAGTACATCCCCACTAAGGCTGCCACAGGGTAGGACACTAACACTATACACAACCTTAACAATTAACCTTTCATCACTGCATTTTGGGCACTTTATTCATATCCCTTAACCGCAATCTTAAGTGTTTACACATTTCTTTGATTTTCAAGTCAATTGTTAGCAGTCAAAATTTGTCATACATTTCAGATGGAACATTATATGTCTTCATTATATGCAAATTATTACCCAAAGTTGATCACGCTTGCGCAAGATCAGCATGCGGTGACCATGGTTATATTTAGATTTTAGATATGAAGGACGTTTCAAAAATCAAACTGTGTGAAATTACTTGAAAAATTGCGCGAAATATATCGAAAAGTAATACAAATATTTCGAATTTTGTCTCAAGTCTAGTTCCATGCCAATGATACACATATTGAATTTAATATGCACAGTCAGTTCAGCAGACTAAGATAAAATTTCAGTTCAACTTGGATAGCAATTTTTTGATGCTCTCGTGACATCTTTTTGTTGTGTGATCTCTGATCAACCCAACGACTATCATCATTTTGTTCCATCAATTTAAAAACAGTCAGCCTAAGTTAACTTATTTGGTAGTTTTTGTAAAATGTTCACAACAAATTAGACTAAGAAAGTTGTTTTTGAGCGGAATTTCGAAATTGCAATCCCATTAAAAATTCTTTAATTGACCGTAATTTGTTTGAATATCCTATTCGTTATACTTAAAGCTCACCCTATTCAACCTTAGACGCCTATCTTGTAAGGAACTTGCAAGACTATTGCACCAAATTGTATAATCTTACAGGTGTCTTGCAAGATCCTTGCAAGATTTTACAAGAGGGGCGTGAAAATGCAAGACACTTGCAAGATGGGCACGTAATCTTGCAAGAAACCTTCAAGATTCTTCTTGCATGAGTTTTACAAGATTGTTGCTTGTTCTTGCAAAAATTTTATGAGATAGGAGTTTTCTCTTGTAATAATCTGGCAAGATAGTCATATTTTATCCCAGGCGCCCTAAATAACATGGTTGTAATTGAAATAACAAAATTCTGTCGGAAAACTGTCTCAAGTCGAGTTAAAATAAATTGATTTTGTGATGTTTCTAGTATCTTTTGGTGCTGTTCTCGTCTCTCTCTTTCTCATCCGGGCAAGGAACTGACTGCGGTCGAGATACAAACAGACCACTATAGGAGATTTGAGCCGAGCATTAAGTAAAAAACCAGGCTTAAAGTCTATCTACAAACGAAACAAAATAAATCAAAACACAGCAAAAATATACATAAGAAAGCATTAGCTCAAGTTGATATAAAGCTTTATTTACGAGCCAAGAAACCCTGCAAAAGGTGAAAATATATTGAAACTTTGTATTACCCAAACGAGCGTACGACTGACAACTTTTTGAGTAAGAATATTCTATCCAAGTGATGGCAAGGAAACCACTGGTTGGTCTTTTGAACTATTCAACAAAATCTCTAAAATTAGGCATTTTTGATAGATTTCTGCCGTGAAACGTCCATTTAGTTCAAAAACTATTGCTTGACGTTCCAAAACCTAATGAAGTTGACATATTACTGCACATTGATGTAACAGGGCCAAACAAAGGTCTCCAAAAAGAGACTCAGGAAAGAGAGAGAGAGAGAGAGAGAGAGAGAGAGAGAGAGAGAAAGAAAGAGAGAGAGAGAGAGAGAGAGAGAGAGAAAGAGAGAGAGATAGAGAGAGAGAGAGAGCGCGCGCGCGCGAGAGAGAGAGAGAGAGAGAGAGAGAGAGAGAGAGAGAGAGAGAGAGAGAGAGAGAGAGAGAGAGAGAGAGAGAGATTGTAGCAAGCTCTACCAGGTGTTCAAGATTTAGTTAGTGACCTAAGTTGTACATTGTCAGTATTACGCGCTGAAAAAATATCAATCAGATATACTCAGGTCAGATGCCACCGTGATTTGATGCTTCAATCTGTTTGAACCCCAAAGATCCCGCGATTCTGCGCAAGCGAACCAATTGAAGGAAGTCATGGCAACAATTGGCTGCAATAGGAACAAGTTCTTCCATATCACAAGTTTTATATTCAAAAAAAGTACCCACCATGTTACTTTTGGTTGTTGATGAGTCACCATAAATAACAGTTCAAACAAATGTCAACTGAAAAAATTAGGAAAACGTTTTTGCGCCAACATTTAGAAAAAGTTATAACTCATTGTTGTCACTTTTCTGGGGAATTTTAAAACAAAAAACAACTGTTTACTTTCTTTCGTCATATTCATGCCCTCTTAAGAAAATATGAAAACAATAACAGTCCAAAAGAAATATAGAAAATTCAACTTTTGAATTTACATAATTTTTCTTGCTGAGTAAGTAACACCACCTAATTTGCGATTTACTAATAGATTTTAGCTTTGATTGACCCATCACCTCTATCAAAAACTAATTATCTGCAGTTCAGTCAGGAGTCACCAATTAAGTCTGTGTTAATATAACCTGTCAACAATACTCACCATTTTTTTTATCCAATCTAAAATACTGAAACTTTGATACAATTCACACTATACCAATTTCATTAACATTAATCTGCTCTGTTTTAGACACTTTCCCAATGCTAAGATCAGGTACCACAGTCTTCCGACAAACAACAACAACAACAACAACAATAACAGCCCCGGTACTTCAACAACAGCAGCCAATAATGAGGGGGACCCTCCTGGTTACCATAGCAACCGCCACACCCTCTCCACGCCCCCCTCAGCTGAGCTGAACTACAGATCATATACAAACGGAGCTTCCAAAAGGTTGTCTTGAAGTGTCTTTTACTCTGAACAATCGTGAAAAAAATTGACAAAATTAAAATCACTTTGAGGTGTTTCTTGAAAAATTTGCTACACAACTAATTATTGTCAGACTTGCATAACTATCTTGTAGACTGATAATTTTGCAGAATGATTGCTTAAATATTGGAGCTGAAATAATGTCACCCAATGAGAGGGGAATTTATTTATCAATCGTCCTCTTCTCGACTCACTCAATGAGAGGAGAGTTGAAGAAAATGCTTAGTTGACTGAAAATCAGAAAAAGCACGATGAAATTAACGAACATGAAGGCGACGCTAAACGCAATTAATGGACTATCATTTCAAATTAGAACCAGGTCAGCAATGAACCAATTAATGTCATTCGTTTTTTGACATTAAAAACATCGTCAAACTACAAAAATTTTAATTTCTGTAAGATTTAATGGTGCAAATACCCTTATGAAAACTTCAACGACGATAACTACTCGAATGAAAATAGAGAACAACGTATTTTTCCAACAGAAAGTGCAGAAATGTCTCACAGATTATCGCATCTCCATAAAATGTGTATGATTCTATTATAATTTTTTTTGTTTACTTCAAGGTCAGGCTTGGCCCCCCACATAGAGATCTCTAGACCCACTCTATACCATCAACAGCAAGTCCAACAACAACAACAACAGCAGCAGTTCATTGATCCATCTTCTGTCTATGCAGACGACATTCAAAACAACCACCATCAACATCAGTTGTCATTAGTGACGTCACAACCACATCATCAGCAGGGCTCTCTCAGTCACACTTCATCGCCAAAATGTTAGTGCATTATATACTGTCTTATTTGGGTTTTAACAATATTTCCGTTCAATTTTTTTTTTAAAATTGTGTCTGGCTTTTAGCGGTTTCTTGTTTCCCAATTTTATACCGTCCCAGTTTTTATTTAACCAATTTTATACCTTCAACCCTCCAACAATAAACGTGTAAATTTGGAATCCTATAAAATGGAGAAAAAGAATCATACAACACGGTCAGTTTATCTAATCCAACACTGAATCTTAACAGCTCGGCTTAATTCTGTAAGTGGCTTGAAATTTTACCCGGCGTACGTAATTAACTGTAAACAAGGAATGGTAAGACTGTATTCAGCAGGCCATTGCAAAAACATTCTCCTTAGCTCAAGAGTTTGAAAAAGTTAAAGGAATTAAGAAAGAACGCAAAAGTGCTGAAGTGATACATGCGCCTAATTTTGTTCACAAATTTTAAAATGAGGATTGAAACACAGGTACTTCTACAAAAAAAACAAAAATCAGAAAGTGTTTCCAAATAAAAGTTGTTATAGATGTTGGCGAAGGCTCATCGTATTTTCCTTGCATCTTCGTTTCTTTCTTATGCAGATTTAGAAAAATTAAGAAAAATTAGAAAAATTAAAAAGGGAAAACGTTGACGAGGCTTTCTAAAGAAACCATTCTGATCATGGATCTGATATAATTTGTTTGTAAAAACAAAAAAAAAACACTAAACTATAACATATAATGTTCTCAACTTCTTTTACTGACAACAAATCCTATCGTAATGAGTAATAGAATTTTATTTATAGGCAACAAAATAATTAACTTATACATATAACAATAGATATTAAAAAATAAAAAATAATCGTTTCATGAAAAAAGGAGGAGCTGCAACATATAATTGCTGCTCCCAGAGAGTCGGACAAAAACAGCATTTTCGAAATCAATTAGAATTTGCAAAAATTGAAGCTGGTATCTAAACTGAAGGTTCGTGAAGTTGTATGTAATGGAAAAAAAACGCAACAATTAGTTCGTCAAAGTTGTTCTCAAAAACAAATAGGCGTTAGCAATGACATTGAAATGTATTTAAGAGCCCGGATCTGGTCAACCTAAAAACAATAGTAAAAATATTTTTCAAGGAAGGTCACAAAAATTTTTCAAGAATAACGTAACAATAAAAAATTTGATGACTTGATTCTAGCAGTTGACAATTTATCAAAAATTTAACTCGGTTCTCGCCATCAAGAAGAATTTTCAATTTCAACTCATTAGCTTCTGTTGGTGACAGTTTTTAACAATTGGAAGAAAATTTGAATTTCGATAGAAAATTTAACAAATTTCAAGAGTGACTGTAAAATTGAAAAGTGATCAGTCTTGATCGGAGAATATGGAAACCTAATTTTGACATTAAAAACACGTTTTCAAAAGTTCTGCCTCTCCATTTGTTTTGGGTATTAAAACGACAGTGTCGAAACACGTTTTGCTAAAACACATTTGGCAGAGGTGGCTTTGATTTAAGTGAACTTTAGTAAGCGGGGGCATACAATTTTCAAAGAAGTATGAAGAAATTTTGAAATCAATCTTGATTTTAAACTGATTATCTACCAATTGGAAAAAGAACAAGCATACTAAATTTCTGCGTGAAAAAATTTTTTCTAAATTAATTGAACTTATGTGTCTCATTTGTCTTCTGTTGCGCTTGTCCCATGACTGATGCAAAAAGCGACGGTTAAGATAATTGAAGTACTTAATTCTCCTGACTTCTGCCGAGAACACTAGATATTACCAAAGATTAGGATTCAATTCTAAGAGGTGCTTGATTGGTTTATAAGACTAATGAAATAAAAAAATAAATTAAAATAAAAAAGTTCCATATTTTACCATTATCTAAAATTTTTCATAGAAAACTATAAAAAAAAAGAGAACGTTTGACCGAAGTTTAATTTGGTCTTTATCTCAAACTAAGCGGCTAACAAATTAAGATAAAATTGAAAACCAAGGTAGTTTTAATCTATTAAGAATTTAGGAAAGCAGGTATTTGTAAAACTTCATCCATATTTGAGTTTATTTCTATTTTAGTTCAATTATTTCCACCTATTCAGGTGATAAGCCCGTTCCAGGAATAAGATGTTCAAAAGCCGTAAAATTACTTATTCAATTTGTAAACAAATTTGGTTTACCAATTTCCGTTGGAACCAATTTTCATTTCAAATTGCAAAATCTTGTTGGTTTTATGCTCTTGATAATTCTCTTCTAAATCAGTTGGCTAATTTAATATTTTCAGTTGCTCATAGTTTAACTTGTGCTATGAATAGTGTCATTTGCACTGCGATATCTAGTCTAGAAATGCAGATGAAAGTAGTGCTAACTAAAAGAACACTACTCGAAGATCCCCCTCAGGAAAAATATACCCGGAAAAGAACACGTACGAGAAGCAGGTCAAAGGTGGTACTCAACAGTTGGAAAGAGACAGATTGACACTGAATGCCCAACTCAAGTTCGCAATGAAGAATATATGCGAAAAGATTGACGAAAAAGGCTTCTTGTGCGGAGACAAACTGTGGGGAACATGCGACCAGATAACAGTTTCACTTTTCATTTTTGCTTCGGAGTAAATGGTTGTCGAATATTCAGCAGCAAACACCCGCACCTCGATGGCGAAAAACAATCCTCACGTGGTCTCTGGAAGGCAATGGTAGATTCTTTTATCAGAAGTTGGAGTATAATGTAGGACCGTTTCGTCCTATTTATACTGAAACAATAAAAAGGAGAGGCAGTAGAACTGTTCTACGGCAGACTGAAAAAACTAGCGAAAACTAGGAAAATTGCAGACATTGGGATGAAGAAGATTCCATAACTTGTGAGATGTGATCTTAAATATGATAGAATTGGACACGCAGAAAGATCTTCTTCGCGAAACGTTCACTCCCACTAAAGCACTTGAATAGACAATTTGTATGCAAATCGGTATTAAAAACCAACCAGTGTTAAACCAAAAACAAGACGAGCAATCAAACATTCAATTTAATAAAAATTCTCAAAACAGAAATCTTAACTCGAATTAAAATCAGCAACGTCAACCCTTCACTCACAACGCGAATGCCTGCCCACAAAATCGAAACTCTAACAATTGCCAAAATTGCTGTCAATATTGGAACAATACCGACAGACAAAATTGGCCCGCACGAGTGAAAAACTGTAACAACAGCGGAAAGTGTCGCAAACCTAAAAAGCAAACACATACTCCAACCCGGCAACCAAATGTTAACCAAATCGAGGAAACTGTTGAAGAAGACAATGATGAAGAGTCAGTAAACTACATCATTAGCTACAACCAATTGTATAACGAGATTTTTGACATTTCATATGAAAGCTCCGGCGATGATTACGTAGCAACAATAACGAGCAAAAAAGCAACAAATGTGGTGTCCAATCGACGTATGGGAACATAAAAAGGACAGCAATGATCGACTCTGGTGTTTGCAGTATAATCAAACAATGCCTTGCTACAAGAATCCTGAAAGATACACCCCTATCCTCTTGGATTACCGGAACTTACGACAAAGAACTAAAAACCTACTTGATTGAACCAATCAGAGTAAACTGCGATGCTGGGAAGACAATTGTAATGGTTGGACAGATTGGTCATGTTTCGAGTAATCAAAATTGTCGACCTATTAAATCTGTCGATAAAATTTCTCTTTCTTTTCTGTTTGGCTAAACACTATCGACCATTTGTTCCCAGCAGCCTTTTGTGTATATGATTGGTGTAATAATGCTAAAACTTGGCAGTCATCGACTCGGCCGATGGGGAATTCAACCGACAACCAAAAAATGAGATTCGAAGCGACAACCCTGCACAAGGGTGCACAACAATTCTAATGATTGGAGGATTTAGTTATATTTTGACCAATCAGATTGTTCCGCCAGTCAGAATTAAGTTGTCGGCTAAATTTGACAACTTTTCTTTGTCGGCTAATACCACTGTCGGTCAAAATACCTATCATCCTAGAAATTACTGTGGTCTGAACTTTAGTCCACCGATGTGCTGTTGGCAACTTCGATCGCAATTGTCCACAAATGGACGTTTTGATTGAACGGTGGCTACCAGTTTTCAGGTAGACATTTTGGCTATTTCAGAATAAAACTCATCTTCAGTAAACAATCAGTTTCATTCAAACTTGGCAAAATTTTCTTTTTTTCTTGCCAAGTTTTTTTGTATTTTCAACGCCATTTTCGTCTCGCTCAATATGTGCAAAATACTGAATTCAAATTTATTTTCCAAGTTGGAAATTCATCAATTATTGATTAGCCGAGTGCTTTGTTCCTTAAAAACACGTGAAGTCATGTTCACGCGCTTCCTTCTTTTCAAAAAAGAGAAACGGATAAAAAAGATAGATTATATATTGGTTGCCAAATGGCGTTAAATACTAAGTTGTATAAAGAAACCTTACTCTGTAAAATTATTTCTTCCCAACTGTGAATACATTATTAAAAAGGCGAAAGCAATATTGGAGCCTTCAATCGGAAAAAGGCGGAAAAAAGTTTCCGCTTCCATTGGAAAAATGGAAAAAATGGCAAACATCGTTTTTGTTTTGTATGTTTTACGAAATAATCAAATTTATAGAATCTGTTTCCTTTTCCTACCATGATAATTAAATTTTATTAATATTAAAAGACAGAAAAATATTGCGTTATATTAAAAAATGGACACACAAATACTTCAAACCGCAGAACACATTCACGTCAGCAGAATATCATCATTATGTAAACCTTACGTCATAAAATACCCAAAATCTGCAGCGAAAACGAAGCACCGTGTCAGTATTAAGCGCCTTGAAAGAGCAGTAACCCCAAAATTTCACGAAGTCAAGATATCTCGAAGAAAAGAAGCTGTTTTAGAAAAACCGCTAGTCAAAGTTCATGACAAACATCAACATCGTTTGCCGAAATTATCGTCAAAATGTCTCCATTCGACAAGAAATTCTAGAGAACAGAAAACAGGAAATTTACGAAATTTTGGATATTTGGGCAAGAAAATTGTGCCAAATTTAGCAATAATAAATCGAGCTGTTACTCAGCCAGCTTTTGGCTCTAAATTATCTGCAGCTGATAATTGTACTCAAATTGGAGACTTAAATATTGCAACTTCGGATGAAGATTTCACGACTAATCTCAGCGCTGCTCATTTGAGGTCAAACGGTGATGAAAATTTTGAAAAGTGTGAACGATGGAGCAGATCTAAAACTGAAGTTTCACAGACAAAAGTGGATCCAAAGAAATTGCTGCAAGCTATCAAAGTTTGTCATCTGGGCAGTTCGAAACTTTTGGGAAAATGGAAACAATATGACAACAGGCAATCATTTCACAATTTTATAGTATTACAACCGTTTTAAGAAATAGCTCCATCGTAAAATAACGAAGCAGTTTAAAAAACACCCACCCCAAGCATTTTTAGCAGATAAAGTGGAACAAATACGAAAAGCTAGACCTGTTTAATATTAAAAAAATCAAATTTATTGAGGTGCATTAACACCTGGTTTGGGGGTGAGGGGGTCATAAGACAATATACCACAATACGGGGCGGCTTGGGAGTCTCTGCAGATAGGATCCAATTTTTCTCTTTTTTTCTGGACTTGGATACAATACTAGGAGACATTAATTGGACGTTACAATTTGCTGGGATTGCCCGTTCAAATATATCAATTGTCTGAATAAAGTTGCACAATTCACCCTCGACTGAAGAAGTTTTATGAAGATTGCATAGAGTACCTCAAGTCCAATGGAGCAGAGTACTGTGTGAACAAACCACCCTCCGACTCATTTCAAAATGAACATCAGCAGTTAAATATTGATAGGACTGCCCAGCTGTTTCGTAAGTTTATTTGGCACTACTTTAATAATAACGTATACTTTGAGCTTTTAAATGCTCCGACTTAAGAATCGCTCTGCAAACACGTGCAGCAGTAATTCAATTTTGCTATTTTGATTTGAGGAAAAATTGATCCTAAGAAATAGTGGATTGGTTGGGTGTAAACTCCCCAGTGGTTTGAAAGTTCGGCTCGTTTCCGTTCATGCTCGCTCCCCAGTACGTAATGCGCCCCAAGAAACAGAGCACGTGCCATTACATGGTACTTCCTTATATAAAAATATGGAACGTGCGTCTGTGGTGCAAATAATATGCACCCACTAACCGGGGGGAGGACACAAACGGAAAATTTGCATCGAGTATTATCTTGCAAATTTCACATATGCACACTTATAAGCACTTATCAGATTACGCTTCGCCTAATTAAGACTTTATAAGATATGTGATCATTTTGAATCTTTTTGAATAGATTTTGGTGGGCTAAAAACAAATGCAAAGCTGATGAAAAGAACACATACTAAGAATAAGAATACATTACCGATGATAAGAAACATAATAAAACAAGGTAAATCTTGATAGAACACCATGAATATATCAAGATTTTTACGAAATTGTAAGATTTTTGCATGACTATAAGGAACCAAGATTTTGGCAAGATAACCAAGAATGATTAACCATGACATAGCAAGATATTCTTAGTTGTAAAAAATAAAAAAAACACACACTTTTCACAAAAATTAGCACAAATACATATAATTTTGCTTAAATTATTATGTATTAACAAGATTTATCAGGATTAATCAAGAATTGTCGCAAAATTCAGTTCCATTATTTCATTAACCAAAATTAAGCCTTCTGTTTTCAGTATAATGAATTATTTAGTGGATGCAAACTCGGTATGTACATGTTTCGCACTTTATACGGGACCGTCACTAGGAAGACCTCAACCATTTGATGAACAAATAAGCTTTTGTATCAAGTACAATACGTTAAACACACGAAATTTCATTTTTCTAGCACCGCTTATTTAAACTTTTTTCCAATTTTTTGATTCTGTTTTCGTGGTTTATCAATTCTATGGTTTTATTTGTGTGGCTTGGGCTCTTGCATGTTTACAAGTGTAGTGCATAGACAGCTTAGTGGGTCGAAACCACTTATAATTTTCACTTTGTGGTAATAATCTACCCACAATTTAGTTTTCATATAAAAGTTACAGTGATTGCAGCGAACACGGTGTAAGATTATTGGATTGTGAATTTTAGATTGTTTTGGTGCAAAATTTTTGTCGCTATTTCAGTAGTAAAATTGGTTCGTTTCGATTCACTTATCATAGTAGACACAAAATGAAATTCAATTTTACGTGAGGTATGTTAAGACATTTTTCTGACATGTTCCGTCAGGAAATTGATTTTTACCATTCTGTTTAGTACAGAAAAACCGTAAGACTCCCAATCAAGTAAAATTAGAATTGACAAGTTTTGGCAAGTCTCAGAAGTTGAAACCAACAATATTAGCACTGTTTCTTTCCAAACAATACAAGCTTTTAAGTGATCAAATACTCGTCAAGACTGAAAACTCGTTTTCGGAAAACTTATATTATGACAACTTCATTTTCCGGGTGTCTCAAAAATATCTTTAATCCTCGTGTATGTGTTTTTAATTCAAATTGGTTTTATGTTTCTTAAAAATTTATTAATTTTTTCAAACTGGATGGTTTTATTTTGTTTAGGATTCTTGAGAAATTTGTGTAGTTCAAAACTTTTAATGAGATCTCAAGCAGTTCAATGTAGCTCAAACGATTAGAGTGTCATGCTTGATCAAGCTTTTGGCGTTTGCGTTTAATCTGTAAATTACTGGAAATCGCAACTCAATAACCAGAATTTGGTTGTGCTCTTTTGGATATTTGAACCAAAACAAATGAACTGTAAGAGGATTTAGTTTTATTGCCACAATGAAAAGTGAAAGCTCATAGAGTCGCGTATGATTACTGGTGGGGCGTATAAATACTCGAGTAAAATTCTTATTGGCCGTTTTACAATCGCGTGTCACAAAACCCCTGCAAACAAAAATGTCAAAAAAATTTGATTTGGTGAAAATTTTTTGATTTGTTTTAAACAATATATTATGTGATCATTTCCTACGAAAAAATTCAAATCAAAAATAGTAAATAGGAACTATATACTCAAATGGGTTTTTTTTGTTCCGTGAATTTTGGCCGACCGATATATTCATCCTAGAGAAATGTGCGTGGTATCATTAAAAAGCTCGTCCAGCGTAGAATTCGGAATTAAAAAGAGTTTTTGAATTTCGTTTTTTTCGAGGAGTTATCGAGGTTTAAAGTTTCATGTGAACACTGGATATTTGGTTCACTTTTACCGTAATTTTCGTTCGAAATAACGTTTTTTCTACGAAAAAATTTAACTCAAAACTAGATTTCACGCCAAAAAGTAAATCAATTTTAGGTTTTTAATAGACGAAAGGAGATAAAAAAGACTAGTTCTAGTCTTAGAGGGAAGTTTAATATATAAAAAAATTCGAATTAGTTTTGGGAGCTCTTTTTTTAGAAAATTTTGCAATTTTTATGTTTTTTCAAGTCACCTAGAGACTACTAGACACTTTTAATATCGAAGTTCCGTTAATGACAAACCTCTTTTACGATCAAATGAAGCCCAATGAACAAAAATTGGTTTCGAAGGGATCGCTCATGTTTTTTTTTGGACTCGTTTCTCAAATTTCGTAATTTCAAATGAAATTTGGATTTATTTTTTGAGGGTGTTACTAAGGTTTTATAATCCTATGGCATAAACTTGTTGACTAAAGGTCCAATAGATTTGCTAATGAGCACTAAGTGAACCTATCTAGTGCTGTAACTGGACAGCTAATGGCTGTTAAGACTTTGAAAAAAAATTTCGAAAGTTTTTTAAAATTAGTAAATCATAAACTTATTTTTATGAACTGTAAGTTCGTCTCAGTAAAAACAGGATCGAACTCCTTCATACCACTGCAACATAAGTTAATCTCATTGGCGGCTTTATCAAATAACTATTGGTTATACGTCTTCAATGCCACAAGATTTCAAATTTTTAAAAAATTTTTTTGGACATTTCGTTTTATTGGTTCATTTTGAAATCTTATCACGTCATCTTAATATTGATGAATACATCTTCCTTTAGTGAAGACGTCCAAAGTATCATAGATAAAACTTTCTGAGAAAAAAATATGGTTTAAATGGCTTCAACACTTTCTTCTCCCGTTTTTCTAAAGAAATTTTGGTTTTTGACTGTATTTGTTGGTTTTTTTTCATAGTCATAAGACATATTGTGATGTCTTATTGATTATCTAGGCATCATAAACAACCTTGTTTTCACATTGCGGCATAGCTGAGCGTATTCATTGAATTCATATGAAAGCTTTTGAGTTTAATGGATGTTAAGACTTTAAAAATATTTTTTTTAACATAAATCAATCTTTAGCTTATTTTCGTGGATTGTATGTCAGCATCGGTAATGACAGAACCGCTTTTTTCTACATCAGCAACAATTTATCTAGTTAGCGAATTTGTCTTCTAACTATTGGTTTTTTTGACTTCGGTGCACGAGTTTTCATAATTTTTATAATTTTTGGATCTTTTTTAGTAATTTTGGTTCCTTTTGAAATCGTATTACATTATCCTAATATTGATAGCTCCCATTGGCTTACTGAAGACGATCAATGGATCGTTGAAAAAGTTTTCAGAGAAAAAAGCTTATGGTTTAAATAGCTTCGACACTTTCTTCTCTCAATTTTCTACCGAACTTTTGGATTTTGCCTGTTTTTGTTGTTGTTTTATAGTGAATGACTTGTTGTAGTGTCTTATTGATAAATTTTGAATGACAAACATCCTAGTTGTCACATCATCTAGGCATAATTTAGCGTATTAAATGCCTTCCGTTGAAAGCTGTAGAATTTTTTGACTTTGATACTATGGGTTTTCTCAAAATTTTCGTGGTTTTGATGTATTTTTCTTTGCCATACGACTTATTGTGATGAGTTATTGATGTCACATGAATGAAACCTATGATTGCTATTTCATCGAGGCAGAATTTAGTTTGTTTAATCAACTTAAAATGTAGCATTTTTTTTAAATTGAAACATCTATTTTTGTTATCTCTTCATTTGGTTGAGTCAAAAATGTAGATGAGCTCGGGTCGGAACATCATGTGCGAACGCACATTAACGAGCCGCCTTGTTTGATTTCGTTTTTCAGGGCTCAAGTTTCAAGATTAGAGTTATATCTGAGCCTGGAAAAAGTAACAGTAAAGCAAATGTGGTTCAAATTTGAGAAAGTTTAGAGATATTCGTCATAGCTGTCCACTATTTGGTCTTTTTAGCTTTCGTTGAACAAGAACTGCTAACACAACCTAGGCCATTTAGGCAGAAATCAAAGCAAGCCTAATTAGATTTAATTAGTCGAAAGTTTACATTTGCATTTTACTGATTGCAGGCTGAAAAGGCAAATTTTTGTTTGGAATGTTCTCATTACGGTAATGAACAAAGTTTATTTTCTGCACAGTCTTAGATCATCATTAATTAAATCGAGAACTCTATCTGTAGGCTAATTGGAAGCAAAAAAGACCGTGGAAAGCGGTGACATAAGTCATGCGACAAGGTATTGCCACATTTGTCAACGATTTGATCAAGTCGGCCGAAAAATACCCAATGTACTTTTTGCGGCGTAATGCTGTTAATTTTTTCAGAAACATCTCATGCTGGTTTCACGTTGTATTATTACAGGAATGCTTTGAAAGCCATACCAAAACTCACAAAAAATAAACTGCGATAAAGTTATACGGCTCAAATTAACAATTTCGCCTTTTTGTTGAAGATTAGTTTGGATATTCATAACAGACCAATAGTTTTTCGGCGCTTTGAATCATCAGATATATGCGTTTTATAGCGTTTTGATAGCTGATGGTTTTCTTTCACGATTAAGTCCAGATAATAGTTAATAAACAGATATTTTGATCAAAGCATGAAAACTTTTTTAATCACTGAGGTCAGATAATACAACGTGAGAACGCCAGCTCATTTTTCATCTTGTGAATAGTTAAAACACTCGCTTCGAGCTTCACGTTTATTAAACAAAAAGTTTCTAGTACGATTTTAGCTGTTTTTACAAACATAATCAAAAATATTCACTCAGATTAAAGTGTTACATCTTTCTGTGTTTTAATAATGTCATACTTGAATAGTGGTTTCATTGAAAATATGCGGCTTAAACGCAACGCGACTTCAATCAAACTTTACCAGAACCCAGAGGCAGTTTTGGGTAATTACCCCATGAATAAAACCACTTATGGCAGCCCCCAAGTTGTCCCATTTATTTCAACCTCACCCAGAAATAACCCAGACAGATTAAGTCCGAGAAAGAAGCGGAATAATGACCCGGGTTCGGCTTTAAGTCTACCCCTGGCGAGAATTAGCAGGTCGCTTGTTTCTGGTGAAATTGACGAGTTGTCCAGACTTAAAAATCTTCTCAAAAGTAAGTATTTAACGGTTGACAACTAGTCTCAATTGGCTTAAATTTGAAAATTTTTACATTATTCGGTTGGCTCTGAAATCGCTTGCTATCAAAATCTCAAGTCGAAGTTTTTTGTTTTATAGATGTCTTGTTTTCGCTTTAATCCCCCTTTTTTTCAGCTGATATCAGTTGTTATTTCATATTGCACTTAATATTTGAAGATAAATTTTACTCTGTTTTAGTCTATTGCAGTCCCTCAAATCAATTCTCGTCATCAAATCCAAATAACAACAATAACAATAGCAACAACAACACAAACAATACCTCCCATAATTCTCATCCACCCGATTTTAGCTCTAGCGACAACTACCCAAATTCCATAGCCACCATTCAGCGTAGACGTACAACCCTGCACGGGTTATCGAACCCGCCCCAATCCCATAACCGAAACCTTAGTTATTACAACGGTATTAGTTATAATAATCACAGTAATAACCACCCAGATTATAACAACCCTAGTTCTACAACCGATGATTTGGTCGCTTTGGGCAAAGTTGCAACATCGAGGTACGAACACAATACCTCGGCGATGCCAGGGTTGCCGAACGGCATTCGAGGTAGCACAAAGAGAGCCCAAAGTGAGCCCTATGGGGGAGGGGGAGGTGGTGGAAATGTTGCCCTCCAGGGTTCCAGTCACGTGGTTGTTGGGGTAGGAGGGGCACACAATAACAGCAGTTCGTTATTGTCTAGTTTGAACTCCAGCTACAACACTTCCAAAAACGGAACAGTGCTTTCTTCAACATTTGCGAGGTTAGCAGGGTTCTTTTAATCAGTAAATTCGTTCTCAATACACCTTCAATCTCTGATCTTAATGTAGTTGCTACTTTGAACAAGTTGAAATTGAGGCTAGAGCTAAACCACGCACGCGCACGTTGTGAAATGCCGAATATGCTGCTGTGTCAGAAGCTAAAATGCTGTTCCTTATAAACATAGCCAGACTTCTGTGATCTTTCGGAAATTTCAATTTTCAAAGTTGTATTCTCAGCAAGATCACGTTTCTCCGTTGAAGTAACTACGCAGATCTTGATAAACGCCAAAATTTTGCCTTTTTTATATCTGATCACAGATTAAAAGTTTGCGTAAGATCTTATCAATCACTCGCAATTGCCTCTTAAGACCTGATCAGATCTTAAAAAATGTCCTACCAATTACTGTTCTTATGTTTTCTGATAACTTTGAGTTTATGTAGCGTATGAATTGAATGGCCAATTCTGTTTTCTTTAGAGCCCGCCCTAGTTTCCACAAGATCAGTAATGGATCTAGCAGCAGTAACAGCTACCCTCATCAGCCTACCACATTCACTGGCCTCTCCAAACATGGTTAGTTCATTACAATTCTTGGAACCACCTGAAGGGGTTAACCTGCCACCAAAAAACGGAATTAAGTTAGGTCTAATGCACACTACTAAAACTTGGACGAACTAGTGATAATTTGACCGGTCAGCCTATTCGACCAATCAGAATAAAGCTGGTGGCTAAATTTCTTTTACTAACTCGTCCTCTGGCGGCCGAAACTACCAGCACTACAATTCGCATCAGCAAATTGTTTATTGCAAAGACCCGAACAGTTTTTGAAAACTTGAATTTGAATTAGTTTACCAGCTACAGCTAACAAATTTGAAGAAAGTTTCAAAAGAAAAACTGCCTTGAGGGTTTCTAACGAGTCGTAGACTCTACTAGTAGAGGCCCAGAGGAGGAATCGAAGAGCACCAAAATGCGAAAGAAGAGTTTGATTATTGATTGATTTTGTTTTATAAATAGGTTAAAAAATACCTTAAAAAACTCTCTGTATTCGGCAATGGACATTTTTTTGGAAAAAGTTCATTCTCTTTTACGAAATTATATGTTTTACGTATTTGGTTTTTCAGCGCTTTTTTCATAACATTTAAGC
The DNA here is from genome assembly GCF_964194025.1 of Convolutriloba macropyga. NCBI lineage: Eukaryota > Metazoa > Xenacoelomorpha > Acoela > Convolutidae > Convolutriloba > Convolutriloba macropyga. The sequence goes on along the minus strand of NC_134482.1, from coordinate 32,302,801 downwards.
AGTGTTTATTTTTTAGCAGTGTTCCTCTTGTTTTGCGTCTAGTCGGAAGACGTTCTTTCTGTTGCTCAAATTTCAAATGATCAAAACTTGATGAACCCCTCACCTGCCTAAACATTTCGTTGAGACGCTCAGCAATCTACAATTCGTAGAGGGTAAGGATGTTGTTTTTATCCATGATATTGGAAACGCTGTCACACTTCGGTTTGAAAAAAATGCTCGTATGATCCTTTTCTGCGAATTTAAAATTTCATCTAATAAAATTTTGTTTGTGTTTCTGTCAATCAAAGCTGCATATTGAATTGACGTCTTTGCATACGCATTATAAAGTTTTTCCCGAAAGTTTTTCCCTTAAAAAGAAATTATCGAGCCTGGTACATTATCCCACAGAACTTGGACAATTTTTTCGAACTTTTTTGATATGATCTCCAATTTTCAACGAGCTATCAGCAGTTATACCAAGATGTTTTTGCGAACTTGTATTACCAGTCTGTGATGTAGCTATATAGGTTTTAACGTTTTTTGGTTTTCTCTCGAACTTCATTTGGCAGCACTTTTCATCATTGACAGTCACTTGATTGTCTATAAACCAATTGATACTAGTCGAATATCATCATCAAAATTTTCTTAGCCATCATTGCATTCATTAGTTACAGTAGTGTAGTCGCAAACAAGACTTTTTTTGAGTTTTTAAGACAACTAGGGAGGTCATTAATGTATATAAGAAACAAAAGTGCGTCTAAAACAGAGGTCTGGGGAACGACATAAGTAATTTTTGTTCTAGTTGGTATGTTTCGTGGATTTTTTTAACGTATTGGTATTGGTTAAAAAAAATTTCCTTAATTGAGAACCTTTCCTCGAAAACTCTAACATTCAAGTTTGGAAAAAAGTTCTTTATGGCTTATAGTCCTAAATGCTTTTTTAAATCGACGACAAAAGCTGAACCAGGTAGTTTCGAATCTATTGTCGTTCTCATAATTTCAACGAAACCAATAAATGCATAAACGTATAAAATTTGGCTGCAATCCGTATTGAGATATGAAAAGCATTTAGAAAATGTGCTCAAAAGACTAATTGGTCAATAATTACACGCATCAGATTTAATTCCGGTTTTGTAAAAAATCAATTGTTTTAGCACTGAAGACTTAGTTCAGGGCTCGGAAATAAGTGGAAGTGTAAGCTTGATGATTTTTTTACTTATTTCGTCATGACCTGGGAGTTCTTTGTTTTTTAAGCTCTTGATTATTTTTTCTATTTCTTTTATACTCACTGAAAAAAAAGGTATTTATCACTGCAAACAATGATAGGGCTATATATCGAAAAGTCATCAAGTTTTTCAGAAGGATTTTCTCTTACATTTGAAAAAAGTGGTATAATGTTTTCGCCTCGTTTGGCAAATTTTGTCTTTTACTTATATTACAGAATGATTGGTACGCTTTGAGTAAATCAGAGTCTTTCTTATCAAATCTATCAAAGAACTTACTTTTTTCTGTACGAATAAAATCAGTTACGTTATAACTATTTTTAACAAAATTTTTTCTGTTTTCAAGTATTTTAATGAGAAAGTATTTGTAAAAAAAACTCAGTTTGTTCCGCTCTGGATTTTTTAACCTTGTGGCTGAGCCAAATATTTATACAGCTTTGCCTCTCAAATGGAGCAAACCTTTTCAACTGTTTTCCTATTAAGTTTTTTATCAACGATATTTTTGCATCAATGGATTTTTCAACTGCTAACTCATCTAATTTATGATCAAGCACAAAAAGGAACTAAAGGATTTCAGTATCGTTCTTCAAGAATTTGAAGTCTATTCTTTGTTACTCTTGACTAGGTATAGTAGTTATTTGAAAATTTATATGGACAAGCAGTCCAAAATGATCAGTAAGCGATGTTTTTATTGTATATGTGTTTGAATATGTTTAGTTAATTACGCGATCTATACAAAATAAGATTGATGCACGCGTGGTGAATTTTTAACTGTATATCCAAAACTAGAAATGTGAGAAATGTTTTGAGAATTAATGTTGTTTAATTTCAAGATGTCAAGGTTGAAGTCCCTGCAGAAAAAAAACAGCACGTTGGACCATATTCCAAAAGATATTCAAATGCTTCCAGAAAACAGTGTGTTTTATTTGCAGGTGGTCTGTAAATAACTATTTATCGTGTTTTAGAGTTCTTGTTAGAAATTGTTATCCCTCTCATCTCAAGAAACTTTGTATCCCTATCGAACTTTAGTTTTTCAACTTGAGTTTGATCAGTTACGAAAAAATAAACATCCAAATCCACGCACCTGTTTTCTGTTTTCAAAAAGGAGGATTCTATTAACCTTCTAATTTGAGCATACCTAAATCATCATTATCAGTAGGCCAAATTTCCTTGAGATCAATAATTTGCGGCTGGTGGTGGAAAATATTCAGAAGAACTAGCAACTGGCCATGATGGGCTTTCAACGATTGTACATTTAAAAAAAACAAAGAACTGTTCTCTATTGCGCTCAACTGGTGTTCCTCTTGATACTTTCCCATTAATCAAATATACTGCAATTAATTTATTAGATAAAATTTAAATTAGGCTTTCTATCTCCTCATTTCTTCAATCATGCACTTAATAAAAAGTTGTACTGTTACCATTTGGTGGTGTATTTTTGAAAAGCCCACTTTTTCGCAATGCTTCATCTTCCTCCGATGTCTCTCGTTGATGTTTTGTTTCGGTTCTATGTGCTGCATTCAATTTTTTTCAAAATTAGTCGGAGAGTGGAACAATGATTTAAACGGTTTGAACGGTTGTTCACAAGGCTAGGTTTTATTGCTGCTTTGGTTTTGGCTGCAACATCCACTCACATTCGCAATCGATTCCACAGAAATAATCGGTTGGGAATAAAACGTGCCGTCGGGGTTTTTGCAAAAAAAAAATCGTACTTTGCAGTTTCTTGTAGTAGTTATGATAGCCTCTTCTTTACACATTTTTTTTTCATTTGCAAGTCAAACTTAGGAAATTTTTCAGTATTATACAACTTACTATTTTTCCACGTCTGTTGGCCAAGCATTTTGCGTCTACTATAAATTTCGTCTTTGTCCGAAAAGTATATGTCATTAATTAAAATTCCCGAAAAACTACCGTTTTTTGAGCGCAAAGGATGACTTGCCTTTACTCTATCTGGGGTAATATGATAACGAAAAAAATGATTTTTTGCGTAGCAAGTGTCATCTACTAGATTGTAACTCCTCGGGTTAATAGGGAAATTGTCTAATATTAAACAGACTTTACTGGAGTATCTTTCCTGTTGGTAAATTATTTTTTTCAATTTCCCTAATTGATTTTTGCAAATGAATCATTTTTTGTCTTGTTGTTTCACTGTCTAAATGATGCTTTTTACGCAGAAAACTTTCAACTAATTTATGCATTTCGTTTTGCTGATTGGCTCTGTCAGCACTAATTTTGACAGTTTCAATCTTATTAAAGATTATCTAATGCGTAATATGTGATTATGATATGGCACACGCAGTAGAAAGGTCGTTCAAAACGAAAAAAAGGAGGTCGTGAAAAGCGCAACTGTTCTCTAGCTGTTCGTTTTCTGTTCTCGAAAAGCCTTTATTTCAAGAAATCTGCTAGTAGCACCCATTTACGGCAAAAACGGACCACTTTTATTTCTGTGTGGAATTCGCTTGCCCAATTTATTAAGCTAGTTTTAGAGTTGTGAGTGACGACTCACAAAAGCAAAATCAATTTGAGTATAGTTAAGAACTAAAACATGTGAAAAGTTATGAATCAATTGAGCACCAAAATGCAGCAGGAAACTTTTCTTGAACTTTCAAGTATCCCTTTTTTGTCTAAATGCTGTTGAAGCAATTGACGTACCATCATTTTTGGATAATTTTGATCCGACCAAATAAAAAAAAACGGTTTCTTAATTGGTCACTGAACGCCTTTTTAATAAGAAAAAAGTTAAAATTTTCGCATGACCTCAATTACTTTAGCTTGTGGATGTTACTTGCCTTTTCTCTAATCCCTCTTGAACTCATCAATCGAGATGTTTCCGAAAAAGCAATCCTTTTTAACGAAATCTAGCTCTGGCGCTTGAAATGGCCACGAGTTATCTAAATGCTCGGCACTAACTTGTATTGTATGTAATTCCGAACAACAGTACCTTCAATTTGATTTTGGAAATGATTTCGAAATCATTTTCCGATTGATATTTAGATACTGCACCAAAGCAGTACTGTTTTGGCATAAATACTTTCAGAGTACCGTAAAACATGTCCATTCTTTGTGGATTTATTGATAACGCCACAAAATTGAATCATTTTCATTATTGCTTCAACTTTCGAGATTTTTTAGAAGTAAAAACGTCAAACCGATAATAGATGGCGAGGTAGTGGGGTTTGAAGATGTCAAAACACCGCCCTCCACTAATAATTTTTTCGTTTGTTTTTTCCACATATTCTACTGTCCATATATACATATTATCTCACATATTTGAACTTGCTTGATAAGACATAGCCAAAATGGATGTTAACTGTAAAACAACAATGCACTTATATCCCTTGTTTTTTGTGTAAATGTTTGGAATGATACACTAGCATTGTCAATTTAAAAGACATAATTGAAGAACTTCATTTGCCGATATTCATTACAATTTGGCAAACATCGTCAGTTACAACAGATCATGAAACCTCAAAAAAACAATCTGTTCCATCCGTGTCTATGCGTATCACAAAATGATCCAACGGCCATTGCTTAATTGGTCAACAGAGGGTTTAGCCGACAGTAGAAATGAAGCTGACTAGAGGTACAAAGAGGGTGGTTGCAAAATTACTGCAACGTAGTTTTCTGATGCAAGATAACAACAGGATGGGACGTTGATCGAATTTCTAGACAATTCGAGCTGAGCCTGAGAAACCCAAAACTTTTTCTTATACTGTTCTAACGTCAACTGTATATGGTACTCAACAACATTACCCCTGAATTTGCTTTTTAGCAGTAATTTTAAATCTTGTTCTGACTGAGATGAGATACTGCAACAACGCAATACTTTTTCGGCAAATATCCATTCAGAGTATTGTCAATCATATCTATGTCCGTGTTCGTGTACTCATTGACAACGTCATGGAATTAATTCTTTTGTTATTGGTTGAACTGTTGACATCTTTGCAAGGTGAAAAACCTCAAATCAATAAACGTTGGCGAAATAGTGGGGCTTGAGAATGTCAAAATCGCGACCTTTTTTACTGATTTTTTTTTGCGATTGTCTTCTCCACAGATGTTTTTTGTTATAACCCTCTGGAAAAATATTAACATATGTACATATTATTTTGACACATTTTACAGTGTTTGATGTCAACTTATTTTCGCCCATTACAATAAGATTCAGAAAAAGAAATGCAGTTCTATCCCTAGTTTTTTTTCATAAAATTTGGGAACCGTTTACTAGCGCAGGCATCCTTACAGGCATTTGGTGACAAGAAAACAACGAAAAATATATAGAGGCTTGTGCCCTTGGTGAGAAATTTGCCCTTCCGTGTGCAATTATTTCCTAAAAATAACGGTCAAAAACGTTCACAACCGATCAAAAAACTGTCATTTCTCACAACATTTTGACCTTTTTTGATCTGTCTGGTCAACAGGGGTATGGCTCATGAACATCTTGCAAGTTATAGTCAACAAACTGTTTATCTCCCAGCAGGTATAGGAGATTTTTTCCTTGTCTGCTTAAAAAAATATTGTGGTGGAAAAATATCTTCTAAATCTGAATTTGAGGAAAACTTTGTGCCAATCAGAGTTTCCATAGCCTCTAAATTACATTTTTGTTCAGGTAAATCCTCTACACGTGCTAGCACACACTCGGACTGTTGCTACATAGATCCAATAGCTGGGGCTCAGCCCCCCTTCACCCAGAGACTGCAGGAGTTAGTGGCCTTAGAAGGGGAAACCATCAAATACGAGAGACAGCGTCGACTGGGAAGACGCAGGATTAAGTTTGAGTAAAAAATAAATAGTAATGAAAACTGGAGCTGTTTCCTGTGGCTATTACGTCATTTTGCCCAATGCCAAGATAAATATGCACATATTGCGTCATCAGTTTTTATAGTTAATGAATCGCCCATTTTCTCATTGGGTATTTTGACAAGGGGTGAAACGTCATGAAACAGAAAGTCATTCCTTTTTGGGTCAAAATGGAATTCAAATTATCCATATTTTCAGCTTACTATTAATAATGAAAAATACAAATATATCCCAATTTTTCCTTTTGATCACGTCTTGGAAAGAAAACAGCTCCATACGAGATATTGGAGATGAAAATATATACATAAACCATGCTAACAAAATTTGAAGCATAGTTTTTGAAGCCAGTGTTATACAACTTACAAAAATCAAAATGTCGTGCGTTTTGAATCCCAACACCACTTTTGTAGCCAAAATAGCAAAAGGATAAAAAAATCAAATTACATAAGCTATTTATGTCACTGAACTCAAAAACATTGCTGACTATTTTTTGGTCACCCTCTAAATATCAGGACCGCCTGAAATCGTTAGCATAGTTTATGACTTCTAATTAATAATTAATTCATATTATTTACATAATTATGTTTTTATTTTGCCCTATGGAGTGCTGACTTGTTTCTGCCTTTCGAAGGAAAGATTGAAAATGTTTGGATTTTTGTATGATTTCTCTAATACAACAACTTTCACGATATACGAGATGATAATCTTAGTTATATTTGAACCCATTAGTTGATATTGATTGGTTTTCAGCAGAAACAGTTGTACTGATTGTCCTTAACTGGTGCAATATAGCTTTCAAATTTTAATTGATAGAATATATTTTGTATTCATTTGCTGCGCTATCTTCGTTTATGGAATTGAAGTGTTAGCCACTTAACATTTTTCAGAGCCGTTTCAGTTGACATTAGAGGAAAATTTTTGTAATTTCCCACAAATACGTTATGTTGCCAACCCCCCCCCCCCCCCCCCCCGCACCACCCGTTATACCGTAATTAAAGAATTCGCAACTAGCAACTCCGTTAAAGTTTTTCGGATATTTTCCCGTTTGAGTCCCCCAGCTTAGTGGGTGCATAATATTTGCACCCCCCCCCCCCCCCCCCGACGAACGTGCCATAATTTTACATAATCATTTACTATGTAATATGACACGTGCTCTGTAACTGGGGTGTGCATAACGTACGGGATGCACAAACGGAAAAGATCGACTTTCTGAGATCATGTCTGCTTGAGCCGCAGCTCAGTAAATTAAACTGAACTATTTTGGAATTATTATTATCTCTTCTATCGCTCAAAATGAAGATACCACAGCAACCCATACTTGATCAGAAATTTTACTGCTTGAGTAGGTTGAACCTCTTGGTGAGACAATATTTTTTATCTGCCAAACCTAATCACTTATTTTTTTTAAACAAGTAAATTGAAAATATAACCCAGGGGTTAAATGTTACAAGTTTAAAATTATATAAACAAAATTATTACAATGTTAAAAATTAAAACTAGTGGTTCCGTTTTCTAAAGGTAAAAATAACTTTTGAAGCTACCAACGTTCCTTTCGAACGGTACAAGTTTGAATTGTTGGAGCAGACGCTGTTTTAACATGCTTTTAAATTTTGAGCGTGATCTGATAGTCCGACTTCACGCGGAAGTTTATTCCATTTTTGGATGCTTCTTTTTTGTAATGATCGACTGCTCGACTTTAAGAGAATTAGCTGTTCAGTTCTGTTGTTTTTTCATACTAAGACATTACCACTTAGAAACAAACTCTCAGTGCCGTCTGTTTTCAATAATGAAATATCATTCCTAAGTTTTGAAACACTCATCTGGCTTATTAAAAGTTCTGCAGGCAAAATGTCAGATTTTACTAAGAGATCTGTAGATCTCTCAAACTTTTTTCTCATATAGCAAACTTTAATTCCCCAATTGATTTGTCGATTAATTCGCTGCCTTGCAGAGAAATTCTAGTTCTGAAAAAATAGAGCACTGAATGTTAAATGAGAAAGAACTAGGTATTTGAATAGCATCAATCGTGCTGTCAGAGGTAACTGATAACGTAAAAGGTATATGGATCTAATCGCTGTGGCCATATTTGATAGGACTTTGTTGAGTTGTACCTGAAAATTTGATTTAGAATCAATTCTTAAAACCAAGTGTCTGAAGTGACTTTGTGGTTTAATTTCTTGTCCCCGAAAAACTATTGGATCAAAATTTTCATGTTCCTTTGAGACGCAAAGAAGTTCAGTTTCACCGGTATTCATGGTTAATTTGTTTTGCTTTAGATAATTATGTGTTTTCTCCAGTATTTCAGAAACACATTTTTCCAGTCCGCTGACATTGTTTCTGCTAAAATGGAAACTTGTGTCATCAGCAAATTGATTTATGTCGAAGTTTCCTTGTACTTTTTCTCGAAATTCATTAATATAGAGAAGAAGAACTAGTGGCCCTACAACCGTTCCCTGTGGAACACCATGATTTGTTTCCAGCCATTCTGAGTAAACATCATTTATCTTAACACACTGCTGTCTGTTTTTAAGAAACCAAGCAAATATTTCCACTGCTATTTTTGAAAAACCGTAAACTTCATTGAGTACATTTAGATCATTTCGCTGTTTTGAAGATATGTCTCTAGGAACCCAGATGGCAACACCCCCACCCTTGTTTACTACTGTCTTTGATGACCTCGATTTTGAATAATATTTGTGTTTCGGACTCGCAAAATTCTCTGGATAAATATCTGTTTCATTCAACTACGTTTCAGTTAGGGCCACTTTTGTGTTTTGAGTCAAATTTGTTAAAAAGTCAGTGAAAAGGTCATATTTGTTTTTTAAACTGCGTGCATTGAAAAGACGAATCTTTAGATTTTTGCAATCTTTTGTAACTATTTTTATCAGCATGTCCGATTCACGAATGTGAGAAATGGGTCCCGGATTTAGATGAATATCACCGCTTAGGAGCAAGCGCATGAAGTGTAAAAAAACTATTTTGCAAATACTCACAAATCGAAAAAAGCGGAACCTAATTTTCACATTATAATAATCGTGATTTTGGTTGTGTGACATAACCGAATATATAAATTCTTTATTTGAAGTGCTAAATAAAAAAGCTAAAACTATTAGTTTGGAAATGCTCATTTTTGCTGACAAAACATTAAGTCACACAACCAAAGGACTGATTAAAAACGCTGAATTTGTCGCAGTGCAATGTTGTTTTGTGACACAGTAATATTATGCTGTTGATAATAGTTCCGAACACCCTTGACTATTTTTTGTACTCCAGCCAGTTTTAAGTGAACACCATCATTAGATATTTCGGATGATGTAATGTTGTATTTCAAAACCTCTACTTTTGTCCATTTAAATGTTCCATTTAACTCCATAGCAATATTTCCCAGTTGCTTATTGAACTCTTCAATTTCAATATTATTCGATTCACGCTCATAATGGCCATTTTTAACTTGTGGAATTTCAGAAAGTAGAACTCTGTGAGGTTTCAACTTTTTGATTGCTTTTGTAACAGTTTCACATAATTGAGATGCTGCGGCCATCCTCAAAACACCCTTATCTATACTATTATGACCCGCATGAAAACTGAGTGATTGACATTTCGCTCCTGACGAATACTATTCGACTGTTTGTCCCAAATCAATAATTGTTGCAGAGGGATAAGAATGAATCCCAGTATCATAAGAAATATCAGATTGTCGTATTTTTTTGTATGTACTGTCTGAAATTATAAGATGGTTAGTGTTTCTGTTAATAAACTTTGGAAAAAGTTTTGGTTCCGACGGCTCCACAAAATTTGTTGAATTTTGAATATTGTGACCCATTACGTTTTCCAATAGCGAACTGTTCTGATCCCGTAAATATCCGACTTCCGATTGGAATTGATCAATCATTCGACACTGGTACGCGTTTGCATTATCTTTCAATTCTATCTGCTGCTTTCGTTTGTCAATGACATGGTTTTGTTCTGAGATTGTTTGAGCTTGTTTGTCGATAAATCGTTTCTGTTCTTGTACGATTTTGTTTTTTTGCTTTAACTGCTTTTGCTTGTCCTCGATGGTGTTTGTAAGTCTTCAAAGTTCATTACTCAATTCAGTTTTAGTCTGCTGAGGCATTTTAATTCAAAACTTTGGTTGGATTTCGATTTACGCAGCAAATTGCATTTACCAACTGTTCTCCTCTTTGACTTTTGCTCTTACATCAAATCACAAAACCTCTAAAAAAATAGTCCGGTCCATTCAAGTCTGTGTGTGTCACCAAATGATTCAACGGGCGATCGTCAGTTTGGCCGACAGTTGGTTTAGCCAAAACTCAAAAATAAGAATTTAAATCGACAACCCGGCTCCGCAAATTACTTCGAGCAAACAAGAAAGACTGTCAGCTAATGCTCTCATTTTTTTTCAATTATCAACCATATTCACTGTTAGTCAATACTTCTACCACGACTCCAACTTGCTGGTTATTGCTAAGCATTAACTTCTGCATTTGAACAATGCAAGGTGCCATATTTACACCAGGGTCGAGGTTTGGTGGTGATTTTTCGTAAGAAATGCGGGGAAATGCTCAGTATTCTTACAAAAAGGATTCGTCCCCACACTGGTTCGAATCTCTGACCTCCTGCATCCCTTCAACTGCATAGTCCACTGCGCCAACTGTAATTTACGTTTTCGAAATTTCTTGTGAATTTAAATCAGATTGAGTAAACTTTGGAAATCAAATGCGGTGAATTTTTGTAAGAAAAACGGTGAATTTCGTGGTGAATTTTTGTAAGAAATGCGGTGAAATGTGGTGAATTACTTTTTTTACCGCATTCAACGCTTTCACCGCATTTCTTAATTTAATTTGCCACAAATGTCGATGCGGTGAATTTTTGTAAGAAATGCGGTGAATTTGGCGGTGAATTTTTGTGAGAAATGCGGTGAAATACGGTGGAATATTTATTTTCACCGCATTCACCGCAATCACAGCATTTCTTACAAAAATTCACCGCATTCATCGCATTTCTTACAAAAATTTACCCAAAAACCTTGACCCGGGCAGACTGAAGTTTGTAAAGCACCTGGTTTCAATGATATTCAACCGCTTGTGAAAAGTAAAGTCATCGGACTTCAGAAGAGAAACTGAATATGTGTGTAACGTAAAAATTTGTCTCGTGAATTGAAACTAAAGAAAGGAACCATTATAATTCACTGTTTATGAAGACTGAACAAAAAACAATGGCTGCGTTCACATCAAGTTTAAATGGTTAGGAGAGACTCAACCAGACAGTTAAACGATTAACCCTGATCAACTTGGGAAAAAGAATAGGAGTTTAGAGGCAAAACACGAAACGCCAGTACCTTAATAAATACTTTTTACGAAATGAAACTAAAGAATCCAACCAAAAACAGAATTCAATGATTGCCCGGATCTTTTCCGTTTGTGCCCCCCCCCCCTCTATTACCCTATGCGCCCCCAGTTACAGAGAGCGTGCCGTTATATAGTAAATCATCACTTAAAAATATGGCACGTGTGTCAGGGGGTCCAAATAATATGCGCCCACTAATCTTGGGGGGGGGGGGGGGTGGTGCGCGCGCACAAACGAAAAAGATCCGATTGCCCGTATTGACGGTACTGTGCTGTCTTGTCCTATGTTCCCTCATTGTGTCGGGGGTTGTTGCGAGGTTGTTCAAAATCCGTCATAATTTATACAGTATAAATTATTCAGGTACGAAGTACAGGAAAAGAAAATGGTATATTACGCTTGATCTAGAGAACCGGAAGGCCAGAATGTTTTTTTTGGTATAAAAAGATGTCAATTTCAGGTAACAATTTAAACTTCTTTTGAGATAATTCTGCACTTCAATATTTTACCAATTATCATTGTCGTGAGGTCTGTACTGATATTGCAATTTCGTCTAAGTATGTTGCGTTTCATTGCCTTCCTTATGCAGCATTTTTGTATTCTTTCGCACCTTCACTTAGAGAAGCCTGATCTAGAGCAAGGTGTCTGAAATCAGCCGCAGCTACATAGCCTTCACTTTATCTGCTGACCTAGAATTGACGGTAGGATTCGGAGATGAGTACCAATTTTGGGGACTTTTGTCGGACCACTGTCCTGGAAACTGAGATTCTTGTGCTCATTCGATTATTGGCTCATTATACAATTCCAGGAACACCATTTAATGTAGGAGTTTCAGGAAATAACTTGAAATTACTAGATGATGAATCTCAGATTGTCGACCTTTAAAAAAACAATTTTCTCAATGTCTTTCTAATTGGCTGCTCGCCGTTTTATTCCTCTTCTTTGTGGTGAACTGTTTGATTTGTTTTGAGTCCTGTGTTGAAATGCGTGGCTTGAGTTCTTGGTTCAACGGACAATTGGTTTTCTATGGTTATTTTTTTAAAAAAACTTATGAGAAAACTTACTCAATTCTGCCTAATTGGAAAATTATCTGCAACGATTAGAGAACTATTTATGATGCCTCATTGATTTGCGGCGGGCTCACTTTCAACTCGTCTCAACTCTGCTCAGTACATTTTTCAACTCCTACAAGCAGAAAAAATGTTGAATTAAAAAACGAAACCAACTGATTTTGAATACCATTGCAAGTAACTTTCCAGACGTTGTTTTCTATCAACTTTAAATAGATCTGCTGCAAATTGACAATTTTAGAAAAAAAGTAACAGAAAAAACCTATGGAGTTCTCCGTTAGAAAAGTAATTTGAGATTGACGTGAAAGCTGTTCAGGTTGATCTTTTCTGCATCACTTGGAGCAAAACTTAGCATTGTGAGCATAAGCATTATAATGATCAAGTGTAACCGATATTAGTTGGGAAACAACTTAATGATCTTTTCGTAAAATTGAAAGTCTTTCTGAATTTTTTGCGTTATTATTTTCGTCACTTCTTTGGAACTCAAGCTCTGTTTTTTTGAATGTTTTTGTATAAAAAGGAATATGGAGTTTGGAGTGTTACTATAAAACAGACAGATTTTTAAACGTAGTTTTCACTTGGGTACACTTATCTTTTGTAAGAGAATGTACCAAAATTGGAATAATTCCCAAAAAACAGTGAAAAGAATATGCAGAAACGTATCCTATTGTTCAAAAAAAATTTTGAACATCTTGCAATTAAACATGCATGTAGTTATTCAATCTTTCTTTCAAACTGCAAAACTAAGATTAATCGATTAAAAAACTGAAGAAAAACAAAAATTTTGTCCTCCAACGAGAAAAATTCAAATTACTTAAAGCGACAAAAAAACATTTGATGACAAAATTTGTGCTTGAAACTTCTAGACTTGCCAATAAAATTCATTTCAAAACAAATTTGAACAAAACAGTTGTACCCATTCATCAAGAAACACAACATCCAAATATGCTCTAAGAACAGCTTGGTACAATTTCCTGACATGACGATACAAGTCAATTAGATCAACGAAATGGGGGACGAAAACAAGAAAACGACAAACCGACAAAAATTCAGGTTCTACTTTCAAAATTGTACATTCTCAAACTAGGAAAATCAACGTTTCTTGAATGTCAACTTCAGAGAGCCGAAAATTTGGAAAACGTTATACGATTTGTGGTCCCAAAAAGTTAACAATAGGGCTTATCGAAATCGTAGACGGAGCCTAATATTCACGAGTTGTTATGTCAAAATTTGACAAGGCATGCAAAATCCGTCATAATTTATAAAGTATATATTATTCGTTGACGTCTTAAGAATTAGACGTACCAAAATGTAGAAATTTCAACAAATCTGATTGGTTGAGAATTTTTAAACACTGAAACTTTATGCGTTCAATCAGCCTTAATTGTACATAACCTAATTAAAGATTATATTTTTAACCGCATTTGGCCATGCCTCGCGGTCCATTGCCCTGCATCAGCGGCCCGTGGGACTTGATATGAATATATCACAACTGAACGTGAGATCAGTTTTCCCCAAAAAAACATGGTTTTACTCTGTTGGCTTATCGCGATATCTGAGCAATTTTACGCTAGCTTTTGTATCCTATTTTAAAACTTGGAGAATTAGTTGAGCAGTCAGCCCATCAGAAGACACTGTTCCCATTTGCTCAATTGTGATTGGCCAGCAATAAAGATTTCATATTTTGGTATGTCTGCCATTTTCACTTTCGCCAAATTCTTCAACTACGAAGTATAAGAAAAGAAAAAGGTATTGGTCTGGAAAACTGGAAGCCTGACTGTATTTCTTTGCTATAACAAATGATGTCAGTTCCGGGTAACAGTTTTAGCCTCTTTTGATATAATTCTGCACTTCAATTTTTTTTATCAGTTATTATTGTCGTGAGATCTGTTCTGATATTGCAATTTCACTTGCGTGTAACGCAACAATCTTAGTATGTTGCGTTTCATTTTGTTTTGCATGCAACAATTTTTTATTCTTTCCGCACCTTCAATTAGAGAAGCCTGATCTAGAGCAAGGTGTCTGAAATCAGCTGCAGCTATATAGCCTTCATTTTATCTGCTGACCTAGAATTGACCGTAGGATTCGCAGATGAGTACCAGTTTTGGGGACTTTTGTGGGACCACTGTCCTGGAAACTGAGATTCTTGTGCTCATTCAAACATTGGCTCATTATACAATTCCAGGAACACCATTTAATGTAGGAGTTTCAGGAAACAACTTGAAATTACTAGATGATGAATCTCAGATTGTCGACCTTTAAAAAAACAATTTTCTCAATGTTTTTCTAATTGGCTGCTCGCCGTTTTATTCCTCTTCTTTGTGGTGAACTGTTTGATTTGTTTTGAGTCCTGTGTTGAAATGCGTGGCTTGAGAAGTTCTTGGTTCAACGGACAGTTGGTTTTCTATGGTTATTTTTTTAAAAAAAACTTATGAGAAAACTTACTCAATTCTGCCTAATCGGAAAATTATCTGCAACGATTAGAGAACTATTTATGATGCCCATTGATTTGCGGCGGGCTCACATTCAACTCGTCTCAACTCTGCTCAGTACATTTTTCAACTCCTACAAGCAGAAAGTGTGTTGAGTTAAGAAACGAAACCACCTGATTTTGAATACCATTGCAAGTAACATTCCAGACATTTGATCAGCTGCAAATTGA
This sequence comes from Convolutriloba macropyga, assembly GCF_964194025.1. NCBI lineage: Eukaryota > Metazoa > Xenacoelomorpha > Acoela > Convolutidae > Convolutriloba > Convolutriloba macropyga. The sequence continues at coordinate 32,287,728 of NC_134482.1, read as the reverse complement.
CAATTTTAGAAAAAAGTTACAAAAAAAACCTATGGAGAAAACCCAGAGATAGTTTTGCAAGTTATCCGTTAGAAAAATATTTTGAGATTGACGTGAAATCTGTTCAGATTGATCTTTTCTGCATCATTTGGAGCAAAATTTAGCATTGTGAGCATAAACATTATAATGATCAAGTATAACCGATTTTAATTGGGAATATGGTTTTACTGGAATATGGACCAAAAAAATGGTTTTACTCTGTTGGCTTATCGCGATATCTGAGCAATTTTACGCTAGCTTTTGTATCCTATTTTAAAACATGGAGAATTAGTTGAGCAGTCAGCCCATCAGAAGACACTGTTCCCATTTGCTCAATTGTGATTGGCCAGCAATAAAGTTTTCATATTTTGGTACGTCTGCCATTTTCACTTTCGCCAAAATCTTCAGCTACGAAGTATAAGAAAAGAAAATGGTATTGGTCTGGAAAACTGGAAGCCTGACTGTATTTCTTTGCTATAAAAAATGATGTCAGTTCCAGGTAACAGTTTTAGCCTCATTTGATATAATTCTGCACTTCAATTTTTTTTATCAGTTATTATTGTCGTGAGATGTGTTCTGATATTGCAATTTCACTTGCGTGTAACGCAACAATCTTAGTATGTTGCGTTTCATATCGTTCTGCATGCAACAATTTTTTATTCTTTCCGCACCTTCACTTAGAGAAGCCTGATCTAGAGCAAAGTGTCTGAAGTCAGCTGCAGCTATATAGCCTTCATTTTATCTGCTGACCTAGAATTGACGGTAGGATTCGCAGATGAGTACCAGTTTTGGGGACTTTTGTGGGACCACTGTCCTGGAAACTGAGATTCTTGTGCTCATTCGAATATTGGCTCATTATACAATTCCAGGAACACCATTTAATGTAGGAATTTCAGGAAACAACTTGAAATTACTAGATGATGAATCTCAGATTGTCGACCTTTAAAAAAACAATTTTCTCAATGTCTTTCTAATTGGCTGCTCGCCGTTTTATTCCTCTTCTTTGTGGTGAACTGTTTGATTTGTTTTGAGTCCTGTGTTGAAATGCGTGGCTTGAGAAGTTCTTGGTTCAACGGACAATTGGTTTTCTATGGTTATTTTTTTTTAAAAAAATTATGAGAAAACTTACTCAATTCTGCCTAATCGGAAAATTATCTGCAACGATTAGAGAACTATTTATGATGCCCCATTGATTTGCGGCGGGCTCACATTCAACTCGTCTCAACTCTGCTCAGTACATTTTTCAACTCCTACAAGCAGAAAAAGTGTTGAGTTAAGAAACGAAACCACTTGATTTTGAATACCATTGCAAGTAACATTCCAGACATTTGATCAGATCAGCTGCAAATTCACAATTTTAGAAAAAAAGTAACAGAAAAAACCTATGGAGAAAACCCAGAGATAGTTTTGCAAGTTATCCGTTAGAAAAGCATTTTGAGATTGACGTGAAATCTGTTCTGATTGATCTTTTCTGCATCATTTGGAGCAAAATTTAGCATTGTGAGCATAAACATTATAATGATCAAGTATAACCGATTTTAATTGGGAAACAACTTAATGATCTTTCCGTAAAACTGAAAATCTTTCTCTGAATTTTTTACGTTAGTATTTTCGTCACTTCTGTTACAGGATTCGAGGTCACAATAAAGTTCCTCGAGGAATCATTACAGAAAGGCTTCATATCTACAATCTCCTCTGAAAAAAAGTATATTACTTTTTTGAATTTTGCAGACATTCTGGTAACGTTAAAAATCAAGACAAAAATAGGAGGCTTTCACAATTTAACGTTTGATCAAGCCTAAAATCTGTTACTAGTACTAAATCTCTAATACTAAATCCTAGTACTAAATCTAGCAAGAATGAAGAGCTCAGAGGACGATAAAATTGAAATCAATTAGCTAATCCAAAATAAAATTGCAAATCCTGAACGCCAACCTTAGACCTCCATCCGAACACAAAAAATTGTGATTGCCAACGTCAGAAACCTGTACTGAAGTTATTGTTTCATCACCTTTGCAGCGGGAAATTCTTCAACGAATCCTAAATCTCCAACAACTCGAAAAAAGACACTTCCAGCTCAAAGAAAGGCAGAGAAAACTTTTTGAGACAATTTGGTTTGGAGAACTCCATCCTCACTGACAACAAAGACTTCAAAGTTGAAGAACTATTTTTAGAATTTAGTGACATTTTTGCAAAACAACGATCAAATTCTGGCCACAACACTGAGCTAAAGATAAAGCTAACACCCGAACGCAATTTGCCCAGATACACAAAAACGACCACCAAAACCAATACACATTCGCGACGAACCTACCATCGAACTTGCTCTGATGCACTTCTACGGATTAATTGCAACGCCTCCACATTCAAAGCATATTAACCGTTCTTTCGCTCATCGAAAACAATCGGGGAAACCCAGAATCCTAATTGACCTACGGCGAATTAGTCACCTTTTATAAAACGAATACTTTAACAGTATTTTCCCAGTATCGAACATGGCCGACGCATCAAGCTATTATGCAGGAAAAACACTGTTTACCAATCGTGACTGTTCACAGACTTATCATTGTTTACAGATGGCAGATGATACATCTACCCAATTGTTGGCATTCAACTCAAGTTCGCGCACCTATGCCTACAAATGTTTAGCCCAAAGATGGAACAAATTGTGATTGAAGACTGGATTCATTAAATTTATACAACATTACTTGGATTCATGCTTAGCAGCGGATTTTTGCACTCAATTCATGGTTGACACAGGTAGTGCAGTCAAGATCATGGGTGAGCTGAATACTACGCTTTGAAATATATTTACTTAAATTCGAAAATTCGGTCTAAAACTTTACCTTAAAAAAATGTGATTGCAATGCAGAAGATGAAATTTCTGGGAAATGTATTAACACCAGAAAGAATATCACCTAAATGGACACAACTCGATGGGTTTCGCAACAAATCAAATGCCGAAAGCAATAAAACAAGTAAAACGATTGATTGGATTCGCACAAATGTTTTGAAATTATATGCCGGACCTTGGAACAGAAAAGACGCCGTTTTACCATCTCCTAAAGAAAGACAGAGATTGCTAAGTTACTGAAGAACGCCGAAATAGTTTTGCAACAATTAAACAAGATTTGCGAAGAGCAACAGAAGTAAAACTTAAACAACCAAAACCAGACTACAATAATCAATACTCTGTGAAACTAGTTACCACGGAACTGAATTATTTGTAATGGTGGAGGACTATGTTAAGGAAAGTAATTCATTTGAAAAGAAGACCTACTCGCCAGTTTCATTTGAATCACCATTGTTTACAAGCCCACAACTCAAATTCTCCGTATATTACAAGGAACTTTTATGCCTTGAATTTTGCATTGAATCATTTTGCAAACTATATCGGTAGTAATACAACACAAGTCATAATTCTCACAAGATAACAGAAGATTGACGCAATTTTCCAGGCAAAATTCATACACCCATCTTGTCGAATTTTCTTGTCAAAGGTGTGGCGTTCAATTTTGAAATCGCATAGATTCCAAGAAAGGCAAATTATGCGGCGGATTTTCTTTCACGAATGCAGATGATCCCAGTAGCACAAATTTCACTTACAGAAAAAATACTTACGTCATCGACTTTCAGAAAAAGTACCAGTCAGAGAAACCGAAATAGAATTGGAAGCAGGAACACCAGATGTGTCTTTAAACACAATTGAAAAATTAATCTATGCCTTTAAAGAGGACAAAATTGATTTGGCAGTGGTAGAAAAACTGAAAAAACTTGGTATGTACAAAACGTATCTGAAAAAACAAAGAACATAACTCAAAATTCCAAAAATCAGAGATTTGATAAAATTGAAACGATCACTCAAAAGAATTTCAGCTGTAACTTCCCCAGAACTAGCAGTTTTACTGACCGACATTGATGATCGAATTGAACTACTTGACATTAAAGTTGAACATGGTGAGGATCTAACTATCCGAGAAGTCAATTCGATAGGCAAACATCAAACTGAAGAAATATTATGAGCAATTAGACAGACTAGGAATTGAGAACGACATTTGATATCGTAAATTCTTCGACGATGATGGAACAGTTAAACATTCACAACTCGTGCGACACAAACGTTTTATAGAGAGTTATTTTATTGCATAGCCAACTCGAAAACAACAGGACATTCAGGAATTTCACAAACAGAACAGTAGTTTCGGCAACAATTAAATTTTCCAGATTTCACTTAATATCTCAAAACAAAAAAAATAGTTTGAACTGTATGCAACAAAAAAAGAGCCAGTGAACAACATCAACGACAAAATATACAACCAGCATCATCTGAGCAATCTTTTTAGGAGACATGATGCAAATTGATCTGATAGGACCAATACAGCCGCCAAATTATAAGTACGCATTTTCTTGAAGTGACGGTTTTCAAAGTAATTCTTCGCCGTACACCTCACAAACGCGTCAGCAGATACAGTAGCAAGAGAGCTGGTTAACATTTTCTTCAATCACAGTTTTATAACAAAACAACATTTCAATCCTCGGAACAACTTTTACATCTAGTTTGATGAATGAGCTCTGTTCACTTCTTGAATGTCAACTGAAGCACTCAACATTTGAACATCCACAAACTATTGGACTTGTGGAACAATCACACGCATATCTGAAACGCATCATGAAATTAAACACAAATCAGCGGTGGAACGTCAAGCTCAAATACGTATCCTTAGCAACGTTTATACATAACACATTGTACATATTTGAGCCTTGTAGGCGACAATAAACTCGAACTAACAACTCTTTATTCAACGATTACGAATCGAATAAGCTTCAGGAAACGACTTTTTATGCAATCAAAAGCTTGTTTATATAACCTAAGACACATTAGAAGTTCTCTTATCAACGTTAACAGAAATTATTCAAAGTAACCCTGGCGGCAAAAAGACTAAACTTGACTTAATAATCTTTTTTGGCCAATATCCGTTGTTTGAGTTCATGTATGGCGTAGTCTGACCTTGCTTCGGCTTGAAAGTTAAACCATTCAAAGCGTTTTGATACTCTAATAATTTTAAATCTATGTCATAGTAGTCTGAATCGAATTAGTCCAGCACAAAACCGCTCTCTGACTGTCCGATGCTCAAGGTACATGTATTAGAATACTGATTTTGCTTTGACAATTTGGTCGGAGTCGGGGGCTTGAAACAGCTACCCTTTGACCAAGAGTTCTGAGCGTTACCGTCTGCGCTATGCCGTCTTGATGGCTTGCTATTCAATTCAATTATATACATGCTTACAAATGTACGCTGCTTAGTTTATATACACACTTACTTTGCATTCGCAACATCCTCCGGCCACAAAAAGGTTGTGTCTAAAACAAGTATTAGTTTTACAACCGGTCGGATATACTTACCAGCATTTGTTCTTATCTCAGCCGAACGAGCAATGCCATCGCTGCCATTACGGAAGCTTTCGATGCGGCCCATGGGGAAGTGTCCAAGGGTGTCAATTAGTCGGCTACCCATAAAAGATCAGCAGATTTGGGATTTGTTTTTGCTGGAGTGGACCATTTACTGCGACGATTCAGGCTGGGCACATATTCAGCTAACCTCCTTTTCCAAATTGTGTCAGCGTATCAATGAGTTCGCACGTATCTCATGCGGTGGTCGAAGTCCGTTTCTGCCAAAAGCGAAAGCGCAGTGCTTGACCTGTTTCCTAGAAGAAAGTGATTAGGTGTTATGGCTTCATGTTCAGTAGGGTCAGCGCTTACAGGAGTAAGGGGCCTGTTAATTAAAGTTGATTCAACTAGACAGAATGTCGTTTGTAAGACTTCGTCTGTGGCAAATTTGTCAATATGGGGTTGCCTATGTTTGCTGAAATATGATCTGGTTGACTGAAGTTTGGATCTGTCTGGGGGCTGGAGCCCAGACTGAGGGTTCTGGCAAATGTGGCGGTTCAAGTGCTGATGCTCCCGAATTAGCTGCCTGATTAGCGACGTTGTTATTTCTTTCATGCGGACTGGTCTGTCGTTCTTCTTTTTCAAATGAAAAAAATATGATACTCGTTAGGGAGCACGGACGAAGATATCACGCGGGTTACCGTCGTTTGGCGATGAGGAATTGCATTAATGCATTGACGAATCTGGTTCCACGTTTGGAGCTCTTACTGAATTCTGTAGCATCAAAGACCCTATAATGAGATTATCCGTTTAATGAGGTGGTAACGAGTTCGGAGCTGCAAGGAACCCATTTTGTTGCATTTCGTTTTTGGCGCGGTTTGAACAAAGAGTTGTAGAATTTTGTTTGCTATTGAATTGTCAATCTAATCTGTTTTACGCTCCGAATTTTTATCCTTGTTCATAATTATTTGCTCCCCAGGCTCACCATCAAGGGTCTCATCGGAAAATTCCATTGCTCAAATCTCTTTGGTTTTGCGTCGAACAATCTTTTCCTGTTCTCTTCGCTAATTGTGTCTAGCTCTAATCGATGCTTTTGTGGAGCAAGTTTGATTTTATTCTCTTTCTTTCTCTAAATCTCCTCTCGTTGAGGTTTTGCTTTTCTCTGTTCTCTTCTTCTCTGGCTAGATAAGATTGAGAGAGTTGTCAGTCCACAGCTTGAGGTTTTTTGGCGGAATGTTGATTCACCAATTTTCTCAAAACTGAGCTCAATATATTGTTGTGCTTTTGCAACACAATTGTCATGAGTTTTGTTTGCTTCTTTGAAAAAAAAACTTCAGTGAGTTTTGTTTTATTTGGATGTCGTGAGGCTAACTGAACCAGTTGATAGTTTTTTGTCGATTGTTGTTGACAGAAGTTCCTTTGGTTTATCTACTAATATCTTAAGTTTTTTTGTGTTCCTTTATTTATTGCTTCGTCGAATCCTTTGTACATGTCACTTACACTTAATTCAGTTGTAGATATAGTTTCAGATAACATGATTGTCTGAGCGTCCATCTCGAGAACAACGGCGTTAAACAATAAATAATTGTTTCAATGAACTAGGTACACCTAACTCAAAGTTCTGAATCTTACCAGCAAAAGAATCAGAAAGATGAATCGTTTGAAACAATACTTTTGTAATGCAAACACTCTATGGGGAATTGGGAAACGGACTAGATTGTGGTTTGTTAAGTGCTCAAAAGAACAGATCAACCACTAACAAGGATAAAACTGCAAACAAGCTATAGCCTTGCACTTAAGCTAGCCAGCAGAGTTCCCCCCGAGAGCGGCGGCCCTGCTTAAAGCTGGTTAACTCTTTTTGGTTCTGTCTTCTTTATCAGGCAAGTTAGGTTGGCGCTATGAAATCTCACAATAGAGATTGATTACTTTTTACATCAGAAAGGCGGATGAAGTTGCAAATAGTTGTTCAGAATCGAAAGATCCTTGGCTTTGCGTTTCAAAAGGAGGTCTTTTATGACGTGATCAAAGACGAAACTCGTTTGCTTCAGGGCCTCGAAGATATCCGGGGCGCCCTGTCGTGGACAGTAAACAATCACTTTTATCCTATTTTCGATTGCGTAAAGTTCTTGAATAAGTTCAGACGCTTAGAGTAGGTTATGATTATTGTTATGATGGTGTGTTAAGCTATTGTTTATAGCGTCGTGCGAAATTATTACTTCATTTGCCTGAGGGTACTCGAATTTAAGCTTAAATGGCGCAGTCTTTTTCTGTTAAACGGCCGTAAAATGTCCGGGATCAGCTGTAGAAGTAGTAAGGTGTCGTGTATACTGAGGGTCACGTAGTTTCTTTTTTACACGGCTCAACGAACTGGCACATACTATAAAAAGCATTGAAATCGGCTAAGTGAACAGCTAAAAGTTTTTGGTTAATTGAACATCCAATTTTTCTTCGGCTAATTGAACACCCAAACAAGTTGTCAGCTAACTAAACACAGAAAAACTTTCGGCTAATTAAACAACAATATTTTTTTTTGTTTTTTGAACACCCAATGTTTTTTGGCTAATTCAACACCCAAAAATTTTCAGTGAAAATCCAAAAATTAACCGGCTGAGTTAACACCCAACAATTTTTTTGGCTAATTAAACACCCAAAACATTTTAGTGAACACCCTAATTTTTTTCAGCTAATTAAACACTCAAAAATTTTTCGGCTCAGTGAACACCCAAAATTTTTTCGATTAATTGAACACTCAAAAATTTTTTAGCTAATTGAATACCAAAAATTTTTCGGCACATTGAGCACCCAATGTTTCTTCGGCTAATTGAACATCCAAAAACTTTTCGGCTAATTGAACACCAAAATTTTTTCGGCTAAATGAGCACAGAAAATGATTCAGCTAATTGAGCACCCAAAATTATTCTGCCAATTGAGTACCCAAAGTTATTGGCCTAATTCAGCTCTCAAAGTTTTTCGGCTAATTGAGCACCTAAAGTTATTCGGCTAACTGGGCACTTAAAGTTATTCGGCTATTTGAGCACCCAAGGTAGTTCCGCTAGTTGAGTACCAAAAGTTGTTCGGCTATTTGAGCAATGAAAGTTATTCGGCTTATTGTGAGCCCAAAGTTATTCGGCTAATTGAGCGCCCAAATTTTTCACCGCGTGAAAAAAAACCAGGACGAGGATTTGTCGTTCTCTTACATCGACTTCTACAGATTCCGGGTCGGTGGACCAAATATTCGAGCCTTGTAAGCGACAATAAACTCGATTTAACATAACGGAAAACGGGGAATTTTTTTCAACAATTACGAATCGAATAAGGTTCAAGAAAGGACTCTTTATGCAATCTACAGCTTGTGTATATAACGTACGACACATTAGAAGTTCTATTATCAACGTTAACAGAAGTTATTTCATGCAAAACTGGCGGAAAAAAAGCTAGACATAACCTGATAGCCTTTTCCTTGGAAATATCGGTCGATTCAGGACATGTATGACGTAATTTGGCCTTGCGTTGGCCTTAAAGTTAAACCATTCAAAGCGTTTTGAAACTCTAATAATTTTATACAAGTCATCATAGTATAAACCGAGCTAGTTCTGCCCAAAACTGCTTTCTAACAGTCTCTTGCTCAAGGTACATGTCTTAGAATATTGATTTTGCTTTGCCAATTTAGTCGTAGTCGCGGGCTCGAACCAGCGACCCTTTGATCCGGAGTCCAGTGCGTTACCGACTTTGCTATGCCCTCTTGAAGGCTTGCTATTCAATCACTAATATACAAGCTTAGAAACATAAGCTGCTTAGTTTTTATACACGCTTATTTTGCATTCGCAACAGAACAACGCATCCATTGCGCCAGTGCTGTATTTCATGGCCGAGAGCCTATAAAGCCGTTAGATCTACAATTTTGGTCAACTAATTGGAAAGAGCAACAACCAACACCGGTTTTAAACCAGCATTACGTTACTCCATTTCGTAAAAGTTTGAGGACACCAGAGGCAAGCTAATTGCATCGTACCAGCGTTACCGATAATACTGGGATTAAAATGCTATCGCAGAACTTTTTAACCTTTACGAGTACTGCCTGCTTCTTAAACCGAAACTCACAACACAAAGTATCAAGTATCAAGTTCAAAAGGTTCTTACCAGCTTGAACTACATCATTTGAAAGATTGGAATGAACTTCACCCAATGCGTACATAGAATCAGTCTCCGCTCAATCGGACCAAACGAAGTACCCCATGTTTTCGAACAAATTGAACCCCAAAAGCTGAAAACGGGCCCTAGACTCGCAAAACACAGAAAGAACTAATAATGTTCGAAGGAAACGCTTTTGGATGATAAACAGTTCACTCACCGCCAAAAAAAATGATCCAGCACCCGCAAAATTTAGTCTTGCAATACCTATAGGACAAGCCAGAGCAGTGCCACCTGCGCCAGTGATAATGCCACCTGTAGCAGCACCAGTGATGCCACCCATTTCATTACCAGGGGAAAACAAGAACCAATAGGACCATAAGTTCAGACACCTGAGGAGGCAATCGAACAGGAAAACGACAAAGAAAACAACAAAGCTGATCAAGCAGACCATGGCCCGTTCAACAATTCAACCATTGTTCTAAGTTTGATAACTTGTCAGAACGAACAGCGAACTGATAGCTTGAAAGACCTTAACTTGGAAAATTTTGTTTGGAGAACACACACTTGATTATCAACTGATCAATCAACAAGCATCTCTGGATCGGGTTAGCTTCAACAAGACTGTGGAACTTAGACCAATATTACCAAGGGATTCTATCTTTAGTCCTAGGACAGAAATGAGAACGAATAAATGACAAAGATTAGCGCCAAAGGTGTTCATGGACAAAAGTACGCCTAGAATAACAAAAACGTGCAACTACAACAACTAATTGCGCAAGCGAATCGACAAGAAGGACTGTGAAAAGAAATAAAGCGAGACGTGGTGAGATTAAATTTTCGCCGAATGCATGATATTCTTCAGAGTAGAAGCAGAACAAAAAAAGAAAACGCACGCACGGCGGATATAATGTTATCGAAGGACAAAACATGGTTTATGTTCATGGCAATATCTTGACAAATCCCGGAAACATTGCGCATTGCGTATCCAATGACCGGAAAATGGATAAAGGGGTGGCGCTTAAGCAGAACGGAATCTATCCCAAAATGAAACAAGTCTTAAAATTACACAGTTATAATTGATTGGATCTCCAATTTCTCATTTTATGGCACAGGAGAACAAAAATATCTTTAACAAAGTCCCAAAAGGGAAACTTTTACGACAGTCTATCATGTTACTGACTATCGCGCAGGCTGATTTCATTAGCAAAACAATTTGCATCGAAAGGGATAACAAAAATTGCGTTGCCTAAACTTGGTTGTAGACTCGACGGACTAAATCTGGACTCAGTTATTTGTTTGGTGGAGTGCAAATTTGCTAATTTAAATATTAACGTCATCATTTTTGTTTGATAAAAAAAGATGGGGTTGATTCGCCCCAGAGTCAATCACTGGAGGAGCTTGCAAATGAGGTCAAAAATTTTACAATCTGTTTGAATTAAAAACTTTTTTAATATTTTCCATAATGATGATTTCAATGATGATAACAGATCAACAGCTATGTTTCGAAGAGAACCTTAGATTATCACTCTTTCACTCAAGTTAACCCTACTCTCAATGGGTCAGTGTAACATCTACACTTCCATCGTTGCCATTAACGCAAAACTGAGAAAAGTTGGATTAATTACCTCGCAAAATTGTTAACGTTTTTAGTATTTTAACAAATTGCGGAATCTGAAACTTTCTACAATGTAAACTGAACAACGTTTTGCGACTGTGGATATGTATTACGAAAATTGAAAAATTGAAAATTCAAATTGAAATTTGACCGTGAAGATAAAGTCGGAGATACCAACATAATTGGGACTTCGAACCTTATTCTGGACAAACTATACAATAGAATCATTTGTTTGGCCGAATTCCGACAAAAGGGAAAGCGTTGCCGGGAAAGCGTTTAAGAAAACCTCAAAACTCATTCAATTTTGATGTTTAAGTTACATTTTCTTGGAAATAACTTCGCAGCTAGTAGCCCAAAGCACTTGCTCAACAATTCTCGGACAATTTTTTGCCGGAAGCAATAATTACGACAGGAGAGAAACATTTTTATTTTAAAGTGCAGCCTAAACTGTCGGGAGAAAAATGACTAAAGCCATAGAAACTGTAGTTCGTCCGATGAAAATAGTTATAGTTTTTGAGTCTTTGAAGGAGACTCGTACTCCAAATCGCTCACGGTCCCATTTTCATGGGAAACCGGCGTGCTAGAAAAAAATCAGTAACCTAATCTGGCAAAACGAAAAAAAAATCTAAGAAAAACTGTCCAGGTTTTACATACATGTCAAGACACTCTGTAATTGGCAGGCAGTGGAAATATGGTTCGCTCTTCAAAAACCCCTCCTTACTTCACAATAAGAGTTTGTAAAAAAAATTACAGGGCTGTGTTTTTCCACATCGATACACAGTCCAACCAGAATGGAAAGAATATTTCTAAAACACGGCAATGTCCACCCTGACCAAGCAAAAATTGCCAAACATGGAGGACTCATGAATATAAAACCGCTAGCTTGAGACTCTGAAAGTAGAAAATGAAGCCAGCGAAAGTCCAAATTATGCCTTTGAGCAAAAATCAAAGCCTAAATTGTAAAGTTTTGGGCAAATAACGTTCACTAACCCAGTGTTCCGCAACAGACACTTGATTCTCTTGTGCAAAGACTACCTCAACATCCTTGGAGTCAAAGCCCAGCTGCGCTTTACAATATGGTGAAATTCCTAGTTGCAAAAAACTGTCAGCGCAGGCTAGCTTGATTTTTCCAATGATCTGAGCATAATTTTTGGCCTGATTCAGCCCAACACCAGTCATAAGAAAGGCCACACATAAAAATACACACTCTTCCGACCCTTATGATTTGTTTTTGGGCTCCTCGTGGACACGAAGAGAAATACTGTCGAACGGACAGAAATATGGATCCCTTGACTTGGATCCCAAGTTCTGCAAAAACAGCCTTTTCTTGTTCTCTGTTACGCCCCGAATTTGAAACCTCTGCTCTGAGAACTTGTCCATGGAGCAATCAGGACAAGAACGCAGGAATCTAAAAGAATACATTTTTATAAGGATCGTGTGAATTGAATACGTGAAGTTATAGAGCTAAAAATATATCGTTGAAAATGAATGAGATCTTGCAGTAACTCATGAACAACTCCAGAGAATCCTCCTAAGAAGGCTGGAATACCCATTGACAGGGAGCCTTGAGCTGACCCTAAGATTTTCAGCCGCTGAAAATGGCTACTCGCTTCATTGATATGTGCAACTCGCAGCACAACGGTAGTCTCCTTGTTGGTTAGCACCTTCACACGTTTTGTGCCATATTTGTGTCTGTCATCTTGCAGTGGAATCGAGCGAGCACGATTGTGAACAGTCTTCAGTAAGGCAGCATCTGGCTTGTACTTCTTCCTGAACTCGCTCAATCGTTCAAGAAGCAGACAAGACCTGAATAAAGTTTCTGTTCTATTAGATTGAAAAACTGATAGCCGTTGTACTTCCATTGCATGGTCACAATGTTAATAAGTATTGTTCAAAAAAATTTAGCATGTACATGGGATAAAACCTGAGATACTACTATCTTTCAATATGTGCACAGTTTGCCCTCTATCTCCACTAGTATGTCCTCTACTGGATCTGTCTGCGGACAGTATTCAAGAGCAATCATCAAATTTACGGCAGGTCAAAGTTTACAATGTCAGCAAACAGGGTTACCATACAATAATCCCAACTCGCTATGACGTGGTTTTCCCTTTCTAAAATCAAAATCAAATCTGAGTTTTTTGTATCTGAAGCAGAAATCACCATGAACTGATTAAATTCTCTGACATTGAATTGGCCCTTAGTTTAGTGAAATTCGAAAATTCGATCAACTCCAATTCTGAACTTTCAACTCAAGCAAACAAATGATTTTAAATGTCAATCAAAGAAATGATTATCACAGTTGTTCTTTTCACCATAATAATTACAACTGGTGATGCACTAGTCCCAGTTCCAAAAAAAACGTTCTAAATTCAGCAACGAACACGCCGCAGTGCATTGAACAAATGAGTTTCAAGCTCATTAACGTCGTTCTTACGGCTGAACCCCTTTACTCGAACCGAAGCAGATAAGTACGAAGAAGTCTGAGATGTGGAACCAATTTTCACCAGTAATAGAACATTCATCATGCTGAAGAGTTTGTAAAAATTGAGATTCTGCTACCATCCCTAAATACAGCTTCGAATTAAAAGCCGACATTGCGGAAATGCTATCAAAAATAATAGGAGAAAAATGGAGAACTCCATCCGAAATCTGCCTGCTTGACTTTTCTATACCATTTAACACAACTGTCAACCCTTTGACTGTAAATTGGCTCTGGGAAAAATCAACGAGGATGTCATACTGGTACAACGCGAATCCAATTTAATTCGATATGAGACCGCCAAACTGTTATAAAATGGTAAAATCAAATCGTGTACAAAAAGACGATGGCTCTTCATTAACGACCATCGCCAGAGTTGGACTATTCGGACTAGGCGTTCCATTGACAGGTATTGGAGGAAGCTGTTGAATTTTTGGAATTTTTGGGTCATGCAAAGACAAATCAAAAGCAAAAACAAAAGCAGAAAATATCGAGTGAATGCATCAATACACAATGGCACTAACAGATTATGTCAAGAAAATGGAAGACGAAACAAAAGAAAAAAATTTTCTTTTTACAAGTGCTGAAGATTGACGCATGGAATAAATGATGGCTGAAAACCAGAATGAAAATTAGAAGGTTGCAGAAGAACAGCTGCAATCCATAGAAGACAAATTTCACTTCCTAAGAAGTGAAATTTGCACGCGAATCTTGTTTGCACGCGAATCTTGTACTCAATCAAGAACTGAACTTTATACTTAACACCATCGCTTCACTTCCTAATCTTGTTTGTGCTCACGTGAAGAGCTACAAAAGCAAATTTTATGCACTCAAAAACTCTTTTGTGCTCGGTGGCCACGTTGCTGGATCATAGATTGATAATATTGTTGATGTCACACGCATCACTGCTCACAGTCTTTAACTCAGTACATAAAAGTCAAATTAATGCATCAGACAGACTGAGCCTAGCAATACCAACAGACGAGCTTCACTCTTATTACGACTCATAGTTGTTACGAGAATTAGCAACATTCCTAGAAGGTTTTGCTGTTGACCCTTGCCATACCATTTAATTCCAGTCAGACGGTATTTCAGGTTTACAGAACTGTGACCGTGCTTATGCCGCAGCTTGAACCAAAAAAAACCATTCAGTGGTCAAAAGTAGCCCCTTGCTATGTCGGGAGTTTTTATGAAATCTACTGCTCTAAAAAAGGAGCAGTTTGACAATTGGCTTGGCTCCTCTACTTACAGAATCAGTCACCAGAAGCTGAAAACACAGCTCAGTCAGTCATCTTTTCGCGCAACATTGTTTTTTACGGTGCGGTGACTGCGCTTATTGTTTGTGAGACAGAAATATTGCTGGTGCTATGGACTGAAAAATCCAGGTATCTGCGTTATGGAATCTGGCTGCTGACATATTTATCATACTCTTTTTTCTTACGTGAGTACAGCCTGAATCAGAAGAACGCGCCCAAACGTAGAGAACATCCTGGATGTATCATCTGTATCCTGACTTTTTACTGAGGGACACAGTCATTTTCAAAACATATCAAAAATAGGCCAGACTAAAATCCATTCAAACAATTCAAAGCAACAAGTATAAATGTTTCATTGCCAGAACCACTTCAAAGCATGCTCTCTGAGCTACCTGATCTCAAAGACCTTCTCTTCTTCGAATCTAAAACCGATGCGGGAAAAAAGTCACTACGAAACGTTAAGACAAAGTTGATTGACAGCGCTGAATGTACGTTGAATGTACAAAAACTATTCAGCTTGACGAAATTGCCGAGCCGATAGCGCACAGTATGCGTCTTCTTAAGCAAACTCTAACGCGAAAACTTGGAACTTATATGCCGCTGAAACTTTCACTCAATCCTACTCCAATGGTCTTTTGCGGAAATGTTGTACCTCATAAAATGTTCACAGCTCTTTACCACAGATTCAAAGTATTTCAAGACCTTGAACCAAAATTTCTAAGCACGGCCATCTTTAACTAAATCTTTTATTCACTTTGAGTCCGGATAAAATTGACATAATAGATCAATAGCGGTACGATTAAAAAAAACAGATACAACCTGAAATGACTATCCAAGATTTGGAAGACGTTACAAAAGGACCCCTGAAACGAACTGACTTAGTGAAATGCGATTATGTTGTCAGTTTGCATTAATGACTGAATGTTACTTTCAGGTTCTTCATGCTACTCTGCTTTTTAAAATTCTGTTTCTTAAATTTCAGTGGAAGGAAATATAAAGGCCATTATTGAATTCTTTTTACGCGGGTTAGTATTATTATTTAGCTCCGGCTACTAGTTTTTGCTATTTGAACAAAGAAAATTTGACATAGGACACAAACTCATTACCAAAAAAATTCAGATTTAAACAACGCAATTAAATATAGACAGTGATTTATCATTTCATAATGATCAATTTTAAACATCCAAGTCATGTACCAAACAATCAATGAGGTTCAATTATGACTTCAGTTCGAACTTTTTGAAAAGTTATGATGTCCTTTTTTCAAGTACAATTAACTTTTGTGTCGTGATTTTTAGGATTGAACTCATTATCCCGAGTGGTCTTAATTTAGTTGGATACTATTTGTAACTCCACGCAAGACTTAGAACTGGATCCGACGAGTTCAGGACCAATCGGGTTAATGAGAGGTCCAATCCCAAAATTGCAATTTTTGCTACATTTCACGACACTAAAGTTAATTTTAACCAAACAAACGACATCATAACTTTGCAAAAAGTTCTGATCGAAATCATTAATCAACCTCATTGATTTTTTGATTCTTGAAGTTGATATTTAAATTTGATTATTATGAAAAGATAAGTCACTGTCTATCTATAATTATGTTGGTAGTGTCTGGAGTTTTTAGTAATGAGTTGATAAATGTAATGCACCTACACAGCCTGCTAATATTGTGTTCTATGTTAAATTTTCTTTGTTCAAATAGTGAAATTTAGGAAGCAGAGCAAAATATTAATTTTTAATTAGCGGGGAAGAATCTTAGAAAACAGGGTATCGAGACGTCCCTGAAAGTTACGTTATATCCTTAACACAGTAATCTTTTTATACAATACTTGTTCCCCGTAAAAATCTAGTTGTATAACATTTGTTCGCCATATTTTACCATTTGTTGGAGTATGAAATTTGATACCCTTTATATAATGTACAGGAATTCTACCCTTTACATAATGTGAAGGAATTCTCTTTAACTTGCATTAATTATGTGAACAAGTAAACATTAATTATACTACCACTCAGAACAACGGAAATCGACTGTACCAAAGAGCTGCTTTGTTAGAAGCGAAAATTCATATTGTTATTAAAGTAAATAATTAAAGATTTCAAACTGACTTTACCCAGTTCTATGAACAAGAAGTAGATATAGAGTCAGCTCAAGCATCCCTCTGTACGAAGATACTGCAGAGAACATCCTACGCCATTATATAAACAGTCATCAAAATACACCATACCTATAGTATAACCTATAGTATATTGCAGGACGTCAAGGACAAACTTTGGAAGTTCACCGCCATCCATTATCACAACATTACTAATTCTGTTGAAATGCTTTTGAATTCTTCTACTTTCTACTTCCTCGCTGGTTCCTTATTTCTGTCTCTGTGTCTCACTTCCCGCAACCATGATGCTGTTGTTCTGATCTGTTTTCCCTTATTCCATTGGTTCCTGGTTTACGTCTCTTTTGACCTCACTCCCAGCACACAACATGCTGTTGATCTCCGCTGTTCTTACATTCTGCACTGCTTCTTGGTTTCTATTTGCTTAAAATTGGTTAACTAAAAATTGGTTACTTAAAATTGCTGTAATTGCTCTTCTGGGATCATTACTTTCTACGAAATTAATCTTTATTTGGTTTTACAAACTAATCGTGTCCCTGAGTCATCGTTCTCTTTGGTTTTTCTCATTTTTTATTCTCAAAAATTTTGTTTTCAAATGTTTTCCTTGACATTATCTAGTTTCCAATACTTGAACTATTTTTTGTTGTGAGAGTTTGTTAAAGATTTTGTCTCATAAATAAAAAGCCATAATTAAGCCCAATCAGCGGTAACTTTCAATGTTTCATTTTACTACAGCTGTTTAAATTGGAATTGTCAAATACTTCCTCTTTAGAAAATTCATCAGAAGGTTTAGTGAATTCTTGGAGTCACTAAACACGCCATTAACAGCTTGGACAACGATAAATAACCATCTCCCTTATTTCATCAAAAAAGGATCAACCACACAGAGGTGCAATTGTAGGCCAGGTCAATTTCGGTTACAATAACATTTGCTATAGTTTTTGAATAACTTCTGCCTTCGCAATTGATAGACTTAATGAAAAGCAATATATTGAACAAAGGGAAAATCGGTCTTTATGACTTGAAATCGTCAAAGGATGCAGTGATTTTTTTCACTGATAGTTATAGAAAACATGGAAATTGGAAGAAGGGTAGCCAATTTCTTAGACAGCAGAAATTAATTCAATTCAATTTCGTAGAAAATCTTCTTGAATAAGCGGAACATTTCAATTTTTCCGCCTGGATTTAAGTGATCACAATCCTTCTTAAAGAACGATTGGAGTGCATTTAAATAAGCTCCGAGATGTCAGAAAAAAATATTAATCATGGTTGACCCCAAAGCACACTTTAGGACTTTATTTTTTCTACGTTAAGGATTCTCTCAAAAAATTTGTTTCTACAATCTGCAGAATATACGCGCACATTATGTCGGTATGATCCAGGAGAAAATATGTCATTCAGTGATAATTTTTTTACTAACATTTTCGGAAAACAATATACCGCGTATGAATTGGCTGATAACGTACATAATTATTAGTTCATAAACATGCTATATGCTCAGTATGATCATTGCTGTGGTGTTCTCAGATCTTTTTTCACTCCAGCTGAATTGTTCACTTCTTAAGTTTAGTCTGATGAGACTTCAAAGAGACTGGAGTCAGTGGGATAGAGAGTCCTGGCAATGTAAACATGTAAATTTACCAATTAACAAACAACGAGCATCATTCGGGTGTTTTTAATATATTGGAACGAACAGCCTAATGAGTAATATCAATCAATAATCAAAAGATCATTGATAGATTAATTTATAGTTCCAATTATTTCAATGTATAATTTTAATTCTGAAAGCATGTAAATTTTAACTTTTCGCTTATATTAACATTGGAAGTTTCACGATGGAAGTTGTTGACCATTGACTGAAAAAGCAGATCTTTCCTAATATGTTGATGAAAAAGGCGAAGGTTTTGTCACAATGAGTGACTTTGTTCCCAGACACTTTTTATGCGTCGGACCCGTGAGGACGGGTAGCAAAAAAAATCGCCCAGTATTAATCGCTCAATTCATCATCAGAGATGAGCTTTAGTTTAGACAGTAAGCTATTCAGCAATCTACTGTTACAATGTGAGAGATAACCATGAATTATATAGAAACCATGAAACTTTTAAGAGAGCCGGAGGTTGAGTTTTGAGGGAATCAATGGTTTTTAACGATATTGCCATTTTGTTTAAAAATGGTCTTTTTAATCAGGTTTTAACATGATATTAAAAGACAGATTTGAATCTAACACAACTCCTAGATATTTGCATTCATTGTTTTTTACGGTAATTGAGGAATTTAGGTTTTTGTTCCATCGGGTCTTTTGGTGCTATTGAAATTGCGTACGAAGACTTAGAAACGTTGAAGTGAGGCAAACGTCGTTAGTGGACGTTTTTTCTTGGTTGTTTTCTCCAACGTCAGATTTTTTCAGACCGAAATGAGTCGGTCTGCAGCTGCTAGTGTGTACAGAGATCAGGTCGATTCAATAACAAATTGGTTCAACTCCTGGAATGAATGTGAACAAACTGTTGTTTTGTTTTCTCTTATCAAAAGGCTAAATTTTAAGCAGACAAAGTTTGTAATGATGGTTTTGGAGCAGTCACTCGCTTGCAGTTCGAGCCAGCTTTCGAATATGGAAACGATGGCAAACGGTATTGGTAAGTACAGGGTTGATTATATCGCGTGATAGAAGGAAGATTATATTGCGTGAAAAAATTGAGCTTGTTAATCTGAATTTCTCAATTAAATGCATGATGAATGATATATTTAAAAGGACAAAGCTAAAATAGTGCTAGATTTTTGGAAAACGGATTTTTCCGCAGAATTTTAAGGTCTTGAGTCAATGTATGAACTATAAGGCAATTAATCTGTTTTATTTAGACCATCTGAAATCCCTGGATATGCAAGATCACTCATCAGTTTTCCAACTGCTATCTCTCCTTCCTCTTCTGAAGCCGATGAGCACTGAAGCATCCTCCCTTTTTACCGAACTGATTCCTCTTTGCATCAATCTGTGTTTGGAAAAGGGAAAGAACCTCGAAGAGTGCCGCCAATTAATGAGCTATGCTTTGATCCACCCTGCCTTGAACAGTGAGCAGCGAGGATCAATTTCTCATTTATTCTTGGCTCTGGATCAAGTCAATAACAATGCTGCCGAGAAGAGCTCAGATTTGTCTTTCAAATTGGAGTTAGTTCAGATAATTGATAATATTCTTGAGGGCAAAGCCTAGTTTTGCCTTAGGGAGCAAAGTCTCGTCCTATTTACGACCAGCTGAGTGTTATAAAATGAGAACTCGACTGAGAGGTTTTGATTTTTAGAACTTCGCATCATTATATGAACTATAATCGATAATTACAACTGATCCGAGTCCTGAGAAGGGTGTTTTTTTAATAGCCGCACAGCAATAGCTGGGGCTATTATTGGCCCTCTCTTGGTTTTTTTTACGACTCGACGAGGAGTATTGGTTTACTATCGGTTTTTTTTTCAAAGGAAGTAGTTTTGTTCATGCGGCATTTTGACCTAAAAGCTGTCATGGTGAGCAGATTTTTTTTCTCGGCGAGAGATGATTTTTGATCATGCGCTGAGATCAGTGAATGACTTTCTGTCTTTGAAAAGAGTTTTTAAGAGACTGGCGCATATAGCTATCCGTTTTTGGCCGTTTTTTCGTCCATTTGGCTCATTTTTTTATTTGTAATTTGTTTTTTTTTGTGGAAATAGTTTTTGATCGATGCTGCATTAATGCTTAAATTTATGAAATTGATACCGCAAAGTTTTGCTTGGCCTTATAATTCTTTTTCAAGTTGTAAAATGGGCACACGTTTGTTTATTTCTTCATTTTTGGATCTGTGAGAGGACTTCTCTCTTAAAAATCAGTGAATATGTTAACTTTCGTTTGGCTATTCTTGCATTGAACAACTCTTTTGAACGTGAGGTTTTTTTTTGTTTTTAATAGCCGAAAAAGGATAGCTGGGGCTATTATTGGCCTTCTCTTGTTTTTTTTTATTTCGTCGTCGCGATTTTTGTTACGACCATATGACGTCACAACCACTTAAAGTCTGCTTTTTGTTCACTCGTTCATGCAGTTTTAACTGAATTGCGTGCGTGACGTCATTTTCTAACTCTTAGTGGAGCCAGTTTTTTGTTCATTCGCGTGATTAAGTTTTTGGTCACACTTGACTTACCTCACTCTTAAAAATGACTTCCTCAGTTTGAAATTGACTTTTATTTACTTTAATTCAAAGAGATAATGTCAAATGGGTGTGTATCACTCTAAATGAAAGTTATTTGAGATCAGCTAATAGAGGCAGCAATAACTTATACAGATTTTTTATCAAAATATAACAGATCAGCCTTAATGAAAAAACGAATTTTCTTGGTCTGTCTTTGTTTACTGTTTTTAGACTGCCGATCTACGAATCTATTGCGGCTATTTTCTGGCAATCTGCCAGCTATTTATTATTATATTTATAATAATAATAATAATAATTATTATTATTATTATTATTATTACTATTTCTATTATTACTATTATTATTATTTTTATAATTTTTATTATTATTATTATTACTCTTATTATTATTATTATTATTATTATTATTATTATTATTATTATTATTGTTATTGTTATTATTATTTTTATTATTATTTTTATTATTATTATTTTTATTATTATTATTATTTATTATTATTATTATTATTATTATTATTATTATTATTATTATTATTATTATTATTATTATTATTATTATTATTATTATTATTATTATTATTATTATAAGTATAAGGGCCTATCATACACATCAAAATTAATTATTTGGGTGTATCATACACAGTGAATTATTGAGGTCGTATCATACACTGAATTCCTCAAAGTCGCCTTTTGAACCAAAAATCTTCAAATGTCTTGTGTGCGATTCTTATCTCAGCCCACAATTCTTTACTTTAATTCAAAGAGATAATCTCAAGTGAATGTGTGTCACTCTAATTGAAGGTTTTTTGAGAGCAGCTAATAGATGCAGTAATAACTTTTACAGATTCTTAATCAAAATATAACATCTCATGCTTAAATGAAAAGAGTTTTTTTGGTCTGTTTTTTACTGTTTTTTATACTGCAAATCTACGAAGCTTTTGCGGCTATTTTGTGGCAATCTGTCAGTTGTGTTTTTATTTGTTTTTTCATTTGGAACTTCTGTGGCATGGTCTCATATAAAGATCTGTAGAGTTTCCAGTTATCTCTATAACAATTTTCAGACGTTTGCACGTTGGAGAAATTGGTCAAGCAACCAAGAGCAGTGATCAGAATGGTTTCAGCGGTGAATCAGGGGATGTACCTGTAGAGAGCGTGAACAATTCTCATCTTCCAATTTCAGCTACTTTGTCCGCACCGCCATGTAAGTTGTCAATTAGTCGGGATCAGGTGACTCATAATCGATGATATATATCAACACAGGTATCGCTTTCGCAATTCATGAGAATACAGTGAATACGAGTTTCATGGTAACTACAGAACGTAGTGAATTAAGGTTACAGTAACCCTCTTCAACACTCAACTGTTGCAATTGAAGTGGCAATTAACTTTTATTCAGCGTCCAAATCAATAATTTTACAATTTTAATCTCACAAGATTTTCTTTGAACTGGGAAATAAGATTCTGTCTTAATTTCAGCTTTTATGAACTTAGCAAACGTCTCCAAAGCAGGCAACAGTTCTGGTCAGAACTCGGGCATTTATGCTGTGGCTACCCCTCCCACGCCCCTTTCGACCAGTCCCGACTACGACAGTTCCTATGGGGGATCAACTGGCAGTTTGATTGAAACTTGCGAAAATTCCGTGTGCTCTAACTCAACCAGCACGTCCGTATCAGCACCTGACGTTGACAGATCGGGAATGAAAGGTAACATTCAATTTTCGTGAATACTGAGAACCTCATGAAAAAACAATCGGAAACGCTTTGTGAAGTGATAGGTTTCAAAGCAAACTTACCGTTTTTAAGTTTACAGAGTAGTCCTGGTTAATAGCTGAGCTAGCGAGCTATTATTGTCGTTTCTTTGGTTTTTATTACGACTCGAAGAGGAGTATTGGATTTCTTAAGTTTTTTATAGCTGCGAAGCTGTAAGCTGAGCGTAGCTATATTGCGGTGCTCTTGGTTTTTACGACTCGAAGAGGAGTATTGGTTTTCTCTCGGCTTTTTTTTACATGAAGTAGATTTGTTCACGCGGCATTTTGACCTAAAAGCGAAAGTGAGAAAAGCTGTCTTGGTGAACAGATTTTCGCTGAGCGAGAGAAGTTTTTTGATCATGCGCTGCGTTTAGTGAATGACTTTTTGACTTTGAAAAGTAGATTTTGATTGAATGGCACATATAGATAACCGTTTTTAGCCGTTTTTTCGTCTAAGTGCCTCATTTTTTTTGCTTTTAATTTGGTTTCTTGTAGAAATAAATTTTATTCGATTCTATATTGAAATGTCAACCTCGGAAATTGATGTTTTGCAGAGCCTGAAAATTCATTTGAAATTAAAAATTGGCGCATATTTCTTGATTTTTCAGTTAATTTTTGGCTTTTCTATTAATTCATTTTTGGATCTCTTAACCGTTTTTTTGTCAATAATCAGTTAATGTGGCAACATCTTTGATAATTTATATACTGAACGCCTCATTCTACCTCGATGATTTTTGTTTCATGAAATCGTACATATGCTAATCCGATTTTGGTAGTTTTTTTCCGATTTTCGTCAGTTTTTTGTTTGTATTTCGGTTGTAATTGCTAGAAATAAATTTTTTGTGCAACATGTGGGACTTCAATTTCGTTTCAATAAATATTGAATCAGTTTTTGGCGTTAAGTTTGGCAAAAACATTTAAAACTTTTTCATAAATGCAGTCTGAACTTTGACCTTTTTTTTTTTGCAAAATATTTCAATGTTTCGTATTTATGAATTCTGCTTTTGCCTATTTTTTGTTCTCTTCAGGAGTATAGATCTTTGTATCGGATGACTAGTTATCTGTTCTATGTCTTGAATGCTGAACAATGAAATGTATTCGTTTTTCTTGAATTTTTTAATTTGATTTTTAACTGTCAAAAATTAAGAATGTCTTTTTGTTGCGGTGTTCATTACATTGGGCCCATATTCTTCACATTCTAGTTAGTATCATGAAAGCTTTGTCCTGGCACCTACATTTAATTTGGGTATATTTATTTTTCAGTTGTAAAAAATGAATGATTTCAGCTTTCTCTTAGATTTTCGTCATTTCTTTGGTTTGCAATTGATTTCATTCATTATAAGGCAATACTGAGAGTTTGATAGCAAGCTTTTTCCAAAATTTCCACTTATGACTATTTACTACAGCTTTCTTCCGGCCTTGGTATTAATTTAAACGATTTTTTTTTTGCCTTTGAATATTCTTCTGCTTATGTCTTTTCTATGATCAATTTTATTTTTGATTTAGTATGAAATCATGTTGTCTAGCATATGTACAACATAATCAGGTGTGTGTGTGTGTGTTGTTTTTTGTCTTAATTGCAGTGATTAGAAGTGTAATTATAGGTGTTTTCTGATTCTTAAATTTGAGCGTTCTTTTTTAAAAAGATTTAACTTAGTTTCTAAGATTTATCTCCCGTTTGCTTTCGCGATCTTTCTCAGATTAGAATCATGAATTATTTGAGGGCAATTGATAACCTTGTCAGCGTTTTCTGACTATCAGGTTTTGGACCAACTTAATTATTTCGGATTTTTTAACGCTACCATACGTTTTCAATAAAATAAAATTTTGCTGCTTTTTGTTTCTCTTGGTGACAGTGGTTTAAGTTTCACCAATTTTTAGAGCAGACCTGGAGAGGTAGTGAGTTAATGGTTTAATACAAAAGTCATTGGCTTCCGCTGCATTTACGGTTTTGTTAGTGAAGTTTTGAAGCTTCGAGTCGCTCCCGGAATTCTTCCGGCTATGTTTTTTGTTTCGTCGTCTGACGCTCTTTTTTCGTTTTACATTTGTTCACACCTCAAAGCTGAAAAGTCAAATTTTCTAAATGACTTCTTCCTCTCACTAACTGCTTTTGCGCGCGTGACGTCGTCTCTCTCTCGCTCTCTCTAGCAAAAGTTTTTTGCGTGATTAGATTTTGATCATAAGTGACTCACCTCACTCAATAAAAATGACTTTGCACTTTAAAATTTAAGTTTATTTTGAATTAGTTTAAGGTCAAAGGAACTTATGTGTAATAAGGGTCCCTAAAGAAAAGGCTCCTGCGCAGTGAATTTTAACAAGCTTTATAAATATATCTTTTAATTTTTTTACATAGCTTTTTGAGCGGCGTCGATAACTTTTTCAACTTATATCTGTATCTGTTTATTTTTCTATAATACGGCACGCAAGTCTATTCTTTCGCAGCTATTCCGGCAATCTGACGGCTATGTTTTTTACCATAAGTACTATTCGTTCAGACGGCGTTTTGACCTAAAAGCGAAAGAGTGAAATTGCGATATGAACTAATTTTTTCTGATTTTTTAATGATCATGTGCATCGAGCAGTGAATGACTTTTCGACTTTGAAATGTGTTTTTTGACAGAATGCCGCATATAGATAACCAATTTTAGCCGTTTTTTCGTCCAATTGGCCAAAGTTTTTCTGCTTATAATTAAGTTTTTTGTGGGATTATTTTTCAATATGAGCTGTATTAATATGTGAATCTCTGAAACTGATAACATAGTGTATTGTGAGTCTAATAATTCGTTTTAAATTCTAAATGAGCACAATTCCCAATATTAAATCCATTTTTGGCTTTTTTGGCTATTGTTTCTTTTGCCTTTTTATTGATTAATATGAAGGATTTTCAACTATTTTGCTATTTTTTGTCTTTTTGAGGTTTTGGCCAATTGTGTTGTTCTATTGAATTTATTGGTTATTGAATTAAAGCCTCATGCCTCTTTTTCGATTGCAGCTGAGGTAATTGGTAACACTCTTTAACTGATATTTGTGTGTTTTTCAGAGCCAAATAATGCATTTTTTCCCTCAATTTTCAATAGTTTCTCTATATTTGGATCTTGGAATTGACTCATGTAATCAGTGGTTATTGCAACGGCTCTTTATTAAGTCATGCATTGCATATTGTCTACGCTTTCATTTTTTGCAGTTTGATTTGAGGATGTAATTTTAGTGATGAGTCAATAATATTTGGTGGTATGTGTTTCAGAATTCGACAATTTTGGTAATTCCATTTTGATATTTTAAGCAAACTATTTCATTAATTTAAAAAAAGTTCTTCGATTTAAATTTTCAGCCTTTTATTTTGACAGAAATATTATTACATTTATTTGGTGAACAGCCAAGGCTAAATAACGAATTTATTCTGCTTTTGTACTTTAATTTCTTAATTTTCTTAATTTATGTTTTCAACTTTTTTTTACTTTTTAGTTGCTGGCAAACGAATCTTTGAGCTGTAATAATAGTCCTGCTTGTATGTTTACTGCATATTTTTTACTATCGACTTTTTACATGATAGTTTTGATCGTTTGACAGTTGATTTTTTGTCCTTTCTCGCTCGCGCTCTTCCTTCACGTTAGCTAATTCACTTTGGCTAATTTTACAACAGAATAATTTTTGGTTTTCAGTCTTGTGTTGTGGCTGATAAATTTAAGTATCGCTTTGGAATGATACTCATTTCATCAACGATATTTCGCTTTGAAGCCGAGATGTTCTCATGCTTTCTGTAGTATGTAAAGTATCCCACTTAAAATACAACTGCGAGTGCTGGCAAGAGAAAATGCGTTGCTTTTTCAAACGATTTAGGAAAAAATGTTCCATATTATGCAAATAGAAGTGCTCCAGTAATTATAATCTGGATGTAACTTTTCTCAAAATTAATCAAAAAAGATAGTTGACTCAAATTAACTCGATGGTTCTTTTAGACGTTCCTGCTTGGCTAAAAAGCCTCCGATTGCACAAATACTCGGCCATGTTCAGCCAATTCACATATGAAGAGATGCTGGCATTGGACGATGCAAAGCTCAGCAACTTGGGAGTGACGAAGGGTGCCAGACACAAGATTGTAATCTCCGTGAACAAACTGAACGACAGGGCAAAGGAGTTGAGGCAGATGGAGAAAGATACAGTGGAGAGTGCTGGCAATGTCAAACAGATTCTGACAGATTTGAAGGTCAGTTTGTAATTTTATTGCATACGTTTCTAAACTTTGATGGCAGTTGTATTGAGTGTAGCATAAAATTGAAGCGCAAACTGTTTAAAGTTCAACTGGAGAAAGTTCAAATTTTAAGATCGAATTTGTGATAATTTTATGGTCGAAAATCAATTTGGGGAAAATTGAAAATCAATGAGCAACATGAAAATTACTGACATGTTAGCGTGCATCTAGGCTATAGGCTGCAGTTAATGTTAGTGTGATCAGGGTAAATATTTGAGACAGATTTATTATATGTTCAGCTCAAGATATATTATACGTTCCTGTTAGGGGCATTAAACATTTAGTGGAATGATGTTTTATTTATCTAACGTTGAGGTTTTTTTTTTAATGACGCACGAGTTTGTTGTAAGGTTGTTATGGCTGTGAGCTAATTGTGGACAGTTTACTATTTTGGTGATCTATTATTAGAGAAAGTTTCTAATTTAAAGCCGCAATTTAGACTAGAGCCCAGTTGCTTCATTCGCCATATGAGAGCCACTTTTCCGACGTTTTTCGGTTTTGTTTAATATTCAACCGCAGGTATAAATTGTTATTGTAGCTATACAATACAGGATATATAGGTATACAGTGTTAATCATTCGATTTAAGGTGATTGTGAATACTCCTATCAAGTATTGTGGAGATGACAAGAATGCAGTAGCAGTGACTGACAATAGTGGAAGTAGCAGGGAGAGTGGTGGGACGACGGTATCATCGAGTGAGGCCAGCTCTGAGGATGGTGAGGACGAAGATGGAGAGATTGAGACAGATTCCAAGGCGATTGTAGCACAACAAGCAACCAAAACAGAAGACATCCCTAGTCTTGTATGCAGTCTGATCAGCAAACGTAAGGAAAACCATTCGTTTTATGTAAATTGTGGAAAGCGTATTGTGGCCAATCAATCATTTGGAACTCGTGCATTACTTCTAATGAGCTAAAATTATCAACGGCCACAGCGAGAACTTCATTAATAGTTTTGTTCAATAGCCGCGAAGTGAGCGAGGCTATTGTCGGTCTCATCTTAGTTTATTACAATCCAAACAATTTGGATTGTATTTTCGTAATGTGTTTACACGCCGTTCAAGCATTTTTTAATCAAATTAGATTAAAAAGTTGGTTTGAGGACGTAAATACCGATGCAAGCGTAGACAAAAAATGATTCCTGCGTATTAAACCTCTTTTAAAAGCTTGCAGCTGTGTTGCATATAGCTTAGCGTTACAATGCTGCTTCTGCAGACATAAACACTCAAAAATTTTGAAAATTTTGCCCGCGCTGACCAGCCCAAACCCTCCTGCTCCTCCCTCCCCCGCCCTCGTGCTCACACCTTCAATTAAGGTAAAGCTAGCCTCCCTAAGCCGCGCTCCTAACTACTAATGAATCCAACTGCTCGTCAGTTGTTTGATAGCAATTCTCCCGACGTCAGTTGGTCATGTTCATTTTTGTTAATAGCCGCCGTCATTCTCTCAACGGCTATTATTTAGGCGCTCTTCTTTAGTCGCTAGTGTTTTTTGTTCACATGCGGCAATTTCACAGTCTTGTTTGCAGTGTGATCAGCAAATGTAAGGAAAACCATTCGTTTTATATAAATTGTGGAAAGCGTATTGTGGCCAATCAATCATTTGGAACTCGTACCATTACTTCTAATGAGCTAAAATTATAAACGGCCAAAGCGAGAACTTCATTAATAGTTTTGTTCAATAGCCGCGAAGTGAGCGAGGCTATTGTCGGTCTCGTCTTAGTTTATTACAATCAAAACAATTTGGATTGTATTTTCGTAATGTGTTAACACGCCGTTCAAGCATTTTTTAAATCAAATTAGATTAAAAAGTTGGTTTGAGGACGTAAATACCGATGCAAGCGTAGACAAAAAATGATTCCTGTGTATTAAACCTCTTTTGAGCTTGCAGCTGTGTTGCATATAGCTTAGCGTTACAATGCTGCTTCTGCAGACAAACACTCAAAAATTTTGAAAATTTTGCCCGCGCTGACCAGCCCAAACCCTCCTGCTCCTCCCTCCCCCGCCCTCGTGCTCACACCTTCAATTAAGGTAAAGCTAGCCTCCCTAAGCCGCGCTCCTAACTACTAATGAATCCAACTGCTCGTCAGTTGTTTGATAGCAATTCTCCCGACGTCAGTTGGTCATGTTCATTTTTGTTAATAGCCGCCGTCAGTCTCTCAACGGCTATTATTTAGGCGCTCTCCTTTAGTCGCTAGTGTTTTTTGTTCACATGCGACAATTTCACTTGGATTCATTGCTCTCAAACTGAAGTTTGTAGCACTTATATTAGTCCTGTCGGTCTTTTTTTATGCGATTTTTTGCTTGACCAGTTTTTCGTCTGACGCATTTGACTTCGTTCCCGAAAACGGGATAAACAGGTAGCGCCCAGTGGGCACTAAGTGCTCTTGGAGCTTTCCAGCTCACTAGTCTTCCAGTATGCGATTCATAGAATCTGTTTTGGAGACATACTTACGGTGCGAATGGTGGTTAGAGATTGACCCCCCCCCCACTGTTGCCACCCCATCAGCCCCCGGTGCCCTCCCTCCCCGCTGCGCTCACTTGCGCTCCCTCAATTAAGCTAAAGCTAATCTCACTAAGCCATGCCTAGCTACTGACGAAGCCAACCGCTCGGCGGTCGTTTGAGAGCAATTCACCAGAACTTAGTCGGTTACTTTATTTTTTTACTTTTATCGATTTTTTGGACCAGATTTTTTTTCTAAATGAATTCCCAGTCCATTCATAGTTAATTCTAGGTCTAGTTTTTTGTTTGAATTTCTATTTCTCGTTTGTCGTTTTTTGTCCACATGCGACATTTTGACCTTGATTTTCAGTTTTTTTTAGATCTGATTTGTTTTAAAATGATATTCCCAATTCACTCATAGTCCATTATAAGTGTACTCTAGGTGTAGTCAATGAAAATTCTGTGAATTGTACGTCAGGACGTGTCGTGCTGTGCTTTTTTCAATTGGCTTCACCCTTTGATCACATTTTTTGTTGAACATTTTCACGATTTTCACGCTTGATGTCTGACATACTTCATTGACTGCTTCAACTTAATGAACTTTTAATTCTTTCGCGTTTTGAATTTCGTAATGCAGTGAATACGTTCAAAATCAAAAGACTTTAAGTGAGAGTGCATTAGGTTATCAAAGTTCATTAAAGCGATTGCCAGCTTGTATTAGTATTATGCTTAATAGCCTTCAGTTTAAAAGCTGAATTAAGTGTTATTTAAGAATACAATCGAATTTTCAGAATTTACACACCAAATAAGAATTCTGACACTTAGGAAAATTCCGTCAATTTCTTTAATTTTCTGTTTCTGTTTCAATCCCTGTGTGCATCAAGCGGGTCAACTGTGGCTATTTTCCGGCAATTTGACGGCTATGTTCTAATTTGGTGAAACTATATTTTTGGCTCGTAATGTTCAGTTTGTCTACTGGTCAGGTCAAGTTTGTTTTTCACTCGTTTGATTTTTTGTTCAGGTCTTGCCATGCTATGTTTTTTAATTCGTCGTCTTAAAATCATTGGACTTCGTTTGCAGTTACTTCTACTGCTGAGCAGTTGATTTTTTGTGTGTCATTTGTTACTCATTTGGTGTCTGCGTTTAGGTCATTTGTGCGACCAGTTTGGGACGCACCTCACTTATGACTTATGCGTTCACTTAATGAAACCAATGTTAAAAAACTAATTTAAGATCAGTAAGCATGCATATAGACGGTGCCAAAAACTTGTTTGCTCTAATTCTCGAGAAGAACACTTTTTGAACTTTTCATCTCAAACAGCTAATTATTACAGCTGTGTTCCTCGAGTTTTTTCATCTGTCGTGTCAAAGCTACATCCTTAAGCTACACCCTTGAATCTAACCCTTAGAAATCTATAAAATAACAGATGGTCAATTTATCCGTCTTTACTTTCTGTGGTTTTTGGTTTGCTATGAAGGTCTATCGGCTATTTTACGGCAATCTTTCATACCTGAGGTTAATAGCCTCGCAGCTAGAGCTGTTATTGTTGGTCTCATCGTATTTTATGTTTGATTTGTTGTCCCATTGAATATTCTTTTTACCTTCTGATACGGTAGTTTAACTGTTTTTAGCTCAGCAACTGATTCTTTTTCGTGACATTTATATTTACCATATGCATTTTTCGACTCAAGGCATATTGTCTTTTAAATCAAAAAGTTCGAAAACATTGAAATTTGAGTTGGGAGTGAACTTGAGACATGAAATTGTGTGCGTGGAATAATGAACAATCATTTGCTTGACGAGGAATTTTAAAACGTGAAGTGAAGTGGGTGATGGTTGAGTTCACACAGCTGTTTCAGACAAAAAATTGTGTTATGCTAAAATTCTGTTACTTAATAGGTTTTACACTAAATTTTAGTTTTTCAGTCGTGAGGCTGTTCTAGTGATTTTTGGCCGACTGTTTGGTTTCATTGTTTAGTAGCTGTGATGGCTGAGAACAACTTTTTTGGTATTATCTTGTTTTTTTTTGTCAATTTAAATAGGATCAGTAAAGTCACGTTCACTTCAAAGTTTTTGTTCATTTGCCTGAATAGTTTTTAATTCACTCGTATTGATTGTAGCAATTCAAGTACATTTGTCTAAATAATTTACAGACATCACAACAATTTGCAGAAAAACAAATTGTAAAAAGTTTTTGACAATTAGTGTACATTGTTCTCATTGTTTTTTTTTGAGACTACATGTCTTTGAAGTTATCGCCGTTGTTTTGTGGAAATCTGTCGGCTATGTTTCAGTATGATATCGCATGTCACCGTTGTTGCTTGCATATTCTTTCATCTGCTGATTTTTATTAGTCCTGTTTTGAGAATGTTCTGCTCCTATTATGGCCTTTTCATTATTTTGTGAGCAATTTATGACGCTTAGTTGTATGAGAAAAATCTTTGTTTTTGCCCTTCTCTCATGTGAAGAAATACGAGAATTTTTCTCATAAGTATCTCAGCAGTCTTAGTCGGAACCATTGTCAGGAAATCTGCATTAAATATTTTTTGTCGAAGACTCGCTGTTTTGGCTAAATGGAGATTCGATCAATATTCTGAATTCGATGTATAAAGTTTGCACTTATAGGATTTGTTGATATTTTTTATTCAACTATACCTGGTTATGGGTCTAACCGACTTACCATGTTTTAGTGTGCAGTCAAGTGTTGCTGCATCCGGACGAAGAGAACTGTGTCAATTTTCTACAAATTGTCGACAAGTGCAGTGCCCATGGGGTGAGCAAGAAATTTTTTAGCGAAAAAATCTTAGTCTATTCGAAAAAAAATAGCCTTTTCATCGCAGTGGGTTCATTTTATATGCAGCTCACTCGCCTACATGCTCTTCTGAAATATAATAGCGTTCTATAATATTGATTCTATAATATTGATATAATAGTGAATTTTGGGGTCATGAAACGTACTAGCCGGATTAGATGGCAAATTTCTAATGTTTCCATTTCAGTTAAATCGCTGCAGCAGCATCGCTTTTTTATCCAAAATTTCGATAATTATCAAAATCAAATCTTCTGCCATTTATTACTCCAAGAACAGATATGTAAATTTGCTCAAACTTATCCGTGCTTAAACTTGCTTGGTCAAGTACATTTTGCAAAATGAATTTTCGTAAAAACGTAATCTGGGTGGAGCTAAATATTTGTATTTCAGGCATTCACAGCTTCACAGAAGCAGAAATTGAGTCAGTGGAAGGCACAGTGCCAGCGCATTTCCAGAACTGCTAATATCAAGTACGTCATTTTGGATCTTTTGAGTTTGTTTTCGTGGTGCTGCGGGGTTTATCAAGTATCGTAATTTATCAATTCGAAAGAGAAGTTTTGTAATTTTTGATCTGTCGCGAGCATAAGTTCCAATTTACCACCACAAGTGAAATTAGCAATCTGGTTGATTATAGTGTTTTTCTCGCATTTAGGTCAAACAACAATAACTACAACTCGTCATTGAATCGGCGTCCCAGCTTCCCTTACAACTCGAGCACTGCTTTGCCAGCCAGCGGTTCTCCATTTTTATCCAACGTCCGAAAGATATCAATGGGAAATATACTACCCATCAATCATCATCATCATCAACAGCAACATTCGAGTGGTTCCATAATTCCTGGGGCTATTGGGACCTTCAACGCTGGACCTGGAATTACTGGTTCAGGGTGTCTTGCGAACGTTACCGTTGGGTCCGGTCGCGGTGGCCAGTTCCGACAGTTTGATCCATCCGGGACGAATGTGCGAAGCCCCCCAGTTGGAGTCCTTCCAATGTCAAATGGTAGACACCAGAGTGCAGTAGGGGTTGGTGCTAACGGTGCACTGGGAATAAAGGGTCAATCGACTGCATATTCTCATCATCAACAACTTCAGAACGCATTCTCGCCTCAGAGCGTGACTTCAAACTTTCCTGCTTTGTCATCTGCTTCATTTGCCAATACGAATAGCCACAACCGAAATACTGTAAGTTCTTAGTAGATATAAATTCACAGCATGAAGGGCAATTTTGAGTTTCAAGACTATTTTACAGTAATCCGTTTTTACAACTCGAATAAACAGAAGCTGTTTCTTAATTCAAAACATTTTGTTAAGAGTGTACACTCTTTTGAGACCGTGAGAGGAAATTTAACAGACTTTCAGATTTGAGTGAATTTTCTTGATTTTTTTAGTGATTTGAGTTGCTCGTATTCAGAAATTGAGTCTGTTAAAATACAACCGATTGTGAGCGATGAAAATCCATAGCACGTGTAGCATAGAGGTTAATGTCTACAGAGGTTAATGTCTACAGAGGTTAATGTCTACGACTGATCTGGGATGTCGTGCTTTGAACCCTTCACACAAAAATGTTTTTGAACCAGAAAAACCTCAAAGCCTATGCCACCTTATAAATTGTTTGCCTCACCAGTCGTTCCAGAGCACTTCGTGCGACGTTATTCGGATAATTTCAGATAACGATTTTTTTAAATTAAGAAAGTCCGTTAAATCAAAACAGTGAAGTTAGCATTTCCGTTTCAGTATCTGAGCGATCCAAGAATGTACCAACAATTCTCGACTCCCAACCAATTGCCAATAAATGCTAACAACTGCAATAGTCTGAATGGAAGTGTCCATTTAACAAACAAAAACAATAACAATATGCATCATCAAGCTCCGTATAATCATCATCACCAGTCCGCTATGAACAACAGTTCTTTTGCTCAACCGATTGGACCTCCTCAGCCAATGAACGTAGGTGCAGCTGCAGCATCTTCTGGAACTTTGAGATCCTCAAATGTGATTGGCTGTGCTAATCGATCATCATCAATCGCCAACCACCACCATCATCATCATCATCAAACTCTATCGGCTGCGCTCTCGTGCTCGGCGGCCGTAAACGTCGGTAACCGAACTTTGGCAGCTTCCGGCGGAATGCCGACTCCACCGCAGCACAAGCCATTGCTTCGAACCCAATCTGCGGGTAATCCCATCCAGCAACAACAATCTATCACAACCTTGCCTTTCACTATCGGGAATCAATTTGAACCCAACTTTGTTACCCAAAATGGCATTGGTGGATCACCAGTTGGTGCCGGAGGCGTGAATTCCCACGTGTCGTCCAATTTACCAGTGTCAATGCAACAACAGTCTACCTCGTATTTCGAATATTGCAATAATGCCCACAACCATTCAGCTGCAGCCAATCAACACGAACAGCTCCAAAGTGATCAGAACCAGTTCACAAATGTCCGATCAACTTATCAACCGTCTGCAGTGCCGATGTCGGCTGTGAGTAACGTGGATTCCATATCAAGTTTGGAATCCTTGTGCAGATCCGTGGCCGACCATGCGTTGGAGCCTAACGGGGAATCGGTATCGCCATCGCCTTCGCTTTTGGCGGACGATTAAGTTTAAGAACCAATTCGCGACAAAGCGATCAAGTGGTTCCTGGTTTAATGACAAATCCAATTGTATTGTTACAATAGTTTCGATCGAATCAATTATTGGACGCTGCCGAGAATTGAGAGACCCTTGATGTTTCGGTAGAGCCGACGTTTAGCTTACATTTTGATTAAATAATGATCTATTCCTATTGCAGTAGTATTCAAATTTTCTACTTGTTCGGTGATGTTCTGTAGAATATTTCTGACTTGAGTGCTAACTTTTAACCTCTTAGACGTTTAAATTATTATATCTGATGTGAAGCTTAGGGCTGGGATATATTTTAAGTTAGGATTTGACAAAGTATCATCTATTTATTTTGAAAAATGATAGTTGAAAATATTAAATGCTGTGAACGTGTTTTGAGGATGCTGCTGTCTTTGTGCATATAGTAATAGTAATTGATAAGGTCAGTTTAGTTAACCATTTTTATTAACCCTTAATTTTAGTGCTATTTCTATTTTAATTAGGTGATCACTAACGAGTAGTAATTTTATTTTTGATAGCCTAGTAGCTACAAATGTTCAGACTTAATTTACAAAAAAACATGGCATTACTTGAAGTAATTCAAGCGAACTTAATATTTGTTGTCGCATAGCTAGCTAGTTTTAAATTTTTGACTGCAGTAATTTTATTCGGTTGAGGGTAATTGTGATTTTAGTTGCTAATGCTCAATATTAGTTAGACATTTGAAATAAATATCACCAGTAATACTTTACATGTTAAATTAATTAGTACAAACAAAAGTTTGGCCTTCAAAATGTATGCGTTTTCCTGTAAAATCGTGACCTTATTATGAGGCGTATGTGTGCTAAAAATAAATAAATATTTTTTTTATCATTGTACTGTATTAGACCCGCAATACATCTTAAATTTGACGTTTTAATGTTGATTTGACAAATGTAGTTCCTTTTCTGCTGCTACTTTAAAATTTTTACTCAATTAGTTCATTTTTTTGAAAGCTGCTTGCGTGGTTGAGCCATTCTTTGGATTAACGAGTATTATTTTACAATTAGCTATATACTCAGCTTTAAATAAGATATTAGGTGATTTGCTAAATGCGATTGAAGAACAAACATGCCTAAACATGAAGTAATTTGCAGACGTTTGTTTGACATCTGAGAACTTGAAACTTATTAATGTGAGGATGCAATGCAACCATAAATCTATCAGGTCATTCACCTGTGAATAATTGGCTAGTGTTGTTTACCACTTCTAAAGTGATTAGACGTCTATAATGCCAGAGAAATTGAGTCTTAACAATAATAATATGAATTTTATGATGGGTTTAATTTTCATGTGCTTTCATATTTAGTGCATAATGAAGAAACGTTTTCCTTCTCAAGGCAATTGAAAGTGCGATTCAAATAATGCGATGAAGAGGAAATCAAATAGGATCTTTTTTAAACCAACTCCTTTTTTCCGAAAGTTCAGACGATGAGTTATAGGTTGCGAAGTGAAACCGCTATAACATGATTTTTTCGCTATCTTTCCTCCTTTAACGAAGACAATTTGTGCTACAGAACCGATCGAGCACATTCAATCCGCGACTCGTTTGTTTGCGCGTAAGTTGAATAGGAAGTTTAAGGTTCAATTTTCCAGGAAGATTAGACCCGTAAAGCAAAAAAAGATCCATTAAATGGAAGCGTTTGCTTCCTTTTTTGGATAAAATAAAACCTTTTTTTCTTGAAAAATGGATGTACAGCTTACTGACTTTTTGTGCAGTTTACAAGAGTGTCCATAGGTAGCCTATACTGGATTATGGTCACTACAATAATTTAATTTAGGTCCCTGAAAAACAGTAACCATATTAACACGAAAGGTAGTTTATTGCCTCTTATCTTTAAATTTGACCCAAAAAAAATCAAATTCAAAAAGCGAACTAATTAGCCTGAAGTAACTTCAGCGTACAATCGTATTAAATTAGCCAAAATCGTCTTTCAGTGTTTTGGACTACTGTTTGTGCCACATGAACTTTCTTTACGCGAATAGAAATAATACAAACATTGTCTAAGCTTTTGAAGGAACCTATTTTGTTGCGAAACCATTGAGGTTGTCCTATCCAAATTAATCGACAAGAGTATTGCATGCTGAATCATATACGACAAAGATCCAGTGTAAACTGTTGTAATTTCGGAATGTTCGAAACTAGTCGGGGCAGTTTTATCATTATTTTTTCAAAAGGAAAACCGGAAAAAGCAAAAGATGAGTTAGCAACTTTGCTAGCAACTATTCAGACAGAATAAAGTTGTTGGTGCCTGTTTTTGATCTCAGTTCTTCCATCTCACTCTAAGAAAAGATTGAAATTCATGCTAATTTTCTTCCGAATCTCCATCTAATTTCCTTAAGGTCTCCATTACTTCTCTTCAAAATCTAGCTTTTGCACAAAATCTATGCCTAAAGGAAATTTAAGAAATTGAAATTATGGAAATAGCGAACGTTGCCTTTTGTTGAAATTCCCACGCAAGAACATGACAACTGGCATATCAAATTAGGCTAGGCTATTGCATCACACAATACGGATCTTTTTGTAGGCCAGTCTAACTTCACAGAAGATTTAACAAATCAAATTCAAGGAAATAAACCCAAGACCTGTTTTTGCTATGTCTCAAATAAGAGTTGTGGGGGCTGAAAGATTAATTTAAGTTAATAGTGGATAAATACAAGCTTACTAATTGTCGGCTTAATCGGACTGGCCTGTTTTGTTTGTTGTAAGGAAGAGTTTGGCGCTGTCAGATCCTCCGGTTGGGTTGTTATTTTAATTAGTAAAATACTAAATGGAAGAAAATTGTAGTTTCAATTGTATTTAGATATATTTGTTCTAGTGTGAACTAGCAAAGGTTTTTTGAAGACAAAGACTAAGCTCCTTTCTGCAACCGTTATAAGATCCAACGAACAACTTTTTTCCGCTTGTTCCCTCAATATTATCAGAAAAGCTTTGGGCCGATAGGGAGCGGAAAAACAACGTTCACGTTCATAGTGAATGGTTTTCTAGTTTTCCTATTGGCCGAGAATTCGAGAGACTTAACTCTGCTTATCTAACGAAATTGTTATTGTTTTCCTTCAATAATTTTTGAAAACCGGGAGCTTTGTGCCTGTTTCTTTATCTTATAAGCGCCTAATTTATTCCCCTTTCGCTCTTAAACTTTAGATAGCCCGGAGGTTTCTGTGGGGCGATTTTTTTGTTTTCTTCTTGATCCACATGAGTAGTTGCCTGAGTTTCAAATACGAATCTAAGAGCAGTGGGATTGAACAGTCTTAGCGGCCCCTACGCAGATTTATTTATAGTTCGAAAAATGTTCTAGATAATCCAGGCCTTAAGTGTGCTATTTTAAGTTCTAAGTCAAACATGGTATTTAAACACTGAAGTGTGGGGGCCTTAAAGAGCGTTAGTTTGATTAGGGCCGAGTGAAAATATAGTTAATTAGGGCCTAATTACACTCGCTCTATAGCGGGATTAGTTATTATTCGTTTTAAGTTCGAGCTCCAATTTTGCGGCTCACCCCCATTGTCAAATAGAAAAAAAGGAAACACTACATTGGGTATAATTTTATATACAATAAAGGTTCAGTTGTCTTTGTCAGTTTACAGAAGTTTTATTCCTGTATGTCAGTAAGAATTTTGTTAAGGACGGCCTAGTAGTAGTTGGAATTGTAATTTTGTGCTAATTGTTGCACCAGGTAATAGTTGAGGTTGCATTAGTGGATATAGTAAGTAGTTGACGCTATTTTGGTTTTTTGGATGGTCTCATGTTTCCAGCGGCTAACCAATGGGTGATATCAAAATGAATAGCAAACGGCGATAAGGCGTGTAATCGCTGGTACGCAAAATAAACTGGTACATGAAAACATTGAATTGGCGATAGCAAAATAAATCGAAAATGGCGATGGAGCATGAATAACTAAGTTTTAAAGTCAACTGGTAGATAGGAAGTTAGTCTTTTGATAATAATATAAGCCTCAAATGACAATAGGAGATTTGTTTTTTGACAAAGTAATCTTTGCTCATTACAATGGTGTCAGCATGAAACATTTCCATATTGTCATCGCTGATGTCGCTTGTGTCAATGTTTGAGATTCACTGGCAATGCGGCTGCGTACTAGTGTGAGAGGCTATGGTTCTTGTTCCTTACCATTTGGCGTTGGTTTAGACTGCCTCTTCATTTCTTCTCGCTTTTTTCAATTTTTTCCACTCTCAGAGCTTGATTTTCAGTTTCTTGTTTAGAATTTCTAATTTTAGGTTCTTGAACGAAAACGATTTTGCCAGTGAATCTCAATCTTGAGTTCACTTCAACTGACACTGCTAAATTTCTGTGGTCAGTTCTTCTATTGCGAGCAACGCAGCGAGGTGTTCATAGGGAGCATTGAAATATACCTCAAATTGTGTTTTCTCACCAAGGTGCATCAACCTTGCATCTATCCTTAGTCCTCCATTTGTTCTCTTTTGGCAATGAGAAGGATTGAATTGCATGTTGCTTTTCTACAGATAACTACATTGTCAATCTTGTTTTAGAATCGATCACAGAGTTTCTTGGCAAATGAATATTTATTGTATTCCAGCTTCAGGCTGTACATCGGGATATTGACATGCCGCGGGATTTCAGGATTGATTTCATCTTCCCTAATTTTCTGGATTTTTAAGCATTCTTTCGGATTTGATCGAAGTTGGTCAGATATCAGATTCTGAATGTGATCTAATTTGATTAGCTTATGTTGGTGCGGAGTCACTTTGGCGATAATTTTTCTTCTCTTGATTGACCAGTTGTTTTTGAGGTTGTACTGGGTTTCTGGTTGTGTCTGTTTTAATTGGTCTGAGCGGCGTGCAGCTTGTGTTTGAAAAGGTGGCGCTTAGAATTGTGTTTACTGTTGATTGAATGAGTGTTTAAGTTGTTGATTGTTTTTAAGAGCTGGGATTTTGAAGCTCTGTTGTTGATTGGACCTCATCTTGTTTAGAATTTTGAGGTGCTAAAGTGTTTTAATCTTGATTAGACTGTGTCATGAGTATCACACATTTTGACTAATTTCTATTTTTGTAAATATATTGCTAATAATGTAAAAAAAAGTTATCGATCAAAAGATTATTAATTTTTGTTGATAAATGCTTACAAGTGGTGACAAGATTTACAAGTGGTTTTGTTTGCTAATTGTATTATTTAGTTGGTTTTATTAGTAACGTTTTTGTTTTGCTAATTGCACTTCTCTTTTGTTGTCCTAACCCCTACCACTGCAAATGTAAGTAATGCCTGAGTAGAGGGATCATGAAAATTGGAGTCACTGTTACTAGTTTAATTGTGCAGGTTGTATAACGTGGCATGGGGACTAAAAATATTCTCGTTGGTCAAATTTCAGCAATATTTGTATAGATTTGTGGGGTAGGGTAAGATTTCCATACTTGGTAGCTTGCATATAATTTCATTTTAAAGTGAAGACCAATTCGTTAAGCATTTTTTTTTACTAAGGGGACATTTTGCTAACTTGCTGGTACTTAGTCTACAGAAGCATTGTTCTTCGTGGATATCTAAGCGTTCTTTTGTGATAGATAGTTCTATTTTATTTTTTTTTGTCAATTACAGCACGTAAAATATGACTTAATGGTGAATATTTATGCTGTGGACTAATACCACAGTTGGGTTGCAATTGTTAGAGCTTAGATAAATGGCTCTGACCTTGTGTCTTCACATGATATTTTTTTTTGTTTTCAAAATAAATAGAACAGACATTGAATTAGGCTTCATTGATAAACAGTTCAGTATTATTGCAGCTGCCTTTTTTAAAATAAAACCAAAATAGCTTTTTTGTTTAAATTATTTTTTTAAAAAATATTTTTTGCTTTTCCAGGCGCCCAATACAAATTATATAAATTTAAACATCTGCATCTAAACCTAATTTGAGCATCAAAACACTGAAAAAGAAATTGCTAGCTCCGAATAATGAATTGTTTCTAACAATTATGCATTAAATTTAGAAAACAAACTGTTAAGATGGTTGTTTGTTTACTTTCTCGATTAGATAGATAACTTAATCCAATCTTTGCTATGCGTTTGGCTTGTCATATGAGCCTCGTGCAGTTGGTCCCTTTTATAAATGAATTGTTTCTTTTTTTTCAGCCGAGAAAATCTCGAAACCTAATACACAGCCATTACATGTGAGCTTAAAAAATTTCAAGTCAAGCGAGTGGTCTGTGTGCTCGGGTAGACCTGGTGGAATTGTGAGGTAGAATTTTTAACTCTGATGTGGTAGGTATTTTATTCGCTTGATCTTAATTACCACACTAGAGCTAAACCTATATTGTATCGACCTTAATTACGTGCTAGAATAAGTCTCACTATATGCTCACAATGTTCTTTGCTAATTTCCAAATCTATGTGTTAGTTGCTAGAAAACAAAATTGATTAGATATAAAAATTAATTAGTAAATAGATAGAAAGGATAGAGCACAATTAGGGGGTAAATCTTACTTGAAAATATGGTGGGGTATCTAATCTTAATCAAGAAATTGAATCCATCTTACTGCTGGATGTGAACATTACTCTAACCCTATTTTGCTA
The DNA here is from genome assembly GCF_964194025.1 of Convolutriloba macropyga. NCBI lineage: Eukaryota > Metazoa > Xenacoelomorpha > Acoela > Convolutidae > Convolutriloba > Convolutriloba macropyga. The sequence continues at coordinate 32,246,118 of NC_134482.1, read as the reverse complement.
TAAAATTGGCAGACTTACAATCGCTGCTGTATTTCCCTCTTAGCTGAGGAGTAGAGGTTTTGCTCTAAGAGCAGTGAGAGGAAGAGAGAGAGAGAGAAATTTTTGTTGGAAAATCAAGCTTCTTACGTTTGCGCTGGTTGAGTTTGGTCTGGTTTCCCTCAGCAGCGAGCTCTAGGCTCGTGCGTGTTTATAATTGAGTCAACACGACTAAACAATCACAAGACCTATGAATAGCTCCGAATCAATTATTAGGTCATTCGTGGAGCCGACTATTACTCGTCTTTAGTCATATATTCGTTTCAGGCTTGCTGCTGAAGAGCGGCATGGATAGCTTCAGTATCCTTCACTTAAAACGCGTATCAATAGCGGCAGTGAATCAGCCGGTATGGCCTGCTCCATAGTGTATTAAATATTACACAGCAGTATTTGGCTATGAATAATGTATTCATTCACTCAACGCAATTCACGCAGCATAGCTCTCTCTAAATATTCCGTCAGTTTAGACTAAGTCTAAAGTGTTCACAAAGTCGACGGTTAAATATTTATACTCTCTGTAGTATCGGTAATTGCGGCGGCAATTATCCAATTAGCAATACTACAGCTCACCCCGGTTTAAAGAAGAGAAAAATTGTGCTCTATCGTACAAAGTTTACATTAAAAGTAATAAGTGAACAGTGACCACTTTTTTACAAAAGAGTTAAAAGGTTGATTGATGAAAAAAACAAAAATTACTCGGTTGAAAAGTTTACAGCATTAGTATACAGAAAGAGACTGGTTAGTTAATACACCAGTTATGAAACTAATAGGATTTAAGAACCAGTTAGTGAGTAAAGAGTAGAAATACTAGGATATATGCTCGTTGGAGAAGTTTACAAAAGTTAAGATTATTAAGAATAATAGACAGCAATGATACTGTGAGACAAAATTAGTAGCCTTTAAATAGAAGATTTACTGAGGCACATACACAAAGTAATAGCGAAAGAGTTTGTTGGTTACAATTACAGCAAGAGACGAAAATCAGTCTTCAAATAAATATTAAGGTGAAAAGAAATTTACAAAATCAGAACTCTATGTTATTTATTCTTTATAAATTTTAATGCTTTCAGTTCCTTTGCAAGGTTTTGATTTGCTTCAATAAGGTCATTTGACTTTTTGATTACAGTCTTCAGCTGAGAATCTCTAATTTTCAGAGTTTTTGAACAAACAACTAATTTTCTCCTCATGGCTTCCTTCTCGTCGTCGTTTGTTTTTGCGGAAATTTGGAGAGCGCTCAGTTGGCTCTGAAGGTCTGCCAGTGCGTTCTCCGACTCCCAGAGTTGTCTGCGGAGTGTGGAGTTTTCAACCACTAAGACTGTGGTGGAAATTGTTTCGGCCCTGCTTGAGCTGTTTTCGGGGAAGGCTGTGAGGTTTGAAAAAGGGACGTGAATCCTGCAGCCTAGCGTCTTGTGGGCGACTTCATATGACCTTTCGTTGGCATTTTGGCGGCGAAGTCTCCACTGGTTCATTGTTGGTACCAACGAAAAAACAGGGATCACCGGTAGGGTGTCGGTGGGAACAGTAATCGTCTGGCCGGTAACTTTATTCTTAATCATTGTTTCCTCTGACAGACACCATTGGTTATAATCCATAGTGAGGGAATAATCCAACGATTTAACGAATTTTGGATTATTGTCGAATGGACGCATCTTTTTAATCCTTTGGTGTTCCAGCCTTACTACTTTTAACGGAAAATCTTTTCACTTGGGAAGTCCGTCATCTATGGAACTGTGAAAAGGCTGCTAAGGTGCTTGATGAGAGTTGCTTTTCTGTCCTACTGAGGTTCCTTGATGTTGATGCGGCTGATGCTGTTGTCGATTTTGTTGATGTTTGGAATGGCAACGCTGACGTGGATGTATCGCTCGGAGTTTTTTTGAGAGTGGTGGAAGATCACTCATCCAGTTTGTGATGGGGTGATACTGCTCCTCTGGCAGTGTGGAGATTGTGTTCTGGTAGGATCTTTTCGACATCTTGTCAAACATAAATATAAATACACTTACAAAGAAAGGTTAAAACGAAATCTAGCTGTGCTGTAAAGTAAACAATCGTACTTTTTAACGTACCAACAAAATCATACTCTTAGAGTACAGGAATACAATCACACATTATGTGCAGAATCAATTTTTGCCAAGCTCCCACCGGGGTGGAAAGAAAGAAAAGAAAAATTCGAAGAATTTGAAATTTTGAAAACAATCTCCGTTTTTAAAATCGGAGTGTCCTATTAATCAAAAAATTATTTGTTTAAAGCTTTGAATCATATTGTGTCAGATTTAACTGACTAAAATCGGGTTTCGGACCTCGTGGCTCCCCTCCGTGCGACGACCCGCGCAGCTGGGTTTTTTGTGTTGCAGTATATAGCTGCTAGTGATGAAGGGTCGTTAGATGAGGAGAAGGAGGAGGACTTCTATGAGGAGGCCAACAGAGAGGGTGATGTTGAAGGAGAGAAGAATAAGGATTGGGAAGTAAATGGGGTGCATTGTTTAAGAACTTTCCGGCCAAACGTCGTGGGGGTTGATCTTCTTCAAACAAATGGGGCAATTATGTTTCTCTTGGGCACAGGGATTACAGACAAAATGTCCAAGGTTCTGGTGACATTTTATGTGCGGGTGAGTGGAGGAGGTGACACATTTCTTTATTTGGTTGCAGCAAAAACATTGGTAATAAAAACTAAGGGATAGCGTATAAATGTGGCGGAGGCAAAGGGGGCAGTTTAGTTGGGAAGAGTGTTTGAGTAGGTTAGTTCTGCAATCAGTGCAAACTAGATGAGGGGGTTGGTTTCCGTCGGAAGAGTGCAATTTTTTCCAACATGAAGTAATTCTTAAAATGGGACATTCATCACATTCGACAGTAGGGGGGCGTGATGAGTTCTGGTGGGGAAAAACTATTCTGAAGGATAAACAATTTCTCATTTTAAAAATGTCGAGATGGATAAATAGTTTCGTTATTGAAGTTGTTTGGGGGATTTAATTGATCTAATTTCAATAATAGCAATTTTTCGATTTTCAAAAAGAAATTCCAATGGGGTGAAAGGGGAGTTAGGGTTTTCGTTAAACTTTGTTGGGTATAAATGTTAACATAATAAATTTCTAAGGAAGGGGAGGTATAGTTATCAGTCTCTGTAAAGGAACGTTTGATGTCAGTTATTCTGACTAAATGCTGGTTTAAGTGAAAAATCATAATTATATTAATTTATTGGTTTCTGTCGAGATACTTCTAGCACATTTGGACTCGTTTTCGAGGAGGTAAAAGAAATAATTCCAGTAAACTGAAGTGGGGTAGACTGAGAGGGTTGATTATTTCTGGGTTTTGACGTTTTTCAGGTTTACTAAAATAAATGCTTGAAGGAAAGGTTCAGTTTCGAAGGTTTTCACGAAACTACAAATTTCAACTATTTCTTGGTTTAAAAGGAAAAACATGATTTAAAATAAGGAAATAGGGTACTTAATTGTTAATTCGGCGTTAGAATAAAAGGATAAGAATAGGGCTATTTCGAGTATCTGGGGGTGACTAATTTTTAAAGTTATATAGTGATTTAAAATGCTGTGGGGTTGTCGAATGTAAATTATGAAGGAGTTATGGGTGGTGGATAATCCAAGGATAATATATTTAATGTTATTCAATTTAAGGGTAAGGGATCTGTTCTGTATTTTAATCATTACCAGTTGGAGATGTCAATGGGGATCTGATCTAAATTTTGCTCTGAAAGCATCAAAAAAAGTTCCAATAAGGGGAAAAAGCTGGTATTAATATCGAACCTTTGTCCCAAGAGAACAAAATCAAACAAAACTTCTAAGGTGGGGGTTACTTCATAAGGAAAATGGATAGTAAAAGATCGATTGATTTGATAATGTCTTACTAGACTGCCTTGGTAGTAAAAGTGCATTCCAAAACGTTATTCTCGTGCTGATGGATCTCGAAGTGTTTGCAATGTACTGTGAATACGTTTGGTGCTCTGAAATGTTTAAGAAATAAGGCAAAATTTGTTAAAACGTATAAAATAGCAAATAAAATAATCAGTTCCCGAAGGGACTTTTGAAGATCGAGGTGCATCATTTTATAAAAGAAATTGGATGTTGCTTCCTACATCGAGTAAACCATATTCACAATCAATATTCACTAATAGGATTTAAGAACCAGTTAGTGAGTAAAGAGTAGAAATACTAGGATATATGCTCGTTGGAGAAGTTTACAAAAGTTAAGATTATTAAGATTAATAGACAGCAATGATACTGTGCGACAAAATTAGTAGCCTTTAAATAGAAGATTTACTGAGGCACATACACAAAGTAATAGCGAAAGAGTTTGTTGGTTACAATTACAGCAAAAGACGAAAATCAGTCTTCAAATAAATATTAAGGTGAAAAGAAATTTACAAAATCAGAATTCTGTTATTTATTCTTTATAAATTTTAATGCTTTCAGTTCCTTTGCAAGGTTTTGATTTGCTTCAATAAGGTCATTTGACTTTTTGATTACAGTCTTCAGCTGAGAATCTAATTTTCAGAGTTTTTGAACAAACAACTAATTTTCTCCTCATGGCTTCCTTCTTGTTTTAGCGGAAATTTGGAGAGCGCTCAGTTGGCTCTGAAGGTCTGCCAGTGCGTTCTGCGACTCCCAGAGTTGTCTGCGGATTGTGGAGTTTTCAACCACTAAGACTGTGGTGGAAATTGTTTCGGCCCTGCTTGAGCTGTTTTCGGAGAAGGCTGTGAGGTTTGAAAAAGGGACGTGAATCCTGCAGCCTAGCGTCTTGTGGGCGACTTCATATGACCTTTCGTTGGCATTTTGGCAGCGAAGTCTCCACTGGTTCATTGTTGGTACCAACGAAAAATCAGGGATCGCTGGTAGGGTGTCGGTGGGAACAGTAATCGTCTGGCCGGTAACTTTATTCTTAATCAATGTTTCCTCTGACAGACACCATTGGTTATAATCCATAGTGAGGGAATAATCCAACGATTTAACGAATTTTGGATTATTGTCGAATGGACGCATCTTTTTAATCCTTTGGTGTTCCAGCCTTACTACTTTCAACGGAAAATCTTTTCACTTGGGAAGTCCGTCATCTATGGAACTGTGAAAAGGCTGCGGAGGTGCTTGATGAGAGTTGCTTTTCTGTCCAACTGAGGTTCCTTGATGTTGATGCGGCTGATGCTGTTGTCGATTTTGTTGATGTTTGGAATGGCAACGCTGACGTGGATGTATCGCTCGGAGTTTTTTTGAGAGTGGTGGAAGATCACTCATCCAGTTTGTGATGGGGTGATACTGCTCCTCTGGCAGTGTGGAGATTGTGTTCTGGTAGGATCTTTTCGACATCTTGTCAAACATAAATATAAATACACTTACAAAGAAAGGTTAAAACGAAATCTAGCTGTGCTGAAAAGTAAACAATCGTACTTTTTAACGTACCAACAAAATCATACTCTTAGAGTACAGGAATACAATCACACATAATGTGCAGAATCAATTTTTGCGAAGCTCCCACCGGGGTGGAAAGAAAGAAAAGAAAAATTTGAAACAATCTCCGTTTTTAAAATCGGAGTGTCCTATTAATCAAAAAATTATTTGTTTAAAGCTTTGAATCATATTGTGTCAGATTTAACTGACTATAATCGGGTTTCGGACCTCGTGGCTCCCCTCCGTGCGACGACCCGCGCAGCTGGGTTTTTTGTGTTGCAGTATATAGCTGCTAGTGATGAAGGGTCGTTAGATGAGGAGAAGGAGGAGGACTTCTATGAGGAGGCCAACAGAGAGGGTGATGTTGAAGGAGAGAAGAGTAATGATTGGGAAGTAAATGGGGTGCATTGTTTAAGAACTTTCCGACCAAACGTCGTGGGGGTTGATCTTCTTCAAACAAATGGGGCAATTATGTTTCTCTTGGGCACAGGGATTACAGACAAAATGTCCAAGGTTCTGGTGACATTTTATGTGCGGGTGAGTGGAGGAGGTGACACATTTCTTTATTTGGTTGCAGCAAAAACATTGGTAATAAAAACTAAGGGATAGCGTTTAAATGTGGCGGAGGCAAAGGGGGCAGTTTAGTTGGGAAGAGTGTTTGAGTAGGTTAGTTCTGCAATCAGTGCAAACTAGATGAGGGGGTTGGTCTCCGTCGGAAGAGTGCAATTTTTTCCAACATGAAGTAATTCTTAAAATGGGACATTCATCACGATATTCGACAATAGGGGGGCGTGATGAGTTCTGGAGGGGAAAAACTATTCTGAAGGATAAACAATTTCTCATTTTAACAATGTCGAGATGGATAAATAGTTTCGTTATTGAAGTTGTTTGGGGGATTTAATTGATCTAATTTCAATAATAGCAATTTTTCGATTTTCAAAAAGAAATTCCAATGGGGTGAAAGGGGAGTTAGGGTTTTCGTTAAACTTTGTTGGGTATAAATGTTAACATAATAAATTTCTAAGGAAGGGGAGGTATAGTTATCAGTCTCTGTAAAGGAACGTTTGATGTCAGTTATTCTGACTAAATGCTGGTTTAAGTGAAAAATCATAATTATATTAATTTATTGGTTTCTGTCGAGATACTTTAGCACATTTGGACTCGTTTTCGAGGAGGTAAAAGAAATAGTTCCAGTAAACTGAAGTGGGGGTAGACTGAGAGGGTTGATTGTTTCTGGGTTTTGACGTTTTTCAGGTTTACTAAAATAAATGCTTGAAGGGAAGGCTCAGTTTCGAAGGTTTTCACGAAACTACAAATTTCAACTATTTCTTGGTTTAAAAGGAAAAACATTATTTAAAATAAGGAAATAGGGTACTTAATTGTTATTTCGGCGTTAGAATAAAAGGATAAGAATAGGGCTATTTCGAGTATCTGGGGGTGACTAATTTTTAAAGTTAGATAGTGATTTAAAATGCTGTGGAGTTGTCGAATGTAAATTATGAAGGAGTTATGGGTAGTGGATAATCCAAGGATAATATATTTAATGTTATTCAATTTAAGGGTAAGGGATCTATTCTGTATATTAATCATTACCAGTTGGAGATGTCAATGGGGATCTGATCTAAATTTTGCTCTGAAAGCATCAAAAAAAGTTCCAATAAGGGGAAAAAGCTGGTTTTAATATCGAACCTTTGTCCCAAGAGAACAAAATCAAACAAAAGTTCTAAGGTGGGGGTTACTTCATAAGGAAAATGGATAGTAAAAGATCGATTGATTTGATAAGGTCTTACTAGACTGCCTTGGTAGTAAAAGTGCATTCCAAAACGTTATTCTCGTGCTGATGGATCTCTAAGTGTTTGCAATGTACTGTGAATACGTTTGGTTCTCTGAAATGTTTAAGAAATAAGGCAAAATTTGTTAAAACGTATAAAATAGCAAATAAAATAATCAGTTCCCGAAGGGACTTTTGAAGATCGAGGTGCATCATTTTATAAAAGAAATTGGATGTTGCTTCCTACATCGAGTAAACCATATTCACAATCAAGTAAAAATTCCTTGAGTATAAAATTTTTCGTGGTCTGAATAAATTAATATGTCTACTAAGTCAGAAAATTTGGGTGCGCTAACTTTTAAATGCACTAAGTTTTCATAAGCAGGTATAAAAAAGTAATATATATGTCCATAAAATTCGTGAAACTTAATAAATAAACCTTTATGGTACTCAGGTACGAAAAGATCATTAAAGTTTTGCAACTCAGATCATAATGCTGAAACAGTTAGGTTAGGCTAATAAAAGTTGATTAAATGTAACTAAGTATAAAAAAACAAATTGGATGACTGAATTATGGGGGAGCAATTGCATTTACTTCTTGCTCAGTAGGAACTTTAGGGTAAAGATGTCGTATTTCTGGCATAGGAGGTAATGCTACTTCAGGGGCAGTGAGTGGTGACAATTCAATCTGACTGTTGTGATAGATGTTATGATCAGGTGTATGCTTGAGGTATCGACTTCTATTTGGTTCATTGTTTGTATTGTTATCAGAGTTTTAATCGTCCTTAGGTGTTTGATAAATTGATGTTATAATGGAAAGTAGAAACAAATTGTACAAGGCTCCTAGTAATGTATTCCAAAAACCGATAGTGTTTTTCGGCAGTTTTTGTATCTCAAAAGCTCTTAAAATAAAAATTACAACATCGATCAAAAACTTGATTAACATGAAACATGCAAACAAAATTCCGGCTCTTTCTATGTAATAGCCAATTTCTCCAAAAATACTCTTAAAGTGATTAAGGAAAAAAGATGGTGACAACATTGAATCCAGATATAATCGATTATTGAGACCTGCGGCGCGATAGATATCGCGTTGACTATTGTCAATATGTGCGTTTTGAAGCACGGTCCGAGAAATATTTTTCAAAACTGAATTAGATGCAGATTTGTGCAAAATTGTTCTCCAAAAATCTTTTAATTGGTTTGCAGTGTAAATACCTGCACGACGAGAATCATAATCTGGGATTTTTTGAATATAACCTATTTGTTGTGGAGCAAAAACAGCGGGCGGTTTAAAAGGAACTGGCGCCGGCATCAACTGATACCAAGAATTATTATTATCTAAATCAAGTTGAAACAAATTTTTGAAAGTATCTGTACAGTCTATTTCATTTGCAAATGGAAATGTTTGGCGCGTAATAGGATTAAAAAACATAGTTTTTTCGTCATTAAAGATCGGAATACGGTCGTAACAGCGATCAAGTACTTTAAGCGGTGAAATTTTCTTTGGACACGGATATAGAAAACCTATAACACCTTCAATTTCTAAAAACATTGAACGATTTCCGGTTAACATGTATCCGGCCAATCTATTGTTTTATTAAGACAATGCATTGATCATTTGGATTTGAGTGCGTTTGAGCTCGCACAATTTTTGTAAAATAAGGAAGTCAAACTGTTCCAAATCACGATAGACCTTATACGTCATGAAATTAATTTTCATACGCATATGCGCATCATAATCGATAGTGTCTTTTCCAACGTTTTCAAAAATTTTTTTATGATTTCCAAAATGTTGGCTACCAACTAGCTCGTTTTTAGGTGTCTCGTAAAAACCGTTCACCCTTATTTTGTTGTCGGTGCTGACTTGCATTTTGTAATAATTAACATTATTTTTCGAAATTACGGTCTGTCCCGTATTCATATCAAATCCGCCTGTAAAAGAAACAAATAAATCATCAAAGTTTGTAATAAATAAAGGAGTAGGCTTTCCATAAATATAATTTCTTTCATTATTTATCCTCAGTTTTATGTCTCGCGTGTGGTCTATTTTCATGTTGTTTTGCAAGCGATAAACATCATTTTGCATGTCGTGCGTACTTATGATGTAGTATTGTGGTGGATCGGGTTCGTTTGTGAACTTTATCATTTTTGCGACTTGAGTGAAAAGTTTTGCAACAATGCAATTTTCTGGTACATCCCATGAGTAAGCGAAGGGGTCTAGTGAGGTTGTTTCACAACCTCCTTCCTAAGTTCGCATGGAAGTTTTGATCCTAACGGGGTAAAATCTGATTTTGTTTTCTGATCAACTTCGAGTTCAACTCTTTGCATTTATGTTTACAAGGAATAAAGTTTTACTTCTGACGACGAGCAATCTGTGTTATCTTCTAAGTGGTCGTCCTCATTCAGACCACCGTGTGTATTGGTGTTTTAAAACTTCATTTGAAATGTCTAGCTTATGAGTTCTATCGTACTCTGTTATTGCAATTTTTCCTGTTTTGTTTGCACGTCTGCATTCTTCTGGCGTTACTATGACGTCAGTTGTAAGAGAAATTTGGTCATATGCTAAAGAAGAGTGCGATAAAAATCCACAGTGCCATCTTAAAGCTTGCGATTTTACTCGACACATCACTGCCTCTACTTTTGTTCTGTATGATCTTTGATACAGTGTCACCCTTGCAGGTGCAACTTTAATATTTTCCGGTTTAATGTTGCATTGAGCTACTTGATTTAAAGCGTACATTTTGCTTTCTTTCATTTTTGAGCAGTCATAATGAACAACTTTTAACGTAGGGGAAATGTCATCCAACTCATTCCTAACTGAGGGTCTACAAAAAGATACAACAATAAGGACAAACAAAATAGTTAAAAATTTATAAAGGAAGTTATTGTTTTTCATAATAACTTTATTTTATTAGTGATTGACTGAGTTTTTGGTTTTTTTAGTGTCAGAAAGCTAAGAGTAAGTCTGGAAGAAGTAAGAGAAAAGGTCTCGGAAGTTAATTTTCCGATGATTTGAACCTTTAAAGTAAAGATATAAGGTAAGATTTAAGTAAATCCCGCTTGATAGCGAGCAGTAAGTTTTTTCAATCGTCCCGAAATTCGACGATCGATTCGAGATGAACGTTGATCATCCGAGGGAGTTGGGTTTGCTTCGGGTGATTGTACACGGGTTTGGGTTCTAACAGGGCTGACTCTAATGTCAGGTGGATCTGCAAAACGAATACGTGTTTCGGGATATGGGGTAGAACTTCTAGTTCTACTACGACTACGGTTATCAGGTGTTTGTGTGTTGTCTACAAACGTAGTTGCAAAACCTTCTGGAAATCCTGAGTCAGGTTTTGTATTTGTGGTATTGTTATCTTCAAGTGTTTTCTCATGATTATTTTCATTTTGTATGTTATCCGTATTACTTGTTAAATTGTCTACTGGGAAAACTTCAGTTTCAGTGAAGGGTTGTTGAAAGGAAAATTTATCCACTGGCTTATTATGTTTTTCAACTTGTTTATTCATTAAATTTTCGTAGAGCGGTTGGAAGTTTTCATTCCTTAAACCATAGTCAACAACTAATTCTGAAATTGCGTTTTCGATTGGGAAGTACTCAATTAGATGGTTTCTATGAGCAATTTTTTTGACAGTTTTGTTTGAAACAGTTCTATTTCGTAATTTACATTTGTCAATTTTTTTGTTACTTCATACGGGCCTGATCTTAGTTCATATAACTTTTTGGATTTTCCGTCCTCGAATGAATGATTTTCCATTAACACTAGTTGTCCTACGTCTAAAGGCTTACCTAGTTTATGTTTGTTTCTGTTTTGATGTGCTTTGGAGTTAACTTCAAGGCTTCTGTTGTATGCAGTTTTGTAAATTTGGTTGAATTGATTTTCACGAGCAAGCAATGAACTACTTAGTTTTGGTTTTAGTAGTTTATCTATCTGATCGTTGTTGCTACTTTGTTCTGAATGCTTGTGGAGTGGTAAATCTTTGCAAAATTCTGAATTACAAGTTAAATCGGAAGACCTTAATAATCCTAATTTCAGAGAAAGGGGAATTTGGGGCTTTTGGCCAAAAACGATTTCGTAGGGTGTTTATCCTGTACTAGTGTTTGCTGTTGTGTTATGAGCAAACGCGAACTTTGGTGCTAAGTCACTCCAATTACAATTAGCTTGTTCAAAAAAGATTCGGAAATGTGTGCCAAGGTGTTTGTTTTGGATCTCAACTTTTCCGTTGGTCCAGGGAGAGTATGCTGTTCTAGGAGCATGCGTAATTCCAAGTTCATGAGTCCAACTTGTGAACTCCTCGTTCATAAAGGCTGATCCTTTATCATACACAAGTTTTTGTGCTATACCAAAAGTAAGAAAAGATTTCTCAAGTGCTGATATTGTTTCACTTTCTGATGTTGATGAAACTGGGTAAACTTGGATGTAATGAGAAAAGGAATCAATTACTACTAAGCAATGTTTATTTCCGTTCGATGGTGGATTTATTGGACCTTTGTGATCTATATGTACCGTGTGGAAGTGAAAAAGTACAGTTCCTGTCCATTTTTCAAGTGGTGCTTCGTTTAAGTCTTTGCGTTTTTGTTTATTTTTTGACAGTCTAAACAATTGGCTATTAAGTGAGAAACCCATTCATATAAACGTGGCCAATTGAAAAAGCGTTTTATGCTTGACAATGTTTTATCTTTTCCAGAGTGTCCAGAAAGCAAATCTTGGTGAGCTAATTCAAAAATTTTTAAGAAGAGGGATAATGGTGCGCATATTTTGATGTTTTGAATATTTGGATCTTCAGTTGGTTGTTTAATACATAAAATGTTTCCAATTAGGCAAAGATTTTTGAAATTATTGAAGTACGTTTTCATGGCTTTTGATTGTCGGAATTTTACATTTTTCTTATCTTTGTTTCCTGATTCAAAAAGTTGTCTTACAGTCTGAATAACTGGGTCTTTGAATTGTTCCTGGCTTATTGTTGTTATGTTCAAGTCAATATCTTTAGCAAAACTAGATAATATCTAATGAGTTCTTTTCCATCTGAAATTTCGTTATTTTCACAAATTGGTTTTGCTAGTCGAACACTTGCTATTCTATCAAAACTTGCTTTGCTTGCTTTAACCTCTTGCTCAAGACTCATGTCATCTATTTCTAAATCTGACAATTCAACAGAATTTAGCAAAGAGTCGTCTTCTGTTGTAGAAATTTTTACAATTTGCTTTTTCTTTTTCTAAATTATCATCAAATTCTAAAGACAAATCAGAGTAGTAGTTTTCACTGTCGTCTTGTTCGCTTAAGATTGGCTCTTTTAGTGGGAATTTTTCACGATAGTGGTTTATTGCATTTCCTTTCAAGAAGGATTCTGAGATGTCCGAAGTTGAACAAATTCGAACACTGGGCTTATAGTTTGTCTGAAAAAATTGTTCATTTTCAAAATTCAATTTTTTAACACCCTGAAAAGTTTGTTTTAGAATGGGGTAGCAATCGTTTTTCTGTCCTTTTTCATTTTCTTGCAACACGAAGTATTTTTCTTCGTTGCCTGTCTCGTCGTAAAATTTTATGTCTTTCGGAATTTTTTTGTGTTTCAGTTGATATTTGTCTAAGTCTTTTATCGAGACGTTTCTACTTAGAATGTCTGGAAAGGCTAAGATTTTGCCTTCTGTCCAGATTATTTTCATATTTTGGAATTGTGATATGACAAGTTTATAGCGAAAAAATCTTTGAGATAATTTTCGTCTACGTCCCCAAAGATACACTAGGGGCTTGTGGTCTGTGTAGAGATACACTGGATGTGGAGAACCAATTATGTAATGCTCATACGTTTGTAGAGCAGAAATTTTACCACAAAGTTCTATAGCTGTTGTACTCATTTTTTGCTCATCTTTTGTGTGAACTCGAGAATTAAACGAAACTATCCTTTTTCAGGTAGGGAGTTCTTGGACTAAGATTGAACCTACACCAATTGATGATGCATCTACATGAACATGGAAGGGGTATCTGGTGTCAGGAATTGCTAAGACTGTATCTTAACTTATACGATCCTTAATTTCTCTGAACATCTTTTCGTGTTCATCTTTCCATTTAAATGTGGTTTCAGTTTTTATGAGATCGTAAAATGGCTTACTGTCTACATGCAGATTTTCTATGTGCATGCTGTAAAATTCTAAACAACTTAGGAATCGCATTACATCTCGTTTATTCTCAGGTGTCTTTAAGGCTTTCAGATCTTCAACCCTTTTCTTTACTGGTTGAATTCCGTCTTTTCCTACTACATGTCCTAAGAATTGTACTTTGCGCAAAAAGAATTTTGTTTTCTCAGGCTGAGCTTTCAGGCCTGCTTTGCGTAGCAAAAGATGGTACTTTTTTATTATTGCATACATCTCTTCAGCTGTCTGAGCTTGCATGATTGTGTCATCAATATAAGTTACGGCTTGTCTAGATTTTATTAAGGGTGCAAAATGGATTGTCATTATTCTACTGAAAAAGTTTGGTAGTCCGCAAAGTCAGTAAAAACCACGTTGAAACGTGTATTGTTTTGAGCCTATTACGAAACTCGTCAATTGTTGTGTTTCCTCCGTTAGAGGGACTTGATTATATGCAGAGCTAAATCACTTGTAGTGAAGTAATTTCCGTTTAATCTAGTCAATAAAGAACCTATTGGCTCTAGAGGCCATGAGTAATTACTTAGGTCTGTTTTTGAATTTAGATATCTGGCGTCTATTACTAGTTTCACTATGTTTCCTTTAGGAAGGATGATAACGGTTGAATAAATGACGATCCCATTTCGGTGTCGTCTCTCATTTCTCGAATTATTCCAGCTTTTCAGAGGTGATCTAGCAAAATTTCAAGTTTTTCCTGATGGTGCAAGGGTACTCATGATGGTCTTTGCTTAGTCAAGGTTGAATTTGGTAGAAGTTTTACGTGAAATTTTTGCTTTATTTTGCCAACGTCATACTTGTGTTGAGAGTAGACATCCTTGTCTCTGGCAAGAAGTTTCATTAGATCTAGTAATTGTGCATCGTTAATGTCAGATTGACTAAAGTCAAATTTTTTGAGAAACTCACGGTCTGACTTGCTAAACATTTCCAGTTTTTCTAGTGATATTTGTTGAGGTCGAATTTCACCTTCTATTGTTGCTTTTGGTTTTAAGTCTTTTAGATCTTGACTAAAATCTGTTTCTAACTTATGGTGGTCTGCAAATACTTTTTCTTGAATCTTTTTCTGAACTTTTTTCAACTTTTGTCTAATATCTGTTTTGTCTAATTTTGGGTTTTCTAAAGTCTTAATTGGGTTTTCAACTTTTTCATTCACATGAAAGATGTGATTGAAATCTGTTTCAATTTCTGTTAAGAGATCTAAGAACGCGACATTATCAATCAGTGTGTACTCTTGTGTTTTTTGGCAAATTTCCAAAGTGTATCCTATTGAACTTTTATCTATTGTTACTTTACGATCACCAGGATTATTCAGCATTATTGGCAACTCTTTTTCTTTTCTTACACAATGGACATTGTATGTGTAGATACCTTTGTCTTGGAGGCGATTGTCAATTATAAATGATGTTCCTTGTTTAAAAAAATGGTTTGATGGTATAATTGTTAGTACTCTGCTAGATTTTGGTGCTAGTTCGAAAGGTTTGTTAAGTACAACTTTTTCAAATTTACTTACAAAAGGATAACTTCTTGTTTGATATTTTGAGAGCGTGATTGAGACGTTTGGATATTTTTTCAAGTTCAATTTTAGCGTTGTGAACTCGATTGATTTTGTGGCGAAATTCAAAAAATCCATTCCAAGGATGTTTAATTCGCATCCGTTTTTCTCTGAAACCAATGTTTTAAGATCTCTGTAATATTTGCCTTCAATGTCAAATGAGATGGGGACATGAATGTAGCCTAATAAATTTAATCGTTCGCCGTTGACTGCAATTGTTTTCTGTTTAGACTCAATTAGTTTAATACCAATCAGTGACTTAAGTTCTTGTAGAAAATCAAAGTTTATTAAGGAACACGTTGCTTCTATGTCAACTAGAAACTGCGATTCGAAACCGTTATGTTTATTACTGTCTCCGACGGCGTGAATGTGCAAATTAATAAAAATGTTGATTGTCCACAAAGAATCCATTAATTTTATTCTCTCTGAATTGAACTCTGTTTGAATCACGTTCTCTACTGTTATCTCTAGAATTCTGAACTTGGGTCTAAACCTGTAAATTTTGAAGAGAAATGTCTGGGTATGCTACGATGTTAGCCATTTTTCTTTTAGGGTTTTTGTTGAATTATTACTAAGTTTTTATATGAAAAAGATACTATAAACGAAAGAAAACAATATAAAAGTCTAATCAAAAGAATTTGAAGCTATGAAAAGGTAAAAAAATTTTTATAGAATTTAGAAAATATTGAGACAATTTGCTTAAACAAATGGTCCTATTTCAAAAACACTATTTGGAGTACGAAGTGCGTCTAAAATTTGGTTTAACTTTGGGTTTTTTCCGCATGTGTTATGTAACAAGCAAGTCCTGGAATGTTATCAAAATTTATGAAAATGTACATATATTGCTTTTTCTTATCTAATTTATAACTAGTAACTTTGCCTGTATTATGACCAAGCTTTATAGTAATATTCAAGAAGTTAGCGTCAATATTCATTGAATTCAACTTTTGCTCTAATAAAGGTGTAATTTTAGACAGTATCAGTTACAAAATTTAGATAAAGTTTTAGTGAACTAGAGTTCAAGATAACTATTGGGCGTGTGCAAAGCTTTAAAAGTTTTTTTTTAAATCAGGATTAGAACTAGCATATGTTATAAAACAGTGTAGGCGCGGATCGTTAACAAACTTGTAGTAAATAATCAGAGATTGTTTATCGTTATTTAATGTGTACTTTTTAACTTTTGCAACTTTATCGTCTTACAAAATGGTTACCTTTAGGTGCTTTGTACTAATATCCATAAGCTAGGTTAAAAGACAAAAAAAAGAAAAAAAAGAGTTTTTGTTTTGTTTTTCACTTTGTTTTATACAAAAATATTTGATATTAAATAATTATAGGCATTTGTTCATTCGTTGATAGCAACCATCTTCGGTTAGCCGATATTCTATCCAGAAAAGTTTTCCTGCGTGACAAAATTTTGAAAATTTTGGTTTTTGATTGCTTTCAGAGAACGCTGTTGTTAGTATTGGCCTAAATACTCTGACTCGATAGGAAATGATTTGATTATCGCTATCAGACTTTCTTATTAAAACACAATAAACTCTTTATTTTTGGATTATTTCTCTAATAAAGTTAGATAATGTGGGTGAAAACATGCAAACTTTTTCAAACTTATAGAGCTTATTATCTGGCAAGGGTACTAATTTCAAATTTAGGCTGCTTTCACTCATTTATTGGAAGCTTGTGGTTGAGTGTACATACATTGTAAATCGATGATTGAGCCACGTTTAATAAGTCTATTGGACAAATAATCTAAGGAGGTACTTTCAGTTTTAAATATGGTTACTTGTCCGACAGTTTTTGTTCTTTTAATACGGTAGACTAATGTCACGTATGATTGTTCAACGTCGGTGACGTATTTGAGCACTCGACAGTCTGCTGAGTTATCCTAAATACTTATTTGTTTGTCTCCTATTAGGTATTCCGTACACTTTTTTTGCAAAAACCTTGAACTTTTGTGTTGAAGTGAATTTGTATGCAAAATTATACGTAACCCAACAAGTACAATCCAATATATGGCTCAGAAAAACGAAGGAGAAACTTAAATCTCACAAAATAACAGTAAAGGGAACGTTTACTTCACAAAGTTGCGCGAAAAGATCGTGTTATTTCCTTTAAGTTTGCCGTTTTGGTGGTTAATTTTGGACAAAACGCTATTTCTATTAGTATATTAACTTAAAACAGGCGTTAATAGGCTTCAATAGCTGTTTTTTTGTCTCTGTGTTCGAATATTTACTCATACCTCAGGATTATCGGCGAATTTCAGGAAATTATTTGTAAGTTTGAGACTAATTTCGAGGTTTGTACCGCTAATTCGTATTCAAAATGAGATACTTTTTAGCTTGTCTGGTTCAATATGGGTAAGCAAGTTCCGGGCAATTTTTGGGTTATCTGGGTCAATTTTGAGTCAATTTTGAACAAAAAGCGACAAATTTGGGTCAATTTTGATCAATTACAAGATCAATTTGGGCAAAATTTTGAAAAATTTTGGCAAATTTTGAAAAAATTTTCCCAGAAGCGGGTGTTTTCTTAATGAAACAAGGCAAAATCGGGAAAAATTTGGCTAAATTCGACAATTTTTTGACAATTTTTGGCTTATGTCAATAATTTGGGTCAAATCTAACAATTTTGGGTTGAAATTATTTCGATTTTGTGTTTAAAAGCGAAAATTATGGTTAAAATTTACTAAATATAGCCAATTACTGGTTAATTGTAGGCATTTTTTTGGATTAAAACCGATGAATTTGCATGAATTTTTGATAAAAATTCAAATATTTTGGTCAAAAATGGGCAAATTTAGGACCAAAGGGTCTAGAATCGGGTAATTTTTAGGTAAAAATTGAAAAAATTTGGTCTAAATAAGTGAATTTTAGGACTATATGAGCTTAAATTGACAACTTTGATTAATTTGTGCTTATTTTGATGAAATTTAGTTGAATTTGGCACTAAAATTCAATTGTTTTCTCAAAAATGCGGTGAATTTAGGCAAAAAACACAAATTTTCTAACGGGGCTAAATTCTTCAAAAATCTGATAAAATTTGAAAGTTTTCACTCTATTTTGGACAATTCTAGTGAAAAATTGTGTATAATTGGCTGATTTGTGGATGAATTCTCACTAATTCCTGTTAATTTAGGCAAAAAAATAGGAAAAATTGGGCTAAAAATCTCATAAAACCAACTTTGTTTAACTCAAAACTACGAAATTTTAGAAATTGAGGGGCTAAATCGAGGCGTTATAGTGATTGCTGGGTATAACAATACAACGTTATTTGTAGCTATCAGAGTGATTTATTAACTTTTAGAGACACTAAAAGGTACACTATGTATGTATAATGAAGCAGAACAACGTTAAACTAGGCTTATTTGCATGTGGGTCAATTTGTTTTTGCAGTACTATGGGTTTGGAGGATGATAAGTTCGATAATTTAGATGATAATTCACAAGTTTAGATGTATAAGACACGCTAAAGTTAAGTTACGGACAATAATTGAGAGCTAGATTAATGAATATGGGTGTATGATTTCGTATAGAGGACTAGGGGGGATAGTACAGTTCGTTATGTTAACAGTATTAAAGATTTGGTTAAGTTGAACAAAATTATTTAATCTAAAAGTAACATTAATATGACCGGTCTTGTCTAATTTTGTGCGAGGGGATACAAAGACGTCTTTTTATGATACACAACTATGTACTCACTTGTGAGCTTAAAAAACCAACCTACAGTGTCAAAAATCGGGTCTGAGAAGCAAAGAACCGGTGCTCAAAGTTACTAAATTTTATTCTCTCTGAATTGAACTCTGTTTGAATCACGTTCTCTACTGTTATCTCTAGAATTCTGATTAGAACTGTTACTTCTTCTATAATCCTGTATTGGACTGCTTGACTCACGATACCTTGTTCGGGAATCGTTTCGATCATATTGTCGTTCCCTGGAATAGTTCCTATAGTCCTGGGGTCTACGATCGTTGGATCTGCTATTATAGCGTCGATCTCGATTCTCAAAGCTTTGTGAGCGATTTCTGAAGTTATTGTTCTCGGTTCTAAGATGAGTATTGTCTGCGGTTGTCTTGGTTGTAGTGACTGTTTCGTGGTCTAGTGTCTTGTCTGTATCTGTTCTGATTTCTATCTCTCTTGGACGACGTCCTCTATAGCTTTGATAGTTATCTCTGAACTTATCTCTTTGCTGTGGTTGCTGTCTGTTTGGTTGCTGTCTGTTAAAGTCTCTGTTTGCATAGCAACATGCTATTGTGTGACCTGACTTCCTGCAAAATTTACAAAATCGTGTGTGATTTTGTTTACTTCTAGGCTCATTTGGGTTGTAGGCTGCGCTAATTCTGTTGTTTTTGATTAAACTTGCTAATTCTTGGAGCTGTTCTTTTATACCATCTATCTCCATTTTGTTGTCTATGCTGCTAGATGCTGGGCCTGTGAAATCACTACTTACTGCAAAACTTAAGTCTTTTGTGCTCACATGATTTTTAAGTTGTTCCCATGTTGCGTGAGGTGTTTCTATCAGGAATTGATGCGCTTTTTGTTTAAGTGCTGGAGGAGTTAGTCCTCTTACAAAAACATCCATACACTTAGTTTGCCTTTGAGCATCTGTGAATGGGTGTGGCCATCCTTTTTCCACTGCTTTTGTTAGTCTGGTACATAACTTTTTATCAATTCATCTGGCTGTCTACGAATGTTTTCTACCTCAATTCGTTTTCTATACTTGTCTTTCTCGTCTGTGAACCTATCTAAGAAACCTGTCCTAACATCATCCCATGGTTCCGCTGCAGGCAAAGAATCGAACCATTGGGCTGCTGGTCCTCTTAGGACTGAGCCAAATAATGCTTTTCTATGTGCGTCATATGCAGTTTGTGCATCTCCTGCTCCTGGTCTAAGTCCTAATGAAAACTCTATTTTTGTCTCTATTAGACTTAGAAAATCTGCTACGTCCTCACTTGGGTCTAAACCTGTAAATTTTTCAAGAGAAATGTCTGGGTATGCTACGATGTTAGCCATTTTTGTTTTAGGGTTTTTGTTGAATTATTACTAAGTTTTTATATGAAAAAGATACTATAAACGAAAGAAAACAATATAAAAGTCTAATCAAAAGAATTTGAAGCTATGAAAAGGTAAAAAAATTTTTTATAGAATTTAGAAAATATTGAGACAATTTGCTTAAACAAATGGTCCTATTTCAAAAACACTATTTGGAGTACGAAGTGCGTCTAAAATTTGGTTTAACTTTGGGTTTTTTCCGCATGTGTTATGTAACAAGCAAGTCCTGGAATGTTATCAAAATTTATGAAAATGTACATATATTGCTTTTTCTTATCTAATTTATAACTAGTAACTTTGCCTGTATTATGACCAAGCTTTATAGTAATATTCAAGAAGTTAGCGTCAATATTCATTGAATTCAACTTTTGCTCTAATAAAGGTGTAATTTTAGACAGTATCAGTTACAAAATTAGATAAAGTTTTAGTGAACTAGAGTTCAAGATAACTATTGGGCGTGTGCAAAGCTTTAAAAGTTTTTTTTAAATCAGGATTAGAACTAGCATATGTTATAAAACAGTGTAGGCGCGGATCGTTAACAAACTTGTAGTAAATAATCAGAGATTGTTTATCGTTATTTAATGTGTACTTTTTAACTTTTGCAACTTTATCGTCTTACAAAATGGTTACCTTTAGGTGCTTTGTACTAATATCCATAAGCTAGGTTATAAGACAAAAAAAAGAAAAGAAAGAGTTTTTGTTTTGTTTTTCACTTTGTTTTATACAAAAATATTTGATATTAAATAATTATAGGCATTTGTTCATTCGTTGATAGCAACCATCTTCGGTTAGCCGATATTCTATCCAGAAAAGTTTTCCTGCGTGACAAAATTTTGAAAATTTTGGTTTTTGATTGCTTTCAGAGAAGTCTGTTGTTAGTATTGGCCTAAATACTCTGACTCGATAGGAAATGATTTGATTATCGCTATCAGACTTTCTTATTAAAACACAATAAACTCTTTATTTTTGGATTATTTCTTTAATAAAGTTAGATAATGTGGGTGAAAACATGCAAACTTTTTCAAACTTAGAGCTTATTATCTGGCAAGGGTACTAATTTCAAATTTAGGCTGCTTTCACTCATTTATTGGAAGCTTGTGGTTGAGTGTACATACATTGTAAATCGATGATTGAGCCACGTTTATTAAGTCTATTGGACAAATAATCTAAGGAGTACTTTCAGTTTTAAATATGGTTACTTGTCCGACAGTTTTTGTTCTTTTAATACGGTAGACTAATGTCACGTATGATTGTTCAACGTCGGTGACGTATTTGAGCACTCGACAGTCTGCTGAGTTATCCTAAATACTTATTTGTTTGTCTCCTATTAGGTATTCCGTACACTTTTTGCAAAAACCTTGAACTTTTTTGTTGAAGTGAATTTGTATGCAAAATTATACGTAACCCAACAAGTACAATCCAATATATGGCTCAGAAAAACGAAGGAGAAACTTAAATCTCACAAAATAACAGTAAAGGGAACGTTTACTTAACAAAGTTGCGCGAAAAGATCGTGTTATTTCCTTTAAGTTTGCCGTTTTGGTGGTTAATTTTGGACAAAACGCTATTTCTATTAGTATATTAACTTAAAACAGGCGTTAATAGGCTTCAATAGCTGTTTTTTTGTCTCTGTGTTCGAATATTTACTCATACCTCAGGATTATCGGCGAATTTCAGGAAATTATTTGTAAGTTTGAGACTAATTTCGAGGTTTGTACCGCTAATTCGTATTCAAAATGAGATATTTTTTAGCTTGTCTGGTTCAATATGGGTAAGCAAGCTCCGGGCAATTTTTGGGTTATCTGGGTCAATTTTGAGTCAATTTTGAACAAAAAGTGACAAATTTGGGTCAATTTTGATCAATTACAAGATCAATTTGGGCAAAATTTGGCAAATTTTGAAAAAATTTTCCCAGAAGCGGGTGTTTTCTTAATGAAACAAGGCAAAATCGGGAAAAATTTGGCTAAATTCGACAATTTTTTGACAATTTTTGGCTTATATGTCAATAATTTGGGTCAAATCTAACAATTTTGGGTTGAAATTATTTCGATTTTGTGTTCAAAAGCGAAAATTATGGTTAAAATTTACTAAATATAGCCAATTACTGGTTAATTGTAGACATTTTTTGGATTAAAACCGATGTATTTGTATGAATTTTTTATAAAAATTCAAATATTTTTTGGTCAAAAATGGGCAAATTTAGGACCAAAGGGTCTAGAATCGGGTAATTTTTAGGTAAAAATTGAAAAAATTTGGTCTAAATAAGTGAATTTTAGGACTATATGAGCTTAAATTGACAACTTTGATTAATTTGTGCTTATTTTGATGAAATTTAGTTGAATTTGGCACTAAAATTCAATTGTTTTCTCAAAAATGCGTTGAATTTAGGCAAAAAACACAAATTTTCTAACGGGGCTAAATTCTTCAAAAATCTGATAAAATTTGAAAGTTTTCACTCTATTTTGGACAATTCTAGTGAAAAATCGTGTATAATTGGCTGATTTGTGGATGAATTCTCACTAATTCCTGTTAATTTAGGCAAAAAAATAGGAAAAATCGGGCTAAAAATCTCATAAAACCAACTTTGTTTAACTCAAAACTACGAAATTTTAGAAATTGAGGGGCTAAATCGAGGCGTTATAGTGATTGCTGGGTATAACAATACAACGTTATTTGTAGCTATCAGAGTGATTTATTAACTTTTAGAGACACTAAAAGGTACACTATGCATGTATAATGAAGCAGAACAACGTTAAACTAGGCTTATTTGCATGTGGGTCAATTTGTTTTTGCAGTACTATGGGTTTGGAGGATGATAAGTTCGATAATTTAGATGATAATTCACAATTTTAGATGTATAAGACACGCTAAAGTTAAGTTACGGACAATAATTGAGAGCTAGATTAATGAATATGGGTGTATGATTTCGTATATAGGACTAGGGGGGGATAGTACAGTTCGTTATGTTAACAGTATTAATGATTTGGTTAAGTTGAACAAAATTGTTTAATCTAAAAGTAACATTAATGTGACCGGTCTTGTCTAATTTTGTGCGAGGGGATACAAAGACGTCTTTTTATGATACACAACTATGTACTCACTTGTGAGCTTAAAAAACCAACCTACAGTGTCAAAAATCGGGTCTGAGAAGCAAAGAACCGGTGCTCAAAGTTACTAAATCAGTGGACTGTTCTTTTGTGGGGAGAACCCGTCTCTTTTAGACGGTCGTAACTGAGAAGTTCAGAATCTTAGAACATCTCACACAGGTACTAGGATAGCGCGGTATGTGGCCCGACCATAGAACCTGTGTGACCTCTGGGTTTTTGGTTTGGAGAACTAGCCACAAAAAGTCCATCAGGTCCCTAAATGTGTGAGCAACCGACTTTCTTTATCTCGTCGCACCAATTTTTAACTCTGATGTGGTGGGTATTTTATTCGCTTGATCTTAATTACCACACTAGAGCTAAACCTATATTATTGTAGCGACCTTAATTACGTGCTAGAATAAGTCTCACTATATGCTCACAATGTTCTTTGCTAATTTCCAAATCTATGTGTTATTTGCTAGAAAACAAAATTGATTAGATATAAAGATTAATTAGTAAATAGATAGAAAGGATAGAGCATAATTAGGGGGTAAATCTGACTTGAAAATATGATGGGGTATCTAATCTTAATCAAGAAATTGAATCCATCTTACTGCTGGATGTGAACATTACTCTAACTCTATTTTGCTATAAAATTGGCAGACTTACAATCGCTGCTGTATTTCCCTCTTAGCTGAGGAGTAGAGGTTTTGCTCTAAGAGAAGTGAGAGGAAGAGAGAGAGAGAGAGAGAAATTTTTGTTGGAAAATCAAGCTTCTTACGTTTGCGCTGGTTGAGTTTGGTCTGGTTTCCCTCAGCAGCGCGCTCTAGGCTCGTGCGTGTTTATAATTGAGTCAACACGACTAAACAATCACAAGACCTATGAATAGCTCCGAATCAATTATTAGGTCATTCGTGGAGCCGACTATTATTCGTCTTTAGTCATATATTCGTTTCAGGCTTGCTGCTGAAGAGCGGCCTGGATAGCTTCAGTATCCTTCACTTAAAACGCGTATCAATAGCGGCAGTGAATCAGCCGGTATGGCCTGCTCCATAGTGTATTAAATAATACACAGCAGTATTTGGCTATGAATAATGTATTCATTCACTCAACGCAATTCACGCAGCATAGCTCTCTCTTAACATTCCGTCAGTTTAGACTAAGTCTAAAGTGTTCACAAAGTCGACGGTTAAATAATTATACTCTCTGTAGTATCGGTAATTGGGGCGGCAATTATCCAATTAGCAATACTACAGAATAATCTCGGCGTAGCTTGTGGTGCTGCGCTTAGCAATGGTTGAGCGTAAATGTGTTCTGGTGGTTCAAACCCTATGATGCGATTTTCGTGAATTGGAACCACTATCGAACATTTGTGAATAGCGTGCTCTGGGTGTTGCCTTAAATGACGGTAGTCCTCGGTGCTAAGTGCTCAGACGGGATTGGTTTCGAATAGTTTTCCCCAATTTTCAATCTGATTGGAGAACGCCTGTTATCTTTATTTAAGCGATGCTGCAAGTATACGTAGCCGAAATGAAGCTGCTGAGATATGCTGAATTATTTTATCCCTAGTCTTCGTTGCAATTTTTGCCAGGTTTAGCTAATACTCTTCCAATGAAGCTTCCTGGGCCTAACCCAACTCATTAGTAGTGTGTGTAAGCTCTGGCAACTGCGGTAGTTGCTGACACAACTTGCTTAATGGTGGTGATAATTCTATATTGAGCCTCATTGCTGTCTTTTTACAGGAGGCGAAGTTGGACTTAATGAAGATGTTGTTTCCTTCGATTTCATTTACGCATTTTAATGTTATCACGCAGGTACTGCATACTAGGTGATGTTTAACATCCGCCATGCCTGTTTATTTTGAAGGCCTCTGGGTCATCATCAGGAAATCTGGACTCGCGCTTGTAAGTAGCCATCACCCATATCCAAGATTTTCAGCCGGTTCCTTCCGAGGCAATTTGATGCTTTTTGCCCAACAACTCTCGAAGGCTTCGTAATTGTCTTGGAAAAGGAGGGTGGCAATGCATGAGTTCTTGTTTCTTGGGTTTTAGGATTCATTTGATCTGCACTAATTTTCTGGATTTTTAAGCATTCTTTCGGATTTGATCGAAGTTGGTCAGATATCAGATTCTGAAGGTGATCTAATTTGATTAGCTTATGTTGGTGCGGAGTCACTTTGGCGATAGTTTTTCTTCTCTTGATTGACCAGTTGTTTTTGAGGTTGTACTGGGTTTCTGGTTGTGTCTGTTTTAGTTGGTCTGAGCGGCGTGCAGCTTGTGTTTGAAAAGGTGGCGCTTAGAATTGTGTTTACTGTTGATTGAATGAGTGTTTAAGTTGTTGATTGTTTTTAGGAGCTGGGATTTTGAAGCTCTGTTGTTGATTGGACCTCATCTTGTATAGAATTTTGAGGTGCTAAAGTGTTTTAATCTTGATTAGACTGTGTCATGAGTATCACACATTTTGACTAATTTCTATTTTTGTAAATATATTGCTAATAATGTAAAAAAAAGTTATCGATCAAAAGATTATTAATTTTTGTTGATAAATGCTTACAAGTGGTGACAAGATTTACAAGTGGTTTTGTTTGCTAATTGTATTATTTAGTTGGTTTTATGAGTAACGTTTTTGTTTTGCTAATTGCACTTCTTTTGTGGTCCCAACCCCTAACACTGCAAATGTAAGTAATGGAGGTGTGTATTTAGTAGAGGGATCATGAATATTGGAGTCACTGTTACTAGTTTAATTGTGCCGGTTATATAACGTGGGCACGGGACTATAAAAATAATCGTTGATCAAAGATTTGTGTGGTAGGGTAAGATTTCCATACTTGGTAGCTTGCATATAATTTCATTTTAAAGTGAAGACCAATTTGTTAAGCATTTTTTTTACTAAGGGGACATTTTGCTAACTTGCTGGTACTTAGTCTACAGAAGCATTGTTCTTGGTACATATCTAAACGTTCTTTGATAGATAGTTCTATTTTAATTTTTTTGTCAATTACAGCACGTAAAATATGATTTAATGGTGAATAGTTATGCTGTTGAATAATACCACAGTTGGGTTGCTATTGTTAGAGCTTAAATAAATGGCTCTGAACTTGTGGCTTCTGTAGCTATAATGTGTTTTAACGAATATCATGTTTTAGCCAGTGGATGAGGGTCCCAGTCTACAAATCTTCAAATCTTAATTTGAAAAACAATCTGGAGAGCAACTATTTCAATCTTCAACCTCTAGCTTCTCTATTTATTTATAATTTTCTTTCAATACATCCATTCCGTTGTTTTAGAGTACTGCATTTTGATTGGATAAAATTAATAAAATTGCTGTGTATCAAATTCAACGCATATCAACTTTTAATTTTATAAGCAATAAGGGATAGATAGCTATCAAAGATTTTTCCACGAATCACAGATTCGCCACACTTTTCTGCTTTTTTTCTCTCGTACCACACGATAAATTGTTTTGTACTCAAAATAAATACAACGTAACATTTTTAGTTAGACTTCATTGATGAACAGTTCAGTATAATTGCAGCTGCCTTTTTTAATAATAAAATCAGAACAGCTCCTTTGTCTTTCACGTATTTTATTTTGTTTGATATTTTTTTTTGTTTTTGCAGGCGCCCAATACAAATTATATAAATTGCACTCAATTCAAACATCTGAATCTAAACGCAATGTGAGCATCAAAACCTTAGAAAAAATTGCTAGCTCCGAATAACATGAATTGTTATAAACAATTATGCTTTAATTTTTGAAGACAAACTGTTAAGATGATTGCATGTTTACCTTTTCGATTAGATAGACAAGTTAATCCAATCCTTGCTATGCTGTCGACTTGTCATATAAACCTCGTGCAGTTGATCCCTTTTATAAATGAATTGTTTCTTTTTTTCTTTATAAACCGAGAAAGTCCCGAAACGCAAAACACAGCCATTACATGTGAACTTAAAAAATCTCAAATCAAGGAGTGGTGATCCCGCCTCTGGTGGAGTACACTTCAGTGCGCTCGGGTAGAGCTTGTAAAATTGTGGGGTAGAATGATCTCGGCGGAGCTTCTGGTGTAGCGCTTAGCAATGGTTGAGTGTAAATGTGTTCTGGTGGTTCAAACGTTTTGATTCCACTTTCGTGAATTAGAACTCCTATCCCACAGTTGTGAATAACGTGCTCTAGGTGTTGCTGTAATTAACGGTAGTCCTCGGTAATAACTGCTGTGACTGGCTTGGTTTTTAAATGTTTTTTCTAACTTTGAATCTGAATGGAGAACGCCTGTGTTACCTTTAATTAAGCGATGCTGTAAGTATTCATAGCCTGCTAAGTATTCATGAGCTTAAAAATGATTTTGGACAATTCTAGTGAAAAATCGTGTATAATTGGCTGATTTGTGGATGAATTCTCACTAATTCCTGTTAATTTAGGCAAAAAAATAGGAAAAATCGGGCTAAAAATCTCATAAAACCAACTTTGTTTAACTCAAAACTACGAAATTTTAGAAATTGAGGGGCTAAATCGAGGCGTTATTGTGATTGCTGGGTATAACAATACAACGTTAATTGTAGCTATCAGAGTGATTTATTAACTTTTAGAGACACTAAAAGGTACACTATGCATGTATAATGAAGCAGAACAACGTTAAACTAGGCTTATTTGCATGTGGGTCAATTTGTTTTTGCAGTACTATGGGTTTGGAGGATGATAAGTTCGATAATTTAGATGATAATTCACAATTTTAGATGTATAAGACACGCTAAAGTTAAGTTACGGACAATAATTGAGAGCTAGATTAATGAATATGGGTGTATGATTTCGTATATAGGACTAGGGGGGAATAGTACAGTTCGTTATGTTAACAGTATTAAAGATTTGATTAAGTTGAACAAAATTGTTTAATCTAAAAGTAACATTAATGTGACCGGTCTTGTCTAATTTTGTGCGAGGGGATACAAAGACGTCTTTTTATGATACACAACTATGTACTCACTTGTGAGCTTAAAAAACCAACCTACAGTGTCAAAAATCGGGTCTGAGAAGCAAAGAACCGGTGCTCAAAGTTACTAAATCAGTGGACTGTTCTTTTGTGGGGAGAACCCGTCTCTTTTAGACGGTCGTAATTGAGAAGTTCAGAATCTTAGAACATCTCACACAGGTACTAGGATAGCGCGGTATGTGGCCCTACCATAGAACCTGTGTGACCTCTGGGTTTTTGGTTTGGAGAACTAGCCACAAAAAGTCCATCAGGTCCCTAAATGTGTGAGCAACCGACTTTCTTTATCTCGTCGCACCAGTTTTTAACTCTGATGTGGTGGGTATTTTATTCGCTTGATCTTAATTACCACACTAGAGCTAAACCTATATTTTTGTAGCGACCTTAATTACGTGCTAGAATAAGTCTCACTATATGCTCACAATGTTCTTTGCTAATTTCCAAATCTATGTGTTATTTGCTAGAAAACAAAATTGATTAGATATAAAGATTAATTAGTAAATAGATAGAAAGGATAGAGCATAATTAGGGGGTAAATCTGACTTGAAAATATGATGGGGTATCTAATCTTAATCAAGAAATTGAATCCATCTTACTGCTGGATGTGAACATTACTCTAACTCTATTTTGCTATAAAATTGGCAGACTTACAATCGCTGCTGTATTTCCCTCTTAGCTGAGGAGTAGAGGTTTTGCTCTAAGAGAAGTGAGAGGAAGAGAGAGAGAGAGAGAGAGAAATTTTTGTTGGAAAATCAAGCGTCTTACGTTTGCGCTGGTTGAGTTTGGTCTGGTTTCCCTCAGCAGCGAGCTCTAGGCTCGTGCGTGTTTATAATTGAGTCAACACGACTAAACAATCACAAGACCTATGACTAGCTCCGAATCAATTATTAGGTCATTCGTGGAGCCGACTATTACTCGTCTTTAGTCATATATTCGTTTCAGGCTTGCTGTGGTCCCAACCCCTAACACTGCAAATGTAAGTAATGGAGGTGTGTATTTAGTAGAGGGATCATGAATATTGGAGTCACTGTTACTAGTTTAATTGTGCCGGTTATATAACGTGGGCACGGGACTATAAAAATATTCGTTGATCAAAGATTTGTGTGGTAGGGTAAGATTTCCATACTTGGTAGCTTGCATATAATTTCATTTTAAAGTGAAGACCAATTTGTTAAGCATTTTTTTTTACTAAGGGGACATTTTGCTAACTTGCTGGTACTTAGTCTACAGAAGCATTGTTCTTCGTACATATCTAAACGTTCTTTGATAGATAGTTCTATTTTAATTTTTTTGTCAATTACAGCACGTAAAATATGATTTAATGGTGAATAGTTATGCTGTTGAATAATACCACAGTTGGGTTGCTATTGTTAGAGCTTAAATAAATGGCTCTGAACTTTTGGCTTCTGTAGCTATAATGTGTTTTAACGAATATCATGTTTTAGCCAGTGGATGAGGGTCCCAGTCTACAAATCTTCAAATTTTAATTTGAAAAACAATCTGGAGAGCAACTATTTCAATCTTCAACCTCTAGCTTCTCTATTTATTTATAATTTTCTTTCAATACATCCATAAGCAATAAGGGATAGATAGCTATCAAAGATTATTCCACGAATCACAGATTCGCCACACTTTTCTGCTTTTTTTCTCTCGTACCACACGATAAATTGTTTTGTACTCAAAATAAATACAACGTAACATTTTTAGTTAGACTTCATTGATGAACAGTTCAGTATAATTGCAGCTGCCTTTTTTAATAATAAAATCAGAACAGCTCCTTTGTCTTTCACGTATTTTATTTTGTTTGATATTTTTTGTTTTTGCAGGCGCCCAATACAAATTATATAAATTGCACTCAATTCAAACATCTGAATCTAAACGCAATGTGAGCATCAAAACCTTAGAAAAAATTGCTAGCTCCGAATAACATGAATTGTTATAAACAATTATGCTTTAATTTTTGAAGACAAACTGTTAAGATGATTGCATGTTTACCTTTTCGATTAGATAGACAAGTTAATCCAATCCTTGCTATGCTGTCGACTTGTCATATAAACCTCGTGCAGTTGATCCCTTTTATAAATGAATTGTTTCTTTTTTTCTTTATAAACCGAGAAAGTCCCGAAACGCAAAACACAGCCATTACATGTGAACTTAAAAAATCTCAAATCAAGGAGTGGTGATCCCGCCTCTGGTGGAGTACACTTCAGTGCGCTCGGGTAGAGCTTGTAAAATTGTGGGGTAGAATGATCTCGGCGGAGCTTCTGGTGTAGCGCTTAGCAATGGTTGAGTGTAAATGTGTTCTGGTGGTTCAAACGTTTTGATTCCACTTTCGTGAATTAGAACTCCTATCCCACAGTTGTGAATAACGTGCTCTAGGTGTTGCTGTAATTAACGGTAGTCCTCGGTAATAACTGCTGTGACTGGCTTGGTTTTTAAATGTTTTTTCTAACTTTGAATCTGAATGGAGAACGCCTGTGTTACCTTTAATTAAGCGATGCTGTAAGTATTCATAGCCGAAATGAAGTAGCTAAGATATGCAGAATGATGTTAGCCCTAGTCGAATTAAAGTCGTCCAATCAGTAAAGGAAGAAAATCGGTCGTTGAGATTATTGCTTGAGTTCACTCATTTTAAAAAGCATGGGTTTCTCGAGCTTGTCTAACTTTGCTGATTTCATCTGCAATTCGTTGGAATTTTTGCCAGGTTTAGCTGAAACTCTTCCAATGAAGCTTCCTGGGCCTAACCCAACTCATTAGTAGTGTGTGTAAGCTCTGGCAACTGCGGTAGTTGCTGACACAACTTGCTTAATGGTGGTGATAATTCTATATTGAGCCTCATTGCTGTCTCTTTACAGGAGGCGAAATTGGACTTAATGAAGATGTTGTTTCCTTCGATTTCATTTACGCATTTTAATGTTATCACGCATGCAATGCAGCCTTGGTGATGTTAAACCTCCGCCAAGCCTGTTGAATATGAAAGCCTCCTGGTCATCGGGAAATCTGGATTCGCGCTTGTAATTAGCCATCGCCCATATCCAAAATTTTTGGCCTTCTCCTTCCGAGGCAATTTGGTGCTTTTTACCCGACAGCTCTCCAAGGTTGAATACTCGTCTTGGAAGAGGAGGGTGGCAATGCGTGTGTCTTTTTTTCCAAACTGTCCGTTTTGGCAGACGCTGTAACAAACTGATCCAATGCAGTTCTCAAGGCCTTTCGGAGTCAGTATCGCAGCGAATTGACTGTTCTCATTAACTGCAATATTTTTACTCTCAATTTTCTAGCGTATGGTATTGCTGCCATCTGTGGGCATTGGAATACTTTCCGCTGTGTAAACGTTCAGAACTGGATTTCGTCGGTATTTCTTAGGTATCGCTAATATGAAAATGATCCCGATTTCATTACTCGATACGCTTTTAAGCAGCAAAACTTCGTAATAAGATTAAATTTTAGAAATCAGAAGACCCAACGATAGCATATCCGTGGAATGTAGTTCTTGTCCGATGATTTCAAAAACTTCAAAGAGTTCCATTGGAGGGAATCCGTTTGCCATATGACAACATTTGGGAACAAGTTGGATTGAAATGTGTATAAAGCTATTGGAAAGCTATTTGCAATGGTATGAGGCGTGCTCAAAATGCCTTAAAGTGATACTAAATTGCGGTTCAACGACTTTCTCGTATAAAATACTGGTGGCCATTCCGATACTTGTGGATATTTGTGTTATAGATTTTCAATTGCTCCTCTATTTGTTGGTTGTTATTATTCTGAATATTCGTAATCTCGTCCTGTTGTCGCAATAGCGTTAGCATCGAAGCTAACACAAATGGTCTCTTATTATTTCTGTCCTGAACTTGTGACCACCGCTCCTGCATTCCGTTTACGTGGAGAACTTGTTTGTTCAAATTAATTTTTTTTTGCTGAGCACGATCCCAATATTGAAGTCCAGGCATATGACAGTGTTGAGCCGTTACTAAGTCCGAGGCCAAGCAAACCTGCTCATGCTGCCAATGTAATTGGTGCCACACGCGTCGCCCTCTCAAATGAAGTGCTGGAGTTAGCAATGTCTAAGACTTGATTAGCTCTGCTAAGTCGCGCTTCGCCAGCTGAAGCTCATAGTGCGTTTGTTTGAATGCTTCAATTGTTAGGTAGCTTTTGGTCATCTTTGTAAAACTGAGTTGACAGAATTTTGTTCGATTGTCCACAGCTCGTAAGGTGTGGCAGTGACTTTGTCCAGATAGTTTTCACGGAGATATTTTGCAATGAGGCGTTCAGAGTGGGGAATGACAGCACGAATTCTTCTTTGAGATAGCATTCTGTCAGGAGAATTTCCCTGTCAAATTTGAATAAAATTCCACGTTGAGAGTCTGAGTGCAGCGATGCTGGGCATGAGGTGGGCAAAAGTAACTATCTCCATCATTTGGCATATTCAATTGGTAAGGTTAAAGTGTGGAGGACCCTGTGAATTGATGTGTTTATATTCGCTCCTTCCTTGTGGTTTCGGTTAAAATTAGGGCTGGATTATTGAAAGTAACCTGCAAAGTCTTCGTGTTATTGAATCTGCGAAATGTTGGGTACAACCATAGTGGACTATGGTAGCTGCACCACGGGGACTAATTGTACGTCTTACAGTGTTCCCACTCGGCCATTTATTTCCAGAGGCATCGTTTTTGCAGCGTAGGTGCATGTATGGAGGGATAGACATGGAATCGATTTGTATTGTTGCCCTAACTATCAAATAATTCTTTGACGTAATTGAAGCTGTATTTGTGTGTGCAGACAATGAGAATGCTAAGGCGAAGTCTTTTACAAGGTCAATTCATGTGAACTTTTTGGAATAGGGGTAGACGAAATGTTTAACTTCGTTGATTTCTCCTTCAAATTCAAATTGAAAAGCTCTGCATCTCAAGTTGAGTTTGCATCGCTAATGAGTGTTGGAGAGTTTACGGAAATTTAGGTTTTAACAGTGAACAGGTGACGGAACAGGTGATTAATGATTACCGGTAAACGTTATGGCAAACTGCTCTGCCGAGACAAATTCAATTGCTTAAATGATAAGTGATTTGTATGGCTAATACGCTTCAAAGTTTAAGGGATTTCAACTAAATAAGCGTAGTTTCTCTTCCTGAGACGGTACTGAATTAAGATTGTGATCATTAGAGTTTTGTCCGAATGAAAGACGAATATAGAAAGTGGGAAGTATCCGTTTATGTGAACCTCTTATTATGAGGTCAAAAAGAGGTATTCAAATTCAATAGTATGTCAGCAACACTTTTCCTCACTTTAAATTTTTGCTGTTTTCATAATCTGGCAGCAATAGTGTAGAGGATGAGGGTCCCAGTCTACAAATCCCCAAATCTTAAATCGAAAAACAATATGGAGAGCAACTATTTCAATCTTCAGCCTCTAGCTTCTCTGTCTTTATTTATAATTTTCTTTCAATACCTTGAGTAGTCGTAGAATACTGCATTTTGATTAGATAAAATTAAAACTGCTGTGTTTCAAATTCAACGCATATCAATTATTAATTTTATAAGCAATAAGGGATAGATAGTTATCGAAGATTATTCGACGAATCACAGATTCGCCACACTTTTCAGCTTTTCTCGTACCACACGGCAAATTGTTTTGTGTTCAATTTTTATATAACATCACATATTGAATTGGTCCTGAATGATGAACAGTTCAATATAATTGCACCTGACTTTTTAAAAAAATTAAATTCAAAACAGCTCTTTTTGTCTTTTACTTTTTATATTTTTTCTTCCTTTCCAGGCGCCCAAAACAAATTATATAAATTGCCCTCAATTTAAACATCTGAATCTAAATGCAATCTGAGCATCTAAACACTGGAAAAGAAATGGCCAGCTCCGAGTAGCGTTTTGTTATTAACAATTATGCATTAAATTTAGAAAACAACTTCCAATAAAGTTTACTGGGCCTAACCCAACTCATTAGTGTTTAGAAGCGCTGGCAACGGTAGTTGCTGAAACAACTTGCTTAATGTTGGTGGTAACTCTATATTGAGCCTCACTGCTGTCGTTTTACAGGAGGCGGAATTGGACTTAATGAAGATGTTGTCTCCTTCGATTTCATTTACTCATTTTAATGTTACCACGCAGGTACTGCATCCTCAGTAATAATTAACATCCGCCATGCCTGTTTAATTAGAAGGCTTCTCGGTCATCGGGAAATATGGTTCTTGTTTTTTTTGCGTTGAGAATCTGTTTTGCTAGACACTGTAACTAACCGATCCAATGCAGTTCTCAAGGTCTCTGGAGTCAGTAACTCGGCGAAGTAACGGTTCTCAGTAACTGCATATTATTCACTCTCAATTTCTCAGCGTATGGAATGGCTGCCATTTGTGGGATTCGAATGGGTTTTGCATTGTAAATGCTCAGCACAATAGATTTCGTCGCCATAGGTATCGCTACTGAGAAAATGATCCCGATTGGATTACTCAATACGCTTCTGAGCAGCCGAATTTGGAAATATTATTCTTTATAAATCAGAATAGCCAACGACAGCATACCCGTGGAATGTATTTGTTGTTGTCAGCTGGCTTCAAGAACTTCGAAAAATGCCATTGCAAGGAATCCGTTTGCCATATGACCAAGATTCGGGAACAAGTTGGATTGAAATGTGTATAAAGCTATTGGAAAGCTATTTGCAATGGTATGAAGCGAGCTCAAAATGCCTTAAAGTGATACTAAATTGCGGTTCAACGACTTTCTCGTATAAAATACTGGTGGCCGTTCCGATACTTGTGGATATTTGTGTTATAGATTTTCAATTGCTCCTCTATTTGTTGGTTGTTATTGTTCTGAATATTCGTAATCTCGTCCTGTTGTCGCAATAGCGTTAGCATCGAAGCTAACACAATTGGTCTCTTATTATTTCTGTCCTGAACTTGTGACCACCGCTCCTGCATTCCGTTTACGTGGAGAACTTGTTTGTTCAAATTGTTTTTTTTTGCTGAGCACGATCCCAATATTGAAGTCCAGGCATATGACAGTGTTGAGCCGTTACTAAGTCCGAGGCCAAGCAAACCTGCTCATGCTGCCAATGTTATTGGTGCCACACGCGTCGCCCTCTCAAATGAAGTTCGTTTTGTGTCTTCAGGAGTTAGCAATGTCTAAGACTTGATTAGCTCTGCTAAGTCCCGCTTCGCCAGCTGAAGCTCATAGTGCGTTTGTTTGAATGTGTTTCAATTGTTAGGTAGCTTTTGGTCATCTTTGTAAAACTGAGTTGACAGAATTTTGTTTCGATTGTCCACAGCTCGTAAGGTGTGGCAGTGACTCTGTCCAGATAGTTTTCACAGAGATATTTTGCAATGCGGTATTCAGAGAGGGGAATGGCAGCACGAATTCTTCTTTGATTTAGCGTTCTGCCAGGAGAATTTCCCTGTGAAATTTGATTAAAATTCCACTTTGAGCGTCTCTGAGCGCATTTTTTTAAAATCGGGGTAGAAATGTTTAACCCCGTAATTCTCTGCTTCGAATTTAAATTTCAGTTGGAAAATCTCTGTTTTTTGCATCGCTAATGAGAGTGTTGGAGGTTTACGGAAATTTAAGCTTTTACAGTGAACAGGTGACGGTACAATTGATTAATGATTACTGATAAGCGTTTTGGCAAATTGCTCCGCTAAGGCAAATTCAATTGCTCAAATGATAACAGTGATTTGTATGGCTAAAACGCTTTAAAGTGTACAGGATTTCAACTAAATAAACATAATTTCTCGTCTCGACAAGGTACTGAATTAAGATTGTGACCATGAGAGTTTAGATCGAATGAAAGACGAATATTGAAGGTGGGAAGTATCCATTTATGTGAACCTATTGTTAGGAGGTCAAAAAGAGGTATTCAATAGTATGTCAGCAACACTTTTTATTACTTTTGAGTTCAATTTTTGCAGTTGTAAGGCTGGAATTGTTACGAAAATAGTTTTCTCAATTTATCAATCGAATGAATAGATGTTTTTCGCTGTTTTGGCACAGCGCGAAAGCCCCTATTGCTTCGCTTTTTGGACAGACAATTCTGAACTTTTGATATCATTAAGTAGCTGACAGCAATACCCTAGATGACTTAATGTCGAGATGTTGGACTGTACCAACTGGAAGTCTCTTCCGATCACTTGATTCCAATTGCCAATTTCCAGATTCTGTTTTGCTTATGTCAAATTTTGGTCAATGAAGACGACCGAACTTTTCAATTTGGCATTTTCGCCTCCGAGGATATAGAGCTTTATATAGTTCGTTGATTGAATTGTTTTGATTTAACCGTCATATTCAACTACCTGTCACATTTTTAAAAAATGTTTTGAGGCTTGACAGTGCTCTGTGGAGGTTATATAATAAAGGTTGTTAATTTCAATGACATTTTATCAAACAGAAGGGCTCAACCATGGCGTCATTTGACTGATTTTGTCTAAAGACGGCTGATTTTTAATACACAGACATCTGAAATCCTTTGTGTAAATGCAGACTTAATGTTGATTATATCGAGTGAAGTTTGAGCAAAGTTTTGCTGTTGCACCTGCTTTTTATTTGCATTATTCAAAGTATGTCAAAGATGTCTATTGAATTGTTATAAAAGCTTAACCACATCCTATAGTTCTATGCCACCATGTTGTTAATTGCGATCATAAATATTATTGTTTGTCCTTAGAATTAGATTTAGCTGCAATTAAAATGGAAAGTACTTTTCCCCTTATTTGAGTTAAGTTAGCCGTGAGTGTTTCATTATTATCATTACAATAGTTCATCAACCGTGCTCTCTCTAAATTATTTTTCCTGTGCTGTGTAGAGTAATCAGAAATTATCATCATAATAATCATTGTGAGTGTAGTTTTTATTGCGTGCTGGTGTATGGTTACAAAAATCGTAGGGGGAAATTGTTTAAATTTGTTTTCAGAACTTTGTCTTCCGACTGAGGTCATAGTTTTAACATCGGGCGTTTGAAGATATCGAAACAAATTGTGATATCTTGATTGCAGTCTGGTAGTGCGTTTTCCTTTCACGAATAACCGATTGCAGTTCAATGCAATTCAGACCAAGACGTGTTCTTGGGCTGATAGGCTAATTCGGATGACACTCTTGTTTACACCTTGAACTGAACAAATGCTGAAAAAAAAAACGGTCTGAAATGTGGGGAATAATTAGAAAGGACAGCTAAGAAACGCTGCAATTAAGCTGAATCAAAAATAATAAATAATTAATATTTATACAATGAACTGTACATTAAGAATTTAAACAAACCTACTGATTAGGACTTCAAAATATTGGGCTGAATATTTGAGCGAAAGATTGAAGTTCTGAACATCTGATTATGAAGAACGAAATTTGATGGTTTAATTGACAAATCATGAAGTTCTTATCTGGTGAGCACAGATCAGATCAAAGCATTCTGCCAAAAGATTATTAATTATGCCTTTCGGGTAAACTTTTGTTTTGTTGGTTTCAAGTTTCGTTCACAAGAAAGAATTTAGTGGCTATCATCTTCCGACTTTCCTTTTAACTTCATCGTTATATCGACAGACCTTTAAACTCTATGTGGAGTGACTTCAACTCAACTAACCCCCGAGTACCCCTCTCTATCACCCCACCCCCTCGACCCCTTTTCCTCTGTACCCTATTTCCCGAATGCTTCGGGTAGGCCATAGAGGTCAAGGTCGATATGGGCAATTTAATGGCTGTTTGACGACCCCTAATGTTGATTTTATATTTTCTGTGTAAAAGTCCCTTTAGATTTGAGACAAATTTATTTGAGACTGAATCTCAGCATTCTTTTTCTCTCACTTTCATTCATTCAGCGAATTAAATGGTTTTTATCACGACTCTTTCTTTGAGTTTCAGAGGTCTTTATTCGAGAAATTCGACGCTAAAATAAGTCGCTCAAGATTGATCTTTGACCTGATGTATATTAAACTTTGTTTACCCTGAAACACTGTTTAGTTTGGAATGTTCTTAGTTTAAACAAAATTTTAGTCTCGAGAACTGATGTTCATACATGACTAGATGTTGCAAGATTCACTAGACAAAAGTATTCTCTGAGCAGAGTTACTAGTTTAAATCACATGAAGACGCTAAACATAGCACAGAAAATAGTGTAGTGATAGCTATACTTGAATGCACAGCCGATTAAGTAAAACCATTTTGCGAGTCCTTTGATGACGAAAACTAGCATGGCCAGACAATTAGAGCAAAATATTTCTGCTTCTTCATAGATCAATCAGTTAGTTCAACTTTGATTCTCTTTGCGTTCTTACTTTAAGCGCCAAGTTTTGATGTAAAGTTCTCGGTTTATATCAGCGCGATTGTAGAGTGGTGTATTATCTCACGATATTGCTACTGTTTCAGTTAGTAAGTTATAGTATGTCCAGTTGGTTTTATGGGCGATCAACTTCAGTTACTGGCGGTGTGCCTCCAGCAGGTGCTAACAATCACAACAACAACTATTCTAGCCCGTCAACGAGGGGTTGGAATGATCCCCCGGACCTTCTAGCACTCGGCCACAGTCGACAATCTTCGGACGGATTCCAGAACGGAAGCAATGGGAGTCTGAACACATCTGGAGTCGGGAATGACGCCTCCCCAGTTGCAGCTCCTGTCAATCCCTTCAGACGCCAAACACCCAACACAAAGCCCAAAGCAAATCTCTCATCGTCATCATTTTCTATCTTTGACCCCACAAAGTACTCACAGACTGCAATACAACCACCCCCAGGAGTCACCCCATCATCACAGGGTCTATCACCATACGGAAACTATCCGACTCAGAATGGAGGAAGTACCCAACATTTATACCAGTCGCCTGGGGTTTCGCCAATGCCCCCGAATTTCATGAACCCAACAAATATGGCACAACCACCGCCACCGCCGTCAACTACGGGAATTGCCACATCATATGGACCTACAAGTTCCAGTACTGGTTTTATGTCCCCGAATGTGAATGTTGCTTCAACCGGTGGCCAGTTTTCAACCCCACCACGGCCACCATCAGCAGGCGAGCGAAGTATGTCATCGTATAATAATGGTCTCAACAACGGGTGCACTCCACCGCCTTCAATGAGCAATTATCTCACTCCCAACGGCCATTTGAACGGGAATCAGGCATCAAATGGAGTCATGCATCAAAGTATTAGTCAGCCTTGTTTTTCAATCTATGAGAGGCGAACTGTAGAAACCCAAATGCATAATAATGGTGATCAGAGTAATGTGACAAACTTGAACACGACAAGTATTGGTGGACCCTCCAGTCAATCAACGTCTCAAATGTCGAATTCCAATGGGCAGACAAATGGCCAGGTCTACAGTTCCGTTCCAACGAGCGAAGCTGCAAGGCCAGAAATGCCGACGAAAAATACGAACAACAATGACTGTCTTAATGTGTTGAACTACATTATAGGCAACATGAGACCAAAAATGGCAGCCCCGGATTTCGAAAGACTATGGGGGTCTGTTCAGGGTGTCCTCTTGTCTTGGAACAGTTTGGACGAAGAAACAAAGTCAAATTGCGCCCAGTTTATCAATTCGTTAGCAACTGCAAATATCGGTTTTGCAAAAACGAGTTTGGAAAAACTAAAAGCAGGGAGGTCCGAACAGACTGCCAGTATTGTAGTGCTATTTGAGTACCTTCTGTCGGTATGGACAGATGGCTCTAGCGACACACAAAGTGGCGACCAGACAACGATACGAAGCGGTTTCGAGTCCCAGCCGGTCCCTATGTTTTCACTATGATTTACACGGTGCTATATTATACGTTAGATTCGAATTGAGACGTGACGGGGAATCATTGCCATTTCACAAGGACCTGTTCAATTTTGTCGAATGTGAACAACAGTAATATAATTGTACAAAATAGCGATTTGAGGACAGCGAGAAGAACAATCGTCAGCTTGCTGGATTATGGTGTTATATTGCGAATAATACCCTAAATAGTAGAATTGAATTAGGACTCTTATATGTTGTACAGTAATGCGCAATTAGTAACTGGAAAGAAGGTTAAATATATTTAAGAAATTTGGATTCGTTTTCTTTATTATTTGTCATGGTGACAGAAATGCTTGGATTTATTTGTATTAGCATGAAAAATATATTGTGATGATAATGTCTTTTTTTCAGAGGGTATTATTTAATTCCAATCAACTTAAGACTGCGAATTAAGTTTGTCGTCACTGCATTTCTTCACTGGTTGCGGTAATATGATTGTGTATATATCCACCTGTTCTTCGCCAATATGACCACCTGTAGTGAGTGATTCTCACGATTGGGTTCGCTATTTGACAAAATAAATTGACAAAAATAAATAAAATGGACAAGTTTATTTTAACAAAAATTGACAGTCTGTACGGCCATGTTAATATAATTAGAATTTGGAATCGGTCCCCAAAATGCAGTTTGAATAATGCAGATAATTATCTTAATACTAGATTAGTAATAATAGCAGTAATTTTTAAGGGATGAGTAAGAGTGGTGTCAGGACAAAATAAACAATGTGACAAAATACCTAAAATATACCCAATATTTTATCCTAATGTTGAAACTACCCAAACGATTATTTAGCATAATAGTTAGCTAGTGCATTTCGCCATGACTTGCGGGCCATGCCTCCTCGGCGCACCGTGGGACTTGATCTAAAGCTATCACAACTCAACATGGGATTAAAATATTAGCTTAATTGCAATAAACCAAGCATGTAATATGGAGTGCTAATTTGTAATCGGATTGAAGACCGAAAAGATCAAAGGAAATAAATTGGTTATAATAGCATTGGGTATTTTGGCATTGGATGTTTTGTCATGCAACCGTAAGAGTATTTAGATGCCCTGTACCTTTTTATTTCCCTTAAAATTTACGCTGGCATTGTTATTTTTTTGCGGTGGCTGGATAAAATACCCAATGTGACTAAATACTAAAATAAACCCAATATTTTATAGTAATGTGGAAACTACCAGAACGAATATTTAGCATAATTTTAAGTTAGTGCATTTGGCCATGCCTCGCAGGCCATGGCCGTGACTCAGCGGCCCGTGGGACTTGATATGAAGCTATTACAACCGAACATGGGATTAAACTATAAGCTTCATTGCGAGAAAACAAGCTTGTAATACGGAGTGCTAATTTGTGATCGCATTATTGAACGAAAAGATCAAAGCAAATAATTT
This sequence comes from Convolutriloba macropyga, assembly GCF_964194025.1. NCBI lineage: Eukaryota > Metazoa > Xenacoelomorpha > Acoela > Convolutidae > Convolutriloba > Convolutriloba macropyga. The sequence goes on along the minus strand of NC_134482.1, from coordinate 32,204,949 downwards.
TGGTATAATGGCTGTGGGTATTTTGGTACATCGGGTATTTTGGCTTTGGGTATTTTGTCATGCAACCGTAGTAGTATTTAGATGCCCTGTACCATTTTTTACTTCCTGAACTAAAATTTACGCTTACACCGTTATTTTTTACTGTGTCTGGAAAAAATACCTAATGTGAAAAAGCACCTAAAACATACCCAATGTTTTCTCCGAATGTTTAAACTACCAGAACGACTATTTAGCATAATATTAAGCCAGTGCTTTTGGCCATGTCTCGCAGGCCATTGCCGTGCGTCAGCGGCCCGTGGGACTTGATTTGAAACTATCACAACCAAGCATGGGATTAAACTATTAGCTTAATTGCGAGAAAACACGCTTGTATTGCGGAGTGCTAATTTGTATTCGGATTATTGATCGAAAGGATCAAAGGAAATAAATTTGGTATAATGGCCTGGAGTATTTTGTCATGCAACAGCAAGAGATTTTATATGCACTGTACCTCTTTTTAGGTTCCGGTTTAAAGTTTACGCTAGTAGGTTATTTTTTACAGTGTCTGTACAAAATACTCAATGTGAACACAAAATACCTAAAATATACCCAATATGTTATCCTAGTGTTGAAACTACCAGAACAATTATTTACCATAGCATTTAGCTAGTGCATTTGGCCATGCCTCTCAGGCCATGGCCTTGCCTCAGCCGCCCATGTGATTTGGTATGCAACTATCACAATCAAACACGGAGTTTAACTTTTAGCTTGATTGCGAGAAAACAAGGTTATAATACGGAGTGCTAATTTTTAATCGAATTATTGAACGAAAAGATCAAAGGAAATAAATTCTATATAATCTCTTTGAGATTTTAGCACTTTGGGTTTTTGGTATTGGGTATTTTGTCATGCAACTGTAAGATTATTTAGATGCCCTGTAACTCTTTTTACTTCCAGAATTAAAATTTACGCTAGAACCGTTATTTTTACGGTGTCTGGACAAAATACCCAATGTGACAACAAAATAATAAAAATATAATCATTATTTTATCCTAATGTTGAAACTACCAGATCAACTATTTAGCATAATATTTAGCTAGTGCATTGGCCATGCCTCACAGGCCATGGCCATGCCTCAGCGGACCGTGAGACTTGATATGGAACTATTACAATCGAACATGTGATTTAACTTTTAGCTTAATTGTGAGAAAACAAGCCTGTAATGCGGAGTGCTAATTTTAATCAGATTTTTGAACGAAAAGATCAAAGGAAATAAATTGGGTATAATTGCATTGGGTATTTTGGCCTGGGGTATTTTGTCATGCAACCGTAAGAGTATTTATATGCCCTGTACCTCTTATTATGTCCCGATTTAAAATTAACGCTAGTACCGTTATTTTTTATTGTCTGGACAAAATGCTCGATGTGACAACAACTCTGAAATATACCCATTTTTTTTATCCTAATGCTGAAACTACCAGAACATCTATTTATCATAGTATTTAGCTATTGCATTTTGCCATGGCTCGCAGGCCATGGGCGTGCCTCAGCGGCTCGTGTGACTTGATATGCAACTATCACAACCGATCATGGGATTAGCTTAATTGGGAGAAAACAAGCTCGTTAGACGAAGTTCTAGTTTTAATCGGATTATTAAACGGCAAGATCAGAATAAATAAATTAGGTATAATTTCTTTGGGTTTTTGCACATTGGTTTTTTTGCGTTGGGTATGTCGTCATGCCACCGTGAGAGTATTCAGAAGACCTGTACCTCTTTTGAGTTCCGAAAATAATATTTAGTCTAGCACCGTTATTTTTAACGGTGCCCGGATAAAATATCCAATGTGACAAGGTAACTGAAATATACCCAATATTTTATCCTAATGTTGAAACTACCAGAACTATTATTTTGTATATTTAGCGAGTGCATTTGGCCTTGCCGCGAAGACCATTGCCGTGCCTCAGCGGCCCGTGGGACTTGATATGGAACTATAATAACTGAGCATGTGATTAAACTATTATCTTAATTGCGAGAAATCAAGCTTGTAATACGGAGTGCTAATTTGTAGTCCGATTATCAAACGGAAAGATCAAAACAAATAAATTAGGTATAATTTCATTTGGTTTTTTGCACATTGGCTTTTTTGGCATTGGCTATGCCGTCATGCCACCGTAAGAGTATTTAGAAGACCTGTACCTCTTTTGAGTTCCGAAAATAATATTTAGTCTAGCACCGTTTTTTTTAACGGTGTCAGGATAAAATATCCAATGTGACAAGGTAACTAAAATATACCCAATATTTTATCCTAATGTTGAAACTACCAGAACTATTATTTTGTATATTTAACGAGTGCATTTGGCCATGCCGCGAAGACCATTGCCGTGCCTCAGCGGCCCGTGGGACTTGATATGGAACTATAACAACTGAACTTGTGATTAAACTATTAGCTTAATTGCGAGAAATCAAGCTTGTAATACGGAGTGCTAATTTGTAGTCCGGTTATTAAACGGAAAGATCAAAACATAAATTAGGTATAATTTCATTGGGTTTTTTGCACATTGGCTTTTTTGGCATTGGCTATGTCGTCATGCCACCGTAAGAGTATTTAGAAGACCTGTACCTCTTTTGAATTCCGAAAATAATATTTAGTCTAGCACCGTTAATTTTAACGATGTCAAGATAAAATATCCAATGTGACATGGTAACTAAAATATACCCAATATTTTATCCTAATGTTGAAACTACCAGAACTATTATTTTGTATATTTAGCGAGTGCATTTGGCCATGCCGCGAAGACCATTGCCGTGCCTCAGCGGCCCGTGGGACTTGATATGGAGCTCTAACAACTGAACATGTGATTAAACTATTAGCTTAATTGCGAGAAATCAAGCTTGTAATACGGAGTGCTAATTTGTAGTCCGATTATCAAACGGAAAGATCAAAATAAATAAATTAGGCATAATTTCATTGGGTTTTTTGCACATTGGCTTTTTTGGCATTGGCTATGTCGTCATGCCGCCGTAAGAGTATTTAGAAGCCCTGTACCTCTTTTGAGTTCCGGAAATAATATTTAGGCTAGCACCGTTATTTTTAACGGTGTCAGGATAAAATACCCAATGTGACAAGGTACCTAAAATATACCCATCATTTTATTCTAATGTTGAAACTACCAGAACGATTATTTTGTATATTTAGCGAGTGCATTTGGCCATGCCGCGAAGACCATTACCGTGCCTCAGCGGCCCGTGGGACTTGATATGGAACTATAACAACTGAACTTGTGATTAAACTATCAGCCTAATTGCGAGAAATCAAGCTTGTAATACGGAGTGCTAATTTGTAGTCCGATTATTAAACGGAAAGATCAAAACAAATAAATTAGGTATAATTTCATTGGGTTTTTTGCACATTGGCTTTTTTGGCATTGGTTATGTCGTCATGCCACCGTGAGAGTTTTTAGAAGCCCTGTACCTCTTTTGAGTTCCGGAATTATTTAGGCTAGCACCGTTATTTTTAACGGTGTCAGGATAAAATAACCAATGTGACAAGGTACCTAAAATATACCCAATGTTTTATTCTAATGTTGAAACTACCAGAACGATTATTTTGTATTTTAGCGAGTGCATTTGGCCACGCCGCGCAGGCCATTGCCGTGCCTCAGCGGCCCGTGGTACTTGATATGGAACTCTAACAACTGAACATGTGATTAAACTATTAGCTTAATTGCGAGAAATCAAGCTTCTAATACGGAGTGCTAATTTGTAGTCCGATTATCAAACGGAAAGATCAAAATAAATAAATTAGGCATAATTTCATTGGGTTTTTTGCACATTGGCTTTTTTGGCACTGGCTATGTCGTCGTGCTACCGTAAGAGTATTTAGAAGCCCTGTACCTCTTTTGATTTCCAGAAATAATATTTAGGCTAGCACCATTATTTTTAACGGTGTCAGGATAAAATACGCAATGTGACAAAGTACCTAAAATATAATTTTTAGCTAGTGCATTTGGCCGTGCCTTGCGGGCTATGGCCATGCCTCAGCGGCCCGTGCTACTTGATATGGAACTATGACAACCTGACATGTGATTAAACTTTTAGCATAATAGCGAGAAAACAAGTTTGTAATACGGAGTGCTAATTTGTAGTCCGATTATCAAACGGAAAGATCAAAACAAATAAATTAGGTATAATTTCATTTGGTTTTTTGCACATTGGCTTTTTTGGCAGTGGCTATGCCGTCATGCCACCGTAAGAGTATTTAGAAGACCTGTACCTCTTTTGAGTTCCGAAAATAATATTTAGTCTAGCACCGTTTTTTTTTAACGGTGTCAGGATAAAATATCCAATGTGACAAGGTAACTAAAATATACCCAATATTTTATCCTAATGTTGAAACTACCAGAACTATTATTTTGTATATTTAACGAGTGCATTTGGCCATGCCGCGAAGACCATTGCCGTGCCTCAGCGGCCCGTGGGACTTGATATGGAACTACCACAACCGAACATGTGAATAAACTTTAGCTTAATTGCGAGAAATTAAGCTGGTAATACGGAGTGCTAATTTGTAATCCGATTATTAAACGGAAAGATCAAAGGAAATAAATTAGGTATAATTTCATGAGTTATTTTGCAAATTGGGATTTTTGGCACTGGATGTTTTGTCACGCAACCGTAAGATTAGTTAGATGCCCTGTATCTCTTTTTACTTCCCGATGTAATATTTACGCTTGCACCGTTTTAATGGTGTTAGGACAAATGACCCAATCTGACAAATTACCTAAAATATACCCGATATTTTATCCTAATGTTGAAAATACCAGAACGACTACTTAGCATAATTTTAAGCTGTTGCTTTTGGCCATGCCTCGCAGGCCATGGCCGTGCCTCAGCGGCCCATGGGACTTGATATGGAACTACCACAACCGAACATGTGAATAAACTTTAGCTTAATTGCGAGAAATTAAGCTGGTAATACGGAGTGCTAATTTGTAATCCGATTATTAAACGAAAAGATCAAAGGAATTGAATTAGGTATAATTTCTTTGGTTTTTTTTTGCACATTGGGCTTTTTGGGAATGGGTCATGCAACCGTAATAGTATTTAGATGCGCTATACGTCTTTTTACTTCCCGAATTGATATTTACTCTAATACCGTTATTTTTAACGGTGTCAGGATAAAATACCCAATGTTACAATGTACCTAAAATCTACCCAATATTCTATCCGAATGTTGAAACTACCTGAACAATTTTTTAGCATAATATTTAGATAGTGCATTTGGCCATGCCTCGCAGGCCGTGCCCGTGCCTCAGTGGCCCATGGGATTTGATACGGAACTATCACAACCGAACTTGCGATTAAACTATTAGCTCAATTGCGAGAAAACAAGCTTCTAAGACGAAGTGCTAATTTGTAATGGGTTATTAAACAAAAGGATCAAAGGAAATCAATTAGGTATACTTTCATTGGGTATTTTCGCACATTGCGTTTTTTGGCATTGGGTATTTTGTCATGGGTCATGGAACCTTAATATTAATTAGACGCCCTGCTTCCCGAATTAATATGTACGCTAGCACCGTTATTTTTAACGTTATCGATGTCAGGACAAAATACCCAATGTGAGAAATTAATTAAAATATACCCGATATTTTATGCTAATGTTGAAACTAGCAGAAACACTAATTAGCATAATTTTAAGCTAGTGCTTTTGGCCATGCCTCGCAGGCCATTGCCTTGCCTCAGCGGCCCGTGGGATCTGATATGGAACTACCACAACCGAACACGTGAATAAACTATTAGCTTATTTGCGAGAAATCAAGCTTGTAATACGTAGTGCTAATTTGTAATCCGATTATTAAACGCAAAGATCGAAGGAAATAAATTAGATATAGTTTCATTGGTTTTTTTTTGCACACTGGGCATTGGGTGTTTTGTCATGCAACCGTAATAGTATTTAGATGCTCTATACGTCTTTTTACTTCCCGAATTGGTATTTACGCTAGTACCGTTATTTTTAAAGGTGTCAGGATAAAATACACAATGTGACAATGTACCTAAAATATACCCAATATTTTATCCGAATGTTGAAACTACCTGAACAATTTTTTAGCATAATATTTAGCTGGTGCATTTGGCCATGCCTCGCAGTCAGTGGCCGTGCCTTAGTGGCCCGTGGAATTTGATACGGAACTATCACAAGCGAACATGGGATTAAACTATTAGCTTGTTTGCGAGAAATCAAGCTGGTAATACGGAGTGCTAATTTGTAATTCGATTATTAAAGGAAAGATCAAAGGAGATAAATTAGGTATTATTTCATTAGTTATTTTACACAATGGGCTGTTTGGCACTGGGTGTTTTGTCATGCAACCTCAAGAATAGTTAGATGCAATGTACCTCTTTTTTCTTCCCGATATAATATTTACGCTAGCACCGTTTTTTAATGGCGTGAGGACAAAAGACCCAATCTGACAAATTACCTAAAATATACCCGATATTTGATCCTAATGTTGAAAATACCAGAACGACTATTTATTATAATTTTAAGCTAGTGCTTTTGGCCATGCCTTGCAGGCCATGGACGTGCCTCAGCGGCCTGTGGGTTTTGATATGGAACTACCACAACCGAACATGTGAATCAACTATTAGCTTAATTGTGAGAAATCAACCTTGTAATACGGAGTGCTAATTTGTTGTCCGATTTTTAAACGGAAAGCTCAACGAAAATAAATTAGGTATAATTTCGTTGGTTTTTTTGGACATTGGGCTTTTTGGCATTGGGTATTTTGTCATGCAACCGTTATAGTATTTAGATGCGCTATACGTCTTTTTACTTCCCGAATTGATGTTTACTCTAGTGCCGTTATTTTTAACGGTGTCAGGATAAAATACCCAATGTGACAGTATACCTAAAATTTACCCAATGTTTTAGCTGAATGTTGAAACTACCAGAACAATTTTTTTAGCATAATATTTAGCTAGTGCATTTGGCCATGCCTTGCAGGCCGTGGCCGTGCCTCAGTGGCCCGTGGGATTTGATATTATTTAGACGCCCTGCTTCCCGAATTAATATTTACGCTAGCACGGTTATTTTTAACGTTAACGGTGTCAGGACAAAATACCCAATGTGAGGAAGTATCTAAAATATTCCCAATATTTTTTCCTAATGTTGAAACTACCGGAACGATTATTTAGCATATTTAGCTAGTGCTTTTGAGCATGCCTTGCGGGCTATGGCCATGCCTCCTCAGCGGACCGTGGGACTTGAAATGAAACTATCACAGCCGAACATGGGACTAAATTATCAGCTGAGTTATGAGAAAAAATGCTTTTAATAACGAGTGCTAATTTCTAATCGGGTTAATGAACGAAAAGATCAAAGGGAATAAATTGGGTATAATGGCATTGGGTATTTTGGCACATTTGGTATTTTGGCACATTGGGTATTTTGGCACATCGGGTATTTTGGCACATGGGTATTTTGTCCTGCAACCATTTTGTACATGACGTTTATTGGAAAGGTTTGGCATTTAAAATGGCCGCTTCATTAAATTTGAAGTAATTCATCTTCTCGAATTCATGGTGGCGACTGACGCTCAAAGTAAGTACTTGGTAGCAATTCGTTACTGTGATAAAAATTGAAATGTTCTCTGGGCGCCTTTTGCTCAGCTGGTGGCACATTAAGAAATTAGGAGGTTTTCGGTACTGCTACTGAATGTATTTTAGTTGAGTTGAATTTTTCAACCGCCATTGTTTTGGGTTTAGCTGTCGATAAGTGCGATCTAATTGCTTGGAAGTTGCGTCCATATTCGGGTTAATGCATCGACCAGTTGAATCCAATGATTCTTTGCTATGCAGTAACCAATTGTAAGCCCATCACATTGTTGTACGCGTGGTTCGTCCGAGCTATCTATCTCAATTTGAATAACCGTGTGATAGCGTTGTGAAATAAACTTGACAATTTTTAGGCTATTTAAGCGATATTTTACTCATTGCGTAGTTTCATTACTTCTTGTTGCTAACAGAATTCAGGCCTAACGCTTAAAGACATTTTCAATTTCGAATTGAATTTTTTGCAAGACAGCTTTTTTTATAAACAATTCGATTTAATTTTTCTCTTTTTTAAAGCAAGTTGTGAGCTTATTATGGCCTGCCTAATCGTTTTTAAGCTCTTTTATAGTCTTGGTTGTATTTTTCTTTTACTATCTGTACATTTTTTACTTCAGATTATTTTATACTTCTGCCGGCATAGACCTTTTTTTAAATAGCCACCTTCAGCCGAATATTATTGTCGACTTGTTTTTTACAATTCAAAGTATTTGTCGTTTTTACGACGAACAGGTGTATTGGAGCAGTGTCTTTTTCGTCAATTTTATCTGATTGAATGTTGAAAGCAAGAAATTGTTGAAGAATGTTGAAGCAAACTCTCGAAAAAAAATTGGTGGTTTAAGTGTTCAACAAAATTGAAGACTGCAGCAAAAAAGAGTGGTCTTTTGTTCATAGAGCTGTTTCAGAGAGAGCGAAAACTGATGTGTAAAGATTTTCCTGTGAGCGAGCAGTTTTTCGTTGACAATTGGCTTTTTCAAGCACATTTTAAAAATTTTTTGTTTGGTTAAAAGGTTTGAATGGGCTTATTTAACTATTTAAATGCTTGCAATGATAATTGCTCTGAGCTCCAGGCTAATTCTTTACTAGTTTTGCGGTATTTAGGCTACTACACATTGTTCCAATGCATTCATTGGGAATTGAATAGAAACTCAATGCTCGAAAGAACTCTCACATCTCAAGTTACTTCAGTTCTGATTTTATCTAACAGTGATGTTGTGGAGAAACTTTACAAAAAATTGAGAACTTTAAAACTCTTTTGGATAATTTCTCGCAGTTTTATTTCTTAAAATTCAGCTAAAATTTGTGAACCTATTGTGGCTTTCTACTTGTTAGATGAGCATTTTTTGATCTCCATTTAATTAAAGAAAGTCATTTTTTGTTGCACTCATTATATTTGAGGTAATAATATTTCTATTTGCTTTTGTTTGTTGTTTGGTTTTGTTCATTAACTGATATTTTTGAAGTTGCTTTTATTTTTTTTTTTCAAAGTTGTTTTCCGAATTTTTTGAAAAGTCAAATTAGATTGGTCTTTTTAATCACGCTAGAGTTATAAAAGCAGCGAGAAAACGAGTGGATTTGAACCGTTTTTTCAATTACCTTAGTAGTGGATTGAGAAATTGGTGTTCCATCAAAGTTCATGAGGTTTTTGGAGGGTAATTATTTTCTCATGGGGCAATATGACGTCTTTTGGCTTTTTTGTTTTAGTTTGAACAAATGGTTTTAAAGGATCATTCATGTGTTGCAAGAAGGCTGAGTTGTTTTTTAGTTCTTCAAAAAGGAGTTAATTGAATTGAGATAGAACGAACTGGTTTGTCTTAATAAAATGTCAGTGAATTTTTTGTTTTGCCTGGTCTTGAAATTTTGTTTTGTTTGTCAGTCTCACTAATAACTGGTCTCCTTGGCTCTCTAATGAAGCGTAATGGAATGAATGTATGCAGTGGTGTCAATTTATATCTAAAGGTTTTAACTACTTTGTCAATGTCCTGTCAGGTTTTGCAGTTTTTCGCGTCGTCTTATCACCGCGTCTCATTAATTACAGTTCTCATCGTTAAATAATGATGCATGCATGAATCTTGTTAATGTAGCGTGTTCATACTTAACGTTTTTCACGAGTTTGACATATTTTTTTAATGAGTTTCTTTCCCCCTTTTTTGTTTAATTGTCAAATAAGTCAGTCGTTTGATGATAGCGTTTTGTTGATTGCTAATAAAAAATAAATGAATCTAAATAATGACTTCTGAGCATAGTAGTTTTTTATGACTTATTAACTTTCTTCTTAGAAAATTTTGTGGCTTCTTGTGTCTTGTCCGTTTTTGTTGTTTTTTTAGGTCTTTTTATCTAGTCTTAAAAATAACAGTGACTATTAATCATGTTGTTGGGAGTAGTTGTCATATTGTCGGTTTCAGCTTTGAATTATCGCTTTTCGCGACTTAGATACCCTTTTTCAGTTTTTTCTTCTAACAAAGTCACTACTGGCGTTTTATGACTTCTCAAGTTGTATTTTTTAAATGAAAATAAGGTTCCAGTATATATGTCTGCGTATTTTTGTTACTTGGCGCGGCAAAACTTAAACAGGATTCTAATTTTTGGCAAGTTTCTTGGTTTTGCGCTTTTTGTTTTGTCTGGTACTGATTTCGACAAATTTGTTGTATTGTGTTGTTCTTCTAAGGACGCATAGTGTTAATCTTTATGCAAAGTGAAGTGTTCCTGGATACTATTTCGAAATTTGTCCCAGTGTTTTTTTTGGCAAAATAGATTTTTCTTAAGTCACAACTTGTCCAAAATTTTGTGGATTTTTTTTACTTTTTTGGTTAGTTTGATTTTTTGACCATTCTGCTCAAAACGATTTTAAACAGCAGCTGCTAAGCAAAGTAATCCAAAGTTAACGGAAAGAAAAACGAGATAAAGATTCGAAACGTGATAAGCCCATAAAGCGCAGCTTTAGATGCCTGGTATCTGAATTCCTATTAGTCTGTCTTTTTGCCAGGTCTAATGTTCTTTTTCTGCAGCAGCATGTTTTTGTTCTTTCAATCGCAATCGATATGGGGATTGATGACCACCATTTTCCCGCAATATGTCTGGTTTGTTTTTGCCATTTTCACACTATTTGCCTGGTTTGTTGTTTTGTCGATTTTGCCAAAGCGTTTGGCGCAATGTGGATGAATCCGAATTTTCTATCTGTTGTCCTTTTTCTCTTTTGTTTTGTACGAATATGGAATTTGCGATCTAAGTCCTTCTTTTGCGAATTTTTAATTGGTATCTTGTTAATGTTTTCAATGACTTAGTCTATAAGTTTTTTAACATAAAAAAATCTAAAAAATGAGAGTTCATTCTAATTTTTGTTAGTTTTACGTTGTATTGGTATATGCTTTGAGTATAAGAACTTGTTTTTCTACGGAGGCTGACAGTGAGTTCCTAATTGCGTTTATTTCTTTGGCTTGTAATACAGGACTTGTCCTGCTATGTTTTTTAAAGATCTGTTATGTCTGCATGATTTTTGAACTCAAATTGGAGTAAAGATTTGGTCACGTCGAACCAAGAAGTAAAGCCAAAAATTGAGTGACTTTCCGATTTAAATTTAAAGTTGATTGCGAAAATGTTATTTAAGCAAAAAAATAGTTTAATCGATTGTGATTTGTTCGTTCGGGAGTTTTGTTTCTATTTTACTCTTCTTTTTTTACCAGTTTTTTCTATGTCGATTTTTTGTTTTGCCAGGAAAAATCCTTTGAGTTGTAATTTAGTACTGTTTTTTTGTTTTTTTAATAGCCGCGCTCATCTTCTCAGCCGGTTAATATTGAGACCTTTTTTAATGAAATTTCGTTTTGCCTTATGGTAAATCAGAGCTTGATCAACCGTATGCTTGAATTCTTTGTTTTTTTTAGATTAATTTTAATCTTTGCGTGTTCTGCTCAAAGCGCTTCTAAGCAGCAGTTGCTCAGCAGAGAAATCTAAAATAAACAGACAAAAACGAAATCAGGAATAACGTGATAAACCCATAAAGCTCAATTTTATATGCCCGCTATTTGAAGTTGGTTCTTCGATTTTTTAGTTACCATCTCTAGTGAATATTGGTATTCATACTAGCCCCAGTATCCTATCATCCAGAAGCGGAAATGTGTCAACCACGAAATGACTAAAATAATTTTCACTTTCAAAAATATTTTTATACACATATCGATTTTGATTTCCTGTTGTTAGTCGCAGTTGGGATTATGGGAATCAATGGCCGCTATTTTCCGGCAGCCTGCCGGGTAGGTTTTATTGCTTCGACTGCATTTTTAACGGCCAGATGTCACGCTCCCATCAGAACTGAGATTTTTTGTCGAAATAGACAATTCAGCGAGAAATATAGACAACTGAACGTCCAAATCGGAAACTGGCAGAAACGAACAGGAGGCGAAAAATTTACTGAACTTGAAATTCATTTTCGTGGTCAAGTACATCTTGAATATTTAACAGAAAAATGAAAAGGTCCTTAAAGCCACCAAACAAAATTTCTAACTGCAATTAGCAACTCTTCTTCGTAAGTAGAAAATAGTTGAAAATGCTTCGTCAACTTTAATTTGTTACTAAAATGTTCAAATCTGCTCACAAGCGCATTTAAAGGCATTTAAAGATTGAGAAAAGCAACTTTGAAATAAGAGCTTAATCTAAAATAACTGCTTTGAAAAAGCCGAACGCAAAAAATAGGTATTGCAAATCTACTATTCTCCTCCCGCAATCTTTTTTAGCAGATTCAAGAATTTACAAATTAAATTTGAAAGTGTCTTGGAATGATATCTTGGCCTTCCATTGGTCTTATCGAACTCTGGAAGAAGGGCAATTTTTTAAGAGATTTTTTTACTTATATTCGTTATCATTTTTTAATGACTTTCTGCCCAAAAAATAAATATAAATTTGATATTTGATTTGTTTTTTCTCGATTTAACGTGGAAACTCCTGCTAAAACAAATAACTTGGAGCAATTTTACATTTCTAAGCTCTGTTGTGTCAACTAGAGGTTATCCAACTAAATAACAACAAATTTCTCTCGCCAAAGAAGTGCAGATACAAGTTTTAAATACCATCATTTCCACGAGAAAATCAAAGTGTTCTCTAAATGTTGCTAACAAAACTACTCTAACAGTTTTCATCATTTTGTATATGAATAAAGAAAAGCTGTAACAGACATAGATTCAAAATCGCCTTCAATTTATCGGTTTTTAGCATATAAAGATTTTAAATTTCTCATTAGGATACCTAAGCATCCAGCAAAGAAAGATTGACCTACGTAGTTCAAATTGGACATAAATAATTGAATACGTAATCTTATTCACGGAAAAAACTTAACTGTTAAGAAATGCGAAGAAAACTTAGAAAATTCTCCATAGTCAGTCAATTTTTTCAAATTTTGATAAATTTTATGAAATTAATGATGTCAAAAATCAGGAACCAATCCAAAATAAAACGCATCAGACTGAAATATGCTTGCCAGTTGGTAGTGTTGGCCCCAAAAGCTGACAAAAACGCTTGAAAATCAACATGAGTTGAAAACGAGAAAATTTATAACAAAACGCATAATAACTACCAAATAATCAAATTGTATAAAACACTCCTTGATAAACTATAATACAGCCTATTGGAAAACTTCTGAACGAAAATTGATATTAAACAAATTATTGCTATGCAAATTTTGCTTGTGAATTCTCTCTAACTTAGCGGAAATTTTGCGCACTCTTTCTGGCTCGCTCGCACCCTCGAATTTGCAGCTTGAATAGAAAGCCACTCTTCTCTCTGCTCTTCAATTGTTTTGCAATTTGACCTAACCAATTGCTGTGTTTCCTGTTTCAAATACACTTCAATTAAATTTTTTCATTGCTCCACAAATACTCGAAAAATGGTGTTTTTTTATTGCTCCACCAATAGCGAGTGGCTTTGAGGCGTGAATTTTTTTTGATCTTTTTAGTAGAGTGAGAAAACGGTGTTTCGCTGTCTAGCTATTGGTTTTTTTTAGTTCACATGCGGCACTTTCACTTCGATATTTTACGATTTTTTGGATCGGTTTTTTTTCTAAATGGTTTTTCCAATCCATTCATAGTTCATTCTGGGCTTGTGTTTGCTAGTGATTTGCTTGAACCAAATTTCTCGTTCTCGCTAGTGATTTTTTGTTCACATGTGTCATTTTGACGTTGATTTTCTGTTTTTTTTTAAAAATTTTTTGATCTGATTTTTTTGGAAAGGGTTTTTCAATTCACTCATAGTCCGTTCTACGTCTAGTTTTTGTTTTGTTTATGAAAAGTCTTTGAATTGTACGTCAGGACTTGTCCTGCTGTTTTTTAATTCGCTTTACCTTTTGATGGCGTTTTTCGTTTTACATAAGTCTTGATTTTCACGTTGGACTTCTGACTTATTTGACTAACTAATTCAACTGAATGGATTCTAAAATTTTGCGCATTCAATTACACAATGTGGTGGATACTGTCAAATTCAAGATAAAAATCAAAAGAGACGGCATAAATCGATAAAACCCAATCATAACGTCATTGAGAATTAGGTTATGAAAGTTCATTCGAGTGTTTGTTAGCTGACATTGGTATTAAGCTTATTAGCTTCAGTTAAGAAGCTGAATTAATTAGTTTTAGAATCCAACTGAAATTGCACGCCAAATTAGAAGTTTTCGACGCTGAAAAAAATCGGTCAATTGACCTCTTCTTTCGGCAATCTGCCGGCTATGTTTAGTGAATAATCAATTGCTCTCGAACGAAGTTTAAACCAGTTATTGCGATCTAGAGCATTCATTGGATTTCTTGTTGTATGAATTTTTCACTCTTTACTGTTTGATTTTTCTTAAGGTATTTGATTTTCGCGCATTTGGAAATTAAGTTTATAGCGAAAATAGACCGATTGTGAGCGATGAACGTACATAGCCCTTGTAGCGTAGATGTTAACTTGAACGACTCGCATCCGAGAGGTCGCGGCTTCGAACACCTTCCCCGTCAGAAGTTTTCAGCATAAACGTTTTTCTAGCCTATACCCCCTTCTAAATTGTTTGCCTCGCCAGTCATTCGAGATCAATTCGTCCGACGTTAGTCGGTTTATTTTTGAATAGAGTGGAATCACAATAACGGCTGATTAAGTAATATGTTATGAGTAAAATTTCGAGACTAAAAGTGTATCCGAACTCTATGGAGATGCTGAAGATTACTCAGAGGGTTTTCAGCACTTGAAAACTTGGCTGATTTTGTACTCCTAAAGTTTGAAAATTCAAGGAAATTATCAAGGCTGCGAAAGCTATTGAACGACTGATACGTTATTTCGGGCCGTAAGTTTCAGCAGTCGGTCGGCTTTTGACGGGCGAGGGACAACAATATTTAGATTATGAACTCGTTAGTTTTCAAGCAGTTAACTCATTTCGCTGGGCAGCTACAACAACATCGTCAATCAGATGTTTTGTTGAGTATATATTTAACTTTTCAAAAAAACTTTTTCGAGAATACAGAACTAAAACCAAAAATCTGTGAATGTTTTTTTTTCGCATAGTTTAGTTTTGTTTTGAGCATTAAATCTCTCACATTCATGTTTGGACGAAAATTAAATGTAATCCGGAGCGTATCTGATCTGTTCAAATTCTCAAGTCAAAATGTTCTATAAATTGTAATAGTCGACCATAAAAAAGCTGCTCTATCAAACAGCAGCTCATTAAACTTCACATTGTTTAAGACGCTGTACGCTTATACGTGAGCTAAATTCAATGCTTACTGCGTTCACTGTATAAGCCAGGTACAGATAATTTGAAGAATTACAAAGCATGTTTTAACTGGGGTCGCATTGTTTTATATACAATTTTTTATACCAAACTTGGCGGTTAAATTTGGTGCAAAACCGGGAATTGGTATATTTGCATTTATTGCTCTGTAAACTCTGTCGAGAGTTCGAACATTATTTTTGGTCATCATTACTACATGTTTGATCACATCACAACCTTTGTATCTTTTTCACGGTAAGTGTTTGAAGACAACAATTCGACTATAGCAAATTATTCCACGAAAAATCTGATCAGTAGAGGGAAGAATTAAGAAGTTTACCCTCAAAGTTATCTGAACTTCGAAAAAGGAAAGTGAAATGATTTCGGACTCGGATGACGAAGACGATAGATACGCTGCCTTGTCTGCAGCTGCCGGGACATCATCGGCACCCGGACCAAGTAGCGGCAGTAGTCGAGGGTGGACTAAAGCAGCCAGAAATCGACCCGAGCCAGATGCAACATCTGACGCAAAAGTAGATATGCATGGAACGTCTGCCAGGTACATGGAAATAAGGTGGGTTGAAAACTGGATTAAAGGTAAGATTCAATTAATAGCTGCAAAAGAAAGCTTATTGACGTTCTCTGGGGTTTCTTAACTACGAGCAGGATTGGTATCTACCGGTCAATTTTTTACTGGAAATTCCTTTTCTGGTGCTCAAGCGATCTTAATAACCGCCGTCACCCTCTCAACGGCTCTTAACCCTCTCAACAATCTACTGATCTCCTCTGATTCCAGTCAGTTGAATAACTCATTTTTTTGAACGTTTTGATCTCTCAATAAAGTCCGAAAGTAACAAATTGCCAGAGGTGTTGACAATATTGAGTTCGTACGTGCCAACATGTCGCTTTGTTCCTATCAAATTCAGAGCAAGATGGTCTCAATTAATATCAGGTATTCTTCTTGAATGTGTTGAGGCTCCAGACAATGAGACAAATTGGCAAAAACTTTTTGCGGTTTCAAAATGCGTTCTACGTGCTTGTAACCGCGGAGGCAAAAGCAAAAGCGCAATCAAGACCAACGTCTCGCAGAACGTTCTGATCGTTGGAACGCCGGTGAATATGGGAAGCTTTGGTCAGAAGCTGTCTCCTTGAAACAATCAAAAAGACAGAGAACTAACAGCATTGAAGAAATATCGGTCAGAGCGAAAACGTTGTGCCTACAAGGCCAATATGGCCGAGCTGCTAAAGTTTTAGCTTCTGAAGGTGTCGCACCCGATAACTAAGCTACATTCAAAGCACTGGAAAAGTTACACCCGAAAGAACCGTTACCTGATGTCAGTTAACCTGACGATAGTGCATCCAATGCGTTCCAATTTAGTGAAAACGTAGTTTATGAACAACTAAAGACATTCAACAAGCACACTGCAGCTGGTCCCTCTAAGATGTTTCCAGAACATCTTCAGCACGCAGTAGACTGCACTGCACCTGATCGGTCCGAGTTTGCACTGAAAGCGATCACAAAATTTCTAAACTTTGGTAGTAGGGGTCTCTTTCCTGTTTTTATTTCCAAAGCACTCTGCTGCGCTTCGCTAACAGCTTTATCCAAAAAGAAAGGTGGGGTGCGTCCGATAGCAGTTGGCGAAGTGTTGCGACGCCTCATAGCAAAATGCTTGGTAAGTGAAGCTAAATCAGAAGCAATTGAGCTATTTGATTGTTTGCAATTGGGAGTCGGCATAAGCGGAGGCGCAGAGGCAATCATTCATTCGTCAAAAATTACATATGATAACATAGTAAGTGCTCAGACTGACGAAGGCGTGCTTCAAATTGATTTCCAAAACGCTTTTAACTCAGTCAAGCGATCACACTGATTAAAAGCAACTTATGAATTTATTCCAGGATTTGCCGCGTTCACCAATTTTTGCTACTCCCAGCACACACCACTCTTTTATAACAATGCAATCATTCAAAGTGAATCGGGTGTTCAGCAGGGTGATCCGCTGGGACCGTTATTGTTCTCCTTGACGTTATGGCCGATCATACAGAAGATCAAGACTTCAGTTCCGGATTTGGTACAGCACACTTGGTACTTAGATGATGGGTTTATTGCTGGTTCTGAAGATCAGATCAAACAAACGCTTGAAATCCTAGCCAATGAAGACCCTGAGAGAGGCCTATTCTTGAGAAAAGACAAATGTGAGCTGTGGTCATTTGAAGATTTACCCTCCGTTGATCAGGCAGTAAAAAGGAATTTGGGAAACGGTTTTGAAATTCTGGGTGCTGCAGTTGGTTCAAAAGAGTTTGTCGCTTCTTGTTTGAAGAGGACAGTTCGAAAAATTTTATCTATGCTGGATAATTTACATCACCTCAACGATCCTCAATGTGCATTCGGTATCCTTCGTTACTGTTTGGGAACTCAGAAACTAGTATACTCTTTACGAACTAACACTCCATCAAACGAGATGCTAGAAGTATCGAAAAGTTTCGATGACGGCCAAAGAGAAGTGTTGGATCAAATTGTTGGCTCAATTATTGATGATGACGCATAGAAACAGTCTTCCTTACCTATCAGTTTTTCGGGACTTGGGGTGAGACAGTCACCAGAGCAATACAGAAGTGCGTTTGTGGGCTCAATTTTAGCCTCAGATGAGCTGGTGAACAAAATAACAAGTAGGCGTCCCTCAGAAAGTGACACTTTTAAAGAATTACACCAGAGTCTGGAACAGTTCAATATACTTTCGCACACGCAAAAGAAGATCCAAGAAGCACTTGATAAAGAAAAACTTGCTGACCCAATAAGAAATCAAACGTCAACTAGGGAAAAAGCAAGACTCCAATCACTATGTCTGCCTCATTCCGGAGCATGGCTTGCCGCGCCTCCAATTCCCGCTATGGGTTTACACCTTTCGGCTAAGGAATTTCAAGTCAGTGTCAGGTACAGGCTCGGGATCGCGGTTTATGACCAAGAAAGAAAATGTCCTTATTGTAATTCAGGTACATTGGACACGTTTGGTGACCATGCAGTTGCCTGCCATGGAAGGGGAGATGCGATTTCAAAGCACGATAGAATTCGCGATCGTATAGCTTCTGCCTGTTCGGCAGCTAATTTGTCTCCTGTAATTGAAAAACGCAACCTCATTGCGGAAAACAACTGACGCCCAGGAGACGTCTATCTGCCTTGTTGGAAATCTGGCCAATCTGCTGCTCTAGACATAACCGTCACTTCCTCTCTGCAACCGAACATTATTTCTCATGCGGCAGAGAAGTCAGGCTATGCAATTGAAGCTGCTGAAGATCGAAAATATGCTCAGTATGAAAATAGTTGTGCTCAACAAGGAATTTTGTTCGTCCCGCTGGCTATTGAGGACGCTGAAGAAGGCCTTACTGCGCATGTCGTTGTTAGCTGATAGCAGAAATTATCAGTCAGTGGGACAATCCATTGCCTTCGACAGAGCAGTTCAGTCACTTTCTGTTGTAATCATACGAGGATCAGCTAATATGCTGTTGTCACGAGCTCCGTAGTTGAACACAGCAAGTAGTTGAACTGTCTGATAATCAGCGACCCGATTGTGTGGGACGCAATGTGAAGATAACTTTTCCTAGACGCTTGAGTTGAGCTGAATCAATCTCTCGATGAAATAGAAACAAGCCCGAATTTTTATTGTACTCACCCAATGAGAGGGGAGTATTTTTGTAAGCAATGTCTGCCAACAGGAGGATACTTGAGCGCAGTTCATTAATGCGAGGAAATTAAAAAACGAGAGTTAAATGGCTGAGGGAGAGAGGAAGAAACGTCAGAGATCGGAGAAAACCTTAAGATTGGCAATAAGAATTAATCAGCAAACATTTAAATTTTAGATCAATATAAACCAAGATTATTTGATAATGGAGACCACGCAGATTTAATTGAAAATTTTTTAAAAAATCTGAAAGATTTGGATTATATTGTGGTGGTGGCGTTTTTGCAAGGTGTTTTAAATTGCCTGATGTCGATGTGATATAGTAGTGGTCATTTTGTTCATGCTGGAGTGATAAAGGGAGCGTAAAAAGATCAGTTTTGAAGAGTTTTTTTTAAACTCACTTTAAAGTAGAGTGAGAAATAGGTTTTTGAACAAATTTATAATTTTGAGAGAATTTTTTTGCGTTCGTCTTGACTTTTTTTCAGTGTTTTTCCTCTCGAGTGCTGTTAAAACGTTCCACATCTGTCCTAAATGTACCTCCGCAATTCTCTTAATCCCTCATTGCTCAACTTTTTATTTTATGACTTTGGTTATTGTCATAAGACATTAGTTTGACCTTTGTCCGTATTTCTTATTGTTTCTGTAGTGTTTAATTCTAATCAATGACAGTTTTCACTGGTTCCTAAAGAGACATTTTGAAATCGAATTAATCGTTTTTAGTTCATAACTAATGCTTTCTTTTACCTAGACGCAAATTATTTGCGGTCTTTGGATTCTTCTGCCTTTTTTATTGTAGGCATATATAAATCTAATTATTGATCATAGCTAGTGGTTTCAAGATTTCGACACTATCCGTTTTCAAAAAGCAGTATCGAATTTTTGAGTGTAGCGATATTTTGTTGTTCACGTTGTTGTCTTAGTCTCATTAATGAGGTCTCATCCGTATCTAAGGAGACTTAAGTTAATCGAATTACTTGTATCAGTTCATAACTAATGCTACCTATGACCTAAGCGCTGTTCATTTTTTAAAAATATTAGCGAATTTTGAATTCTGCTAGTATTGGTTGTGCTTGTTTTGTTCATCACTTATTCTCACAAAGGCCGGGTCTCATTTGTTGTTAACGTGGACTTAGTTGATTGATATAATTCTATTAGTTTGTAGCTTCTTTCTTTGGCGCATTACAGTTTTGGTTTCAAAAAAAACTTTGTTAAATCCTTTGAGTATGAACTTTAAAATACAGAACATAGTTTAAAGGCAATGTAGTGTTAAGAAGTATAAATGAAACAAACGTCACATATTGTGAAAGTTTAAAATTGTATTAAGTTTACAATAAGCTAAAATATCGACAAATTAAGAGAGATAAATTATAATTGAGAAAAACTTTTAAAAATGCTAATTCTACAATTAACATTTTCGAGAAAAGAGAAAATTTTAAAAAATGCTAATCCTCCAATTAACATTTCATAGAAGACTAAATGACGCCCTAAAACTAAATCAAATTAAGATTGAACTTGAAAGATTTGAGATTAGAATTCAGTTCAGAAACCGTTGGGTCTTTTAGAAACTCATTCCAGAAATGATTTTTTATTGTAGTTTTGAGAGGCCGCTTTTTAGGGATATTCCGCCTCAAGGTGAGAAGCAAATCGTTATACCAGTCAATTGCTTTTTTTGAAAAAACAGTTTTGCATTATATTTGTTTTTTGGTTTGCTCCAAATGACGGCTTGTTTGTACGGTCATTCATTTTAGCACTTAGTGTGGCTAACTTGAGTTCATCGAAAGCTGGTAGATCTGCTTTTAGAAGCTTTATAAAATATATAATAACCCGATACTTTATGAGGTATTCTACTGGTAAGATTTTGTGTTTGATCTTGAGATCAGTGGTCCTGTCAAATTTGGTTCTATTGAAACATGCCTTTAATCCCCAGTTCAGTTGTTTATTTAGAGTAACTCGAAGTATTTAGAGTAACTCAAAGTTTTAGCAGGATTGTTTTTTAATTTAGGAGGGGGATTGTACTTATTGTTCCCTTATCACGTAATCTCATTTTTGGCAGTTTTTATCGGTTGATGAGAGATAATGGAATCTAATTAGTTGCTTGATTTCAGCGCAATCTGTTTGTAATTTTGACACTATTGTTTTCAAAAATCAATACCTGATTTTTTATTGTTGGATGTTTTTGTTGGTTTTCATGTGGTCTTGTCGCTGTTCTATTATAACAGACATATTTTGCTAATTAATGTTTTTGAAATAATGCATTTATTAGCTGAAAATTTTGAGTTTGACGTGAATAAAGATTAAGCTGGCGAGTCATTTCCTCTGAATAGTAATCAATAGTTTGGTTTTAATTTAATGTTTTCTCGCCGATTTTGTGCAGGGAAATGGGAGCTGTATCATCGTTATTCTTTCTATAACTTGGTTTATTTCGTAAGCTTCCAGCGCTTCAATATCCTGATTAGCATATTTTGTGAGTAACTAATAGCATTTCAAACAATTACCCTGCGAAGTTTTGCTCTCGTTGTTGAGATGTTTTAGTCAAAGGCGTGTTTAGTCGGCAGTTGACAGAGCTCACAATAATTATCTTTGGCGTAGGTAAATTTCAGGAATTGAGCCTGATGGATTCCGCAGTGTTTTTTTTTAGTTCAAACTCCACTTAGCTTGACGTGAGACAGCAAAAAAAGCAGTCCAAAGCATTCGTTTGATTCGTTTCAAAATGATTCACATCTTTGGGGTTGGGATGATTTTTGTGCTTGAGTATTTTGTACGCTGCCGGATTTTAAACTAAGATTTTTTTGGTGTTATATGGTTTGAAGATTTAATTGGTCTTGGCGTTATATGGTTTGAAGATTTTAATTTGGAAATGTAAGCTATGACTTTGATTTCTCCCTCATTTCATAATTTTATCACGGTTTTTCTTTCGGTTTTTAATCGAGTAGCTTTGCGATCATTAATACGTTTTATTTAAGGCTCAATTGCCTTAAAATGCGTGCACAGGTAGTGCAAAGAAAATGTCTTGGTATACTTAGTTTTCAGAGTAAATATAAGGGACAATTTTTAATTGCATCTACATAACGAAATCTTTGAAAGATTTTTCGTTTTCGTTATAGTTTTGGTTGGTCTTGTGTATTGATTTAAAAGCTGATGTGTTGGTTTTTTGTTGACAATTTGTGGGTTGCCGATGATGCGGGGAAGTGGGTGATGGTGCTTAACTTCAATTTATACTGTGTTACCTGAATTCGAGTTATTCTGTCAATAAAAATTTGAGTTTTATAAAATTGAGAAATAATTACCCCGTCTGATCATCTTCAGCTGCGATTGCTTTTTATAGATTAAACTTTCTGAAGTGAATAGTTGGGAAATTTTGGGCCACAAAATTTTCCTGGTTTTCAATGTTTAATTGGGAGTAGATCAGCCCGTTCTCATAATGAAAAGTTTCTCTATTAGTTTTTGGTTTCAAAGCAGCAATGAAAGTTGAAATTATAAATTTTGGTTTTATGCAGGCGAAATTTGATTCTTCTTTCTCATAGCCAGCGTTTCGAGTAAATTTTGAAACATCTGAAACTTTAAACTCCATTTTTTTTAAAAAAAATCGGTTATGTCAAAAGGAAAATTTCAAGAGAAACATCTAAGAACATAAGCATACAAAGAGGCTCGGTAATGTGCGTTCGCACATAATGTTCCGACCACGCTCATTCTCGTTTTGATTTAATTGTCTTCGTTTTGAGAAAAAATGCTAGGTTAGGGGGCCATGAGACTGGCAATTAATGAGAGTACTGGACCAGACTATTATAAAAATCAAATAATTACAATTATTAGTTACAATCAAAACTAGATGTCACAATATTTTGAAAAAAAAACTCAATGAAAATGGAATCAGATAATAACCTGAATAAAATAACTTAACCTGTACTTCATTAGATAACATATGAGACTCGGTAACCGGTCGACGAAGACAAACAAAAAAAGGCAAAGTTCAAAAATCGGCGTTTAATTTTGAAAACAACCAATCACAAATTGATTGAAACCAGTAAGTATCAACTGGGCTCATTAAAAATGTTAATTTATGCCTCATAGGAATTAATTGAGACTTGTCAGTATCCTTAATATGTCAGGCGATTACAAAAAGAATGGCAAAAACGCGAGAAGATCAATTAAATTTAACAAAAAGCATGGTCGCAACCGTTAAAACCATAAGCTATTCCTGAAAAACTTTAAAAAATTGCGCATTGAATAATTACGTGTATCTTCGATTGCGCATTTTTCAACGCAAATGGAGCCAACTCATTAGTGGGAATGTGTCGAGGAAAAAACACAGTAAAGGGGAAAATATCCAAAACTCACACTTTTCTTAAGAAAATGCGGAGTTCCAAAACCAAGAATTCAATGTTTGAATATAAAACCATTGTAATGTTTGGATTTTGATCACTGCAAAGAGAATGTCACCTGTCGTTACAGAGACCAAGCAAAAAATTGACAGAAATAATACAACAGTGACAAAGCTCAAAAATCAACTGATTTTTTAAGAAGTATTTTCAAAAATTCGAACAAACCATGAGCTTTCAACTTTGAACAAAACAGGATAAACAGCAACTGCTCGGGAAGCCCGTTGTGCTTTTTATTAGTGAGATTGAATTATAAGACGACAACAAAAACATTAAACACGGACAGAACACAATCTTTGTTAAACAATATATCGAAACGAAGTGTTAAGCCGTTAAAACTGAGACATTGAAAACTTTAAATTGACAAATGCGGGTTTGAATTTTTTGCTCGGTTGTCCTTTGACTTTAAATGCGTCTTATTTGTAGAGATTCTTTGTGAAAAAGGCAACAAAGGACCAAAAATATTGACATGTTTTAAAGCTCACAAATTTCTCATCTAAAGATATTTCTAAGCTCTAAAAACATCAGTCAAAACATAACAAACAGCAAAACTATTGTTTGCAACCACGGAATTGTTATGAAGTCTGTCACTAATCAGGGTAAGTTTTTTGTTGACGACAATGAGAACAAAAATATTTTCTTTAAAAAATGAATTGAAAGCCACTAAATCCGTTAGCTACAAATTGAAATCAGTAAATAGTATCACTTCAACATCCATAGAAGATCTTAAGGTTTATCGTCAAGTATATGTCGTATGACAACAAAAAAAACGACTATTTGAGGAAAAAACAAAAAAAATGAATTTGACAACGGTTTCGCAGCCATTAAAACTATAACCTATTCACTGAAATCTTTAATAAAATTTATTTTTGCATTCTTTCAATGCCAATTGTTTTTTCGTTTATTTGATATTTTGGAAAACGGACAAAACTCAAATATAGGCAAAAATCAGAAATTTTAATGAAAAAATAAGATTATGAGATTTTGTAAGAAAGTAAAGAAACCAATAGTTTTATACAGAACCACTATTGAGTATAACTTTTACTTCACTTGTAATTGCTATTAATTTTTCACTGACACTCTCTTAGGAAAAATATATTCAAGTCATAACACGCATAAGATAAGAACTGAAAGTCTTGTATAGGTTCATCTATTGCTCATAATGAACCCAATATGATCTATTATTAATAAGACGAAGTCATGAGGCTGCAATAAAATTTTGACAGATGAAAGCAAAACAGAAAATCAAATAAAAAATACGAAAACACATTTTCAAAGCCATAAGAAAATTGGGTTTTCTCTGAAGACATAATATACTTTTTTTCGGCCTCAGTTTGAATATTCATTTGAATATTCAATCTATTCAGTAATTAAAATGAAATACAAAAATGCGAAAATTTTTTGAAAAATACCGCGCCCCAATGTAATCCGAATAGTTATTGATGAAAAGAATCTAAGATGATTCCAAACCTTGCCCTGGTTTTGCTGCGCGTCCTACAAAAACAATTATTTCTTTCATATGTTTGCGAAATAAATCAAATAGAAAAAAATTTCATTAAACCACAAATAAATGATGCATTTTGTATAATTTTTGAGTTTATTTTCCGGAGCAGATTTTAGTTCTATGCTTCTGGCATAAATAAACAAAGTGGGGCAAGAAGCGTATTTGGAGCTATATTTGATTTAAAAAAGTCCCAAATTCGAAAAAATAGCAAAAATATCAACCAAAAGACTCGGATAAAGCGAATCGGCAAGCCTCTGTATCCTTAAAAGTAAAACCAATAGCATTTTTATGAACAATTTTAATAAATTTTTAGCAAAATTGACAAAAATCTGATCCAAAATACGGAAAATGTGAATAAAAACAACGGCATTTTGCCTAGTATTCACAAAACTTTAAACCTCGATAACTCCCTGTAAAAAAAAACGAAAAAAAAACCTTTTTAATTTGACATTCTACGCTGGACGCGCTTTCTAATGATACCAGTCTCAACTCTCTACGATGAGTATGTCGCTCGGTCGAAATTGACTGTACAAAAAAAACTATATGAGTCTATAGTTCCTCCCCCCACAAATGGGTCGGAACAATAATTTGTGTTTAAAAAGTTTTTTAAACTTTTCACTAGCATGTTTTCACTAGCACTGAACAAAAAGTTTTCAATAATTTAAGCAAATTTAAAACTTGCGTATATTTCAGGGAATCAACTGCCATGGCTGCCCCAGACTCGCGAGGGGTTCTGAAACCACCTCAAGAGTTGAACCCATCTATAAACAGCAAAAAAACCAGAAGTAACTACTCGAATAAGGCGACTGCTTTCGCCGAAGCTCATCGACCAAACAGTGTGAGTTTAAACGACTCTTCTGGGGACATGCCGGGTCAAGATAACATTGAGGAGGCTAATTACACAGAAATAGACGATGGGAGAGGAGTCGGAGGATATGTGGAAGTTAGCGAACCTGTTCTTGGTACAAAACGGAAGCGACAGTTGCGACGTGGTTCCTCAGGGGGGATATCGGACACTGTTGTCGATGTATCAAGACATGATAGGTAGTTGAACTGTTTAAAAGAGAATCTTGCTTGAAATTTATTGCAGCAAAGAGACATATGCTCATTTTCTTGTCTTGATTGCCTAATCGGTATCATATTGATCACGTTTCTAAATTTGTGTCTCAAATTTACTAAAAACTGCTGTTAAGCTGTACAAAATAAGCAGCTATTAAAAAGTAACGATCTGTCTCAATAGTTTTGTATGATAAACGGATTCAGTAAAATGATGTTAAATCTTCGAAAACAATTGAAACTGTATCAAAAGATAAAGATTACCCATTTGGTCTTTATCACAGCTAGTTCCGACTCTTGAGGAAAACTAAAACAAATAACTGAAAGGATTTGAAAGAAATCAGAGCGCTAAAACGTCTCGACCACAGAGAAAGACCTATAAAGTCTCTGAAAGAGCTTTACAATTGAAAAAATTCTTACAAACAGTCCGAAATCTCAGATGGAGGATTTTGACTGCTTGTTTTGCAAAATCTATGTTTATGTTTTGCACTCCTCACTTAATAACCGGAACGCATAGATGTAACTCTTTTAAATCTGCCTTTATTGTTTTTCTGTCTATTGTCACAAAACAGCTCAAGGCCATTCCATTTCACGAGTTTAAGCATTGGGTATAGTTTTCAAAAAAAAACTCAGGTAAAGTTATCCAAATTGAGTGAGAACTAGAGGTATAACCGCCTGATTACAGATGCTTTGTTAGTGGACCTTTACCAGATTTCTCACAGATTTAATAGCAAATCCGCTTTTTAATTTCTTATATCCGGAATTCTGTATCTAGCAGATTGCGAATAGAATATTTCAGCAATCTGACTAATGTCTAGGTTGACAAAATCGTTGGCTTTCGAAGAGTTTTGAAGACATGTCCTTCACAGAATTTTTAGCATTTTGTCCTCAGTTTGAGTCAGAACCTGCTTTTGAGTCGGAAAAAGTCACTTTAAGAGGAGGGCAGGTCATATGTGGTTAAGACACTACGAGAAAAAGTTGAGGAAATAGAGCATTTACAATAAGTTCTAATCCACATCTTTATTGTGTTAGTTTTGATGTTTTTTTTGGTTTTGTTACTTTTAAGTGACCGCATAGAAACGGGATAAAAAACTGGCAGATTTTTTTCCAGCAATTTTTTTATTTCCATCAACCCCTTGTCGTTAAAGTTAAAATTTGTCTGTGAAATTTTGAAAACAGTAAAAAAAGGCACAGTCAAAAATTAAGGTTTTTCAAAAATCAGCA
Organism: Convolutriloba macropyga; assembly: GCF_964194025.1. Taxonomy (NCBI): domain Eukaryota; kingdom Metazoa; phylum Xenacoelomorpha; order Acoela; family Convolutidae; genus Convolutriloba; species Convolutriloba macropyga. Next base: position 32,177,795 of record NC_134482.1, on the reverse strand, counting down.
GTTTGGAGTTTAAGGGCCAACACCAGAGACAACGCAGAAATGCATCAAATGTTTATTTGGACATCTGCGTTTTCTGTTCATATAAAAAGTTTTTGTACATAAATTAGAACGAGAGGTTCGGTAATGTGTCTTCGCACATAATATTCTGACCCGATCATGCGTATTTTGAATTAATTTTCTACCAAATGATGAGATTGGAAACATTGAAATATTCTGACGAAAATAGCTGCTGTATGAGTTTAAAAATGTTGTAAACTCAAAAAACGAAATAAATTATATATTTACGCATTAGAGGACCGTTGAAACCTGCTATTAAGGAGACTGCGAGGCACGAAAAACAGGAAAATTTTACAACAAAAAATCATTAATTACGGACAACTCATATTTTTCTTTAAAAATTTTTGTCTTCGTAACGTAAACAAAATTATATGAGATTAAACCTAATATTAACTATTTTATTGTACTTGACTACAATGCAGATGGGACCTGTCTTTATTGAGACTGTCTTTAACAATTCGACACAAAGAAGAACAAAAAAGAGTTAATTTCAACAGATTTTTTTGAAACCGAATAACTTCACATGTCGTAACAACCATCTGCTTTCAACTGAACAATATTAGAAGGTTACACATGTTATTGCTTGAGAAACAAGCATAATCTGTCTTTTGTGAAATTGAATCATGAGACTAAAAAATAACCACAAATACAGGCAAGACTCAAGAATCATAAAAAGTTACTGAAACATAAAATTTTGGAGGCACTAAAAGCATAAGCTCTTAGCGGAAAAGATTGTATTGGCTCATTGGGCGCCTTTGCATATCAACAAGGCGTGTCTTTAAATGGGCGATGTCCGAAGACCACCAAAATACATCAAAATCTTAACAGTATTGAAATCACACATTTTAAAATGAAAACTCAGTGTCGAAGTCATAAAAGCACTGATTGAAACAGAAACCAGTCAAGGTTAGATTTTGATCGATGAGATAGTGAATGGCAATTGTCACTAATGAAACTAAATTACAAGTTGACAAAAAGAAGACGAAACTGAAAATTTCAAAATTGCCTTCATATAACTTTTGAATACAAATTCGAAATCGTACCTCCAGAGAAAGCCACTGAGACGTTATTATTCGCATTATGTCATACGACTACAAAAGAACATCATTCACAGGCATAAATTAAATTGGAAACCTAAATGAAATTTGTGTTTCAAACCATTGACAACGCAAGCAACTCACTGAATATTTCGTGTATATATATATATATATATATATATATATATATATATATATATATATATATATATATATATATATATATATACTGGGCCTTTTTTGGACAAAAACAAGACCTGTCGTTTTTGAAGTATTGTCACTAGAGACTGAAAAGCAACCACAAATACATGCAGATATTCATAAAAAATTCAATGAAAACTTGTATCGAGGTCTTAAAACCATTAGTTTGAACTTTAAAGGCTTATCAGAAACTTCTTGCTTTCGGCGTTTGTTTTACTCGAAAGAAGGTGGGTGCTGTCACTGATAAGACCTAGCCACATTTTGTCAGAAGTAAGATTAAAAAGGTGGCAAAGGACGAAAATTTTTTAATTTTTTAAATAAACATTCTATATTTTAAGAGTCATTACTTAAAACCAAACCACTATACAGATTATGGTTTGTTCCACTAGAAAGAACACGGCACCAGTCATTAGTGAGACCAAACTACAAGTTGACTGCAGTAAGGTTAAAAAGATGGCAAAGATCCAAAATTCAGTGATGATAAATAAGAATTATATTCAAAGACATGAAAGCAATTAGTCAACTGAAATCTTTTGATAGTTTCACTAGCACCTCATTAGATAGCCATTTAGACTTCTGATAGACTTTTGATTGATATGGTTAAGTTTTAAGACTACTTAAAAAATCAGCAAATATTGGCGAAACTCAAGATTTTCAAATTAACGGAAACAAATCGTCTGCGCCATGAAAACAGTGAATTTTGCTATGAAAGAGCATTTTTGATCAATAGTCTTCATTTGAACTTATATGGGGTTATAAAACCAGAGTTAATATTTGCCCTCATCTAAGTCAACAAAGATTTTGTCACCATTTTTTGTCTTTAATACCAGTAAATTTGGACAAATGGGATAACGAAGCATATTTGGTGCCATTTTTATTAAAACTTGAAAAAGCTGAATTTTCAAAAATTTAGCCAAAAGTTTTTAGCCAAGCGAATCGGTTGGAACCATTCAGCAGTTTTCAATCATCTTTGTCATTTTTTAGCCAAAATTTGGACAAAATTTACAAAAACAAAAATTGCGAAAATTTTGAAAGTGAAGAAAACAACGCCAATGAGGCTAATGTTCACAAAACTTTAAACAACGGTTACTCCTCGGGCGAAGTAATTTTTTTTTAAAATCTTTTTAATTTGGTATTCTACGCTCGACAAGTTTTCGAATGATACCACTCATAACTCTCTTCGATGAATATATCAATCGGCAAAAATTAACTGAATAAAGAAACCACAGTTGAGCATGCAGTCCCCCCCCCCACACACACACACACACATTAACACACACAAGTGGGGTCAGATAAATAAAACAGAGTTCTGAAAACTTTCAAAAATATTGTCTTCTGTTTTCTTATTTATAAGGCAACAATAGTGCAGCAGCTCATATTTTTTCCTTATATGTTTGTTTTACTACTTGGGGATTCAAATGTACCAGAACTGTATGCTGAGAATTCTATGCCTAGACAAAACCTTGAAGCCACCGTAAGTACTAAACGAGATAGTAGACAAACGAATTTTTCTCTTTTTGCTCTTTTTACTCTTTTTGAACTACTTGTTGTCTTTTATATTCTCTTATCGTTATCCTCGAGTGGCTACACGATATATTCAACAGGAATTAGTTAGCATTGCTGGGCCTCTTTTTAAAAATTGAAACGCAGGTAAAATTGAAACGTCATATTATTAGGTGGTCGTGTTAAGACTTTTTTTGAAGAATTATTATATTCCTAATGTTCTAGTTTCGTCAATGACTGTTTGTCGGGACAAAAACTAAATTCAATTTCTTTTGAAAAAAAAGTAAACTTCTTTTGACTGCTTATTGAACAAACAATATAAGTTACCAGTGATTTTTACCTAAATTTTTAGGAAAAATCTCATTGAGTTCCTGCCCTGATTACATGAGTTTGTAGGGAAAAAAATAGACGTCTCTGAGAGGGTAGCTGAAGATTATTGATCATTTGAGGAATGTTTAATGAAGGAAAACTATTCTAAGCAGGTCAAAATTTATTTCAATGCTAAATAGTTGGTGCAAATGTGCTGATATTTTCAATTTTTTTCTGATATTGGTTTTAAAAATGGTTTTAGTTATCCGTGATCTGTTTTCATCAGTTTTAGGTAAATGTCCATGAAGCGTATAACTATTTTTTACCATGAAGCAAATAAGCTGATTGGTTAATACAAATTTTGTTCGTAACGTTTGCCAAACGCCATTTTTTTACCAAAGTGATATTTGGTACAAATTAGTTTGTCAACAGGTACTCTCTCTTTGTCTTACTGGCTCGTGTAATTGCCCTTCCATTCAACACTGAGAAAGAGAGCAGTCCTTCCGACAAAATGCAACACGCTCTCACCATGATGGAGTTCGACCACATCAAGTCAAGAGTGACTAACTTTCTCAGAGGTGACCTCAACGGGATCCGGAATGCAGACAAGACTCTGGTGGACTTGATTGAGTCTTTCTTCAATAAGTACATGCGATTGTACAGTGTACACAAACTTGTCAGGAAAGGAGGTGAGTATCTTACACGTCCTTGCTCTTTAAATCAAATTCCAAAAAAAAATTAACAAAAGCAATTAAAATTTGTCTATTTATAGTTTCTATATAGTGTTGGACACCACTGTTATTCTTGCAAGATTGTTTTAAAATTTCTAAACAGTTTTGGACAAATGTCACCGCCACACGTTGAAATGTGACCATATAGAATTGATCAACTGGTTTATTAATAGCCGCGAAGCGATAGCTGCTATTATTGGGGACATCGTGGTTTTCTACAATTCAAAGAATTTGAATTGTATTGGAGCGCTGTCCTTTTTAAGATCTGTTCACACATTTTTATAATTTTTAAAGTCAAATGGGAGTGGAGTAGTGATTTCTGTTTTTTCGATTTTTTTTACTAGGATTCAATTTCTAAATGGTTTCCGCATTCAAGTCATAGCGCATCAAAGTTCTAGTTTTTTGTTTAGTCAGTGAAAAATCTTTGAATTGTAGGCCAGGACTTGTCCTGCTGTTTTTTTAATTCATCGTCTCCATCGCTGATTCTTGCGATCATTGACTTTTCAATCAGTGACTTCTACTGCTTTGCAGTTAAAATTTGTCTGCGTGACGTCATTTGTTCTTCTTTTTGGTCAATTGTGTGACTTACCTCACTCAAAAAATGACTTCTGAACTCTCTTAATGAGCTTAAAATTTTATGAACTTTTACTAGTTAAAGATCAATAGTGTGCATCTAAGTAGTGCCAAACTTATATGCCCTAATTTTTGAGTATTAGAGTCTTAAGTTTTTGATTTCGAATATTAATTTTGAAAAAGCTCTCGTAAAGGACTTGTGCTCAATGTGTCTATCTTATTTCTTTAGTTGTTTCAATTCCATGGAAGACCACAAGCGTCTATCGCGGCTATTTTCCGGCAATCTGCTGGCTGTGTTCTATAATTGATATACCCTTATTTGATATTTGGGTTATTTAATTTTTGTAATGACCAGTGCCACCCTTCGGTAGGCCATGTAAGCCAATAAATTCGCAAAAGCGCGATAGGCTTGGTCAAATATTCTAATTAAAACCTTTTTTTCTTTGAGAAAAAAAACATCTCCATAACTAATTTTATAATTTTCAGGCTTGACAGTTGCCGAAGTGAAAGACGTGTTTGGAACGAACGTTGACAAAGAGATTGACAAGATGGGATTCCGAGACAGCAGCAGTGCTGACCAACTGAAGAACAAGTGGATGAGTTTTTTCAGCCTCATCATCGAGGTTCACCAACACCCTAGAATGTTCATCTTAAAAATATTATTTTGAATGTTCATTATACCTCATTTGTTTCTGGAAGTCCGCTCGGTTCAAACAAAATATCTAAAAGTTATTTTAGCAAGAAAAATGCGTATTTGGCCGAAATAAGATTAAGATTTTTTAAATTTTTTTTTGTTTTATATGATGTATATGTTTTTGGGCCAAAAAATGTCCATCTTTTTTCAAATTGAACTTTTGCAGCGTTCTGTGCTTTAATGGTACTTAAATCTCTTACAACTGCTGAATTTTTAGGGAGACAAAAGCAGCGAGAACAAAGTTGTGAGTGACGCGAGTGGTCTGATGGATTATAACAAAGAGAAAATGATGGTGGAGCTAAGAATCATACTCAAAATTAAAACTCAAATCCATAATAAACTCGCCAAACTAATGCAGGTTGGTTATTTTTTCCAGGTCGACAAAATTGGTATTGGCTATTGGTATTCCAAATCGAGCCAAAATGGTTTATACTTGCTACCATTGATCGAGCTCAAAACAAAATTTTCGTACGGCCTGTAATATCATTTATAGTCTCGGGGATGTGGATGACAAATTGGGAATCCGGGATACTTTTTGAGTATGCAGTTTTTTTAAAACTGGATACTTCAACTGTTTTGACTTTAATATCCGACCTTAGTTACGTGGTCAGATTATTCTATCGATACTAATTGTATCTTTATGCTGTTAAATAATATAAAATATTAAACCGTCTTTATTGTTACGTTAGTTTATTATTGGTTATATTGTGTATTGTAGCCTCATTCGAAAATTAGTTTAAAGCGAAATACATACCATATTTTGCTCGTTTATAAAGACAATCTATCATAAAGATATTACTGAGTACAAAATTTCCACTCAATCGAGTTAACGTTTTGTTTCGTAGGTTTGCTTATCTTGATATTGATTATTTTTCAGCTGAACAAACATCAGAAATTGATTTCATTGGTGTTTGCAGAACTGCAGGAGAGACACCAATGCCAGCATGATCCAGAAATGTTTGTTAGTATAGGTTTTGTCCATGTAGTCTGGTAGGGAGTCTATGTGAAACTTCGGCTATCTGAGTGCTACGGTTTTTAAGGGATAACAAGAATATTTTTTGAAACACTCCTTATTTTTTCCTGAACTGGTTTGCGTCAAATTGGACCTGTTTTACCCAAAAATGAATGTTTTAAGCAAATTTTCATCAACTAAGTTGCCTGTTTTCGGGCTGAAAATTTGTTTCTTTTTCTGGTCAATTTCATTGTCCGAGTAATTGACTGACAATTTGCATTGTTGCAGAAAGGAAAATCCGAAAAGAAAAATTTTTTATACTAAATTTTGAATCATTTGTCGCTGATAATCCAAACAGTTTAACCGAAATATTTATTTAAACCAAAAGCAGAATCAGATTTATAAAATCTAAGCAACTTTATGGTATCAGGTAGTAATATGCAGATGATTGATATAGAAGCTCTGCCTATGGGACGATTCTCCGAGGAACCAGAAAAGTAGGAGAGTAGGATATAAGGCGTTCTGAAGTACGATACTTTAAGACCAGCTGGTGTAAGTGAGTAGCACAACAGGCTTTCAAGTTACAAGTTTATAGATTCTTATTGTTGAAATGGCTTCATGAGTATTGTTTGTTTAAAAAAGGGAAAAATCCCCATTGCATCTGAAAAAATTGGTGATTTTTGCTACAATTTGGTGGTTTGTACCATTGAGCTATTCAAAACTGAGGTTTTATTGCTTGTTATAATAATACTGAATAGTTCGTAGAGTCGAGAAACAGTACCATTCAGAAAATTAAAAAGTACAATTACATCGGACTAAATTGACGCTCTTGAACCTATCTGGTTCGTTCGCCTATCGGACGAAATGAGCAATTCTCGGAGGAAATTTTTTTTCCGCGCCATGATCGGAATGTCACGTCTAGTTTTTTTTTCAGAAACTTTACTGGTTTCTGTTTCCTAAACATCTTTTTGAATTCACAATCAACAATTTTTGAGCAACAGTTTTATAGGTCTGAAGTTCCTCGGCATTGAATATAATGCACTCAATTCCTGACTTTACACTGAATCAAATTTGCCCTTCAACAAATTCGTTTTTGTATTGTTTTAATGAGCATATTGATGGGTTTCAAGAACCTGCCTCGACTAGATCCGTTAACCAATATTCCATGGACACTCGGCTTGACGTAAATATCAACAGCTATCTACAATTGATTTTGGCTAAATGTGATCCTCAAGCGATAGAATATGGAGAAGGATTTCAACAGCTTTCCTCTGGCTAGTTCCGTGTTTCTTGTTATGGAGCTGGTTGTCGATGACAATTTTTCTTATTGCATTTATTGACTCTTTGGCACATTGATAATCATTGGTTTTAATTTTTTCGACAAAACGGTTTGTGCCAAAAACCATGGGCTCTGTTTTACTCTGTTGAGTGTCAATTTTCAGAAAAACGTTTGTTTTTTTTCTTGCTCTGGGTTGTGCAGTTCTGCAGCGGTATCTGTTGTTCGGTATGATATTATTGTGGTCTCCTGATTATTAAGAAAGGAAGTGTTTTCAGCTGTTTTGGAGCTAGGCTGTTATTCACGTGGTTGATGGAAAGTAGTTGAAAAAATTTGTGGCTTGTGCAACGCCACACTTTTTGTCTTCTGTGTTGATTTTGTGCCTTTTTTATATAATGGTCAATTGCTCTCAAATGAAAATTGGATCAATTATATTTGTCCTGTGGTCTTTTTATGCTATTTTTAGTTTGTCCGATTTTTCCTATAACCTTTTTATCTTTCCGTCCGGAAAAGGGGATAAACAGGTAAAGACCTGAAGGCATTAAATAACTGAGCAGATCTCTTAGAGACATACTAGTCGCTAATCAAACAATTAAGCAGAACTATTTTGAGGAGATAATTTATTGATGTGAAGGGCTCTTTTTTCTCTGGAACTAGACCTGCAGCTCCTGAGGTCGATTTTGTTTCCCAACAATTGCAGAAAGTAAAATATTAACGCTATGTTTAAGCCTTTTTCCGCATTTACAAATATTTTGCACTACTTTTAAGTAATTTTTTAAAGTTTTCCTTTAAGTCCATTATCTTCAGTTTTCCATCTTCTACCGCAGCTGTATCAAGATGCGCTAAATAAAGCTGTTTTTCTGAAATTCGTTTATTGAATTGTTCTGATGAATGTTTTTGGCAAAACTTTTGAAAGGCAAAGTAAAAGGTTTGTACAAATTTTAAGCCAACTAAAATACATTCATCGAAATTGTTATATGATGATCTGTGAAGACTGAAGACCAAGAGAGTTTTTAATTGATGAAAGAACGTTCAATTGTTTTTGTCTCGGAGGATGCTCAAGTGACAAATTTTCACAAAATGTATCAGAAGGCTCCCAGTCCAAAAGTTATGCATTTTTTGAGGTTAAAATGTGCCAAAGACATGAAAACAGCTAACCACGTGATCTCTGATTCAGTAACATTAAAGATCTCTCACTGAGTCAAACGAAACAAACTCTTATGCGGCTGAGAATAAAAAGTCACTTTTACAGTTTTGATGTCAAAAATTATAAACCCTTTGCTACAAAGCTACTTTAATTAGAATCGTTAACTTATTCTTGCTTTGTTAGAAAGCTCAGCCAACATTTCAAAACATAGAAAATATACTGTGAACAAAGAAAAACGGTGACTTTGGGCAATCTCTAAAATTTTTGATGATAGAAAAAAATCGTTAAATGCTTGCTCAGAACTTCAACTAATTGCAACTTATAGTACCTCATACTAGTAAAACTGGTAAAAAATATAAATAAACTAAGAAATAGTTGAAGCAGGAAACCCTTACTATACCTACTAGGCTGGGGAAAACCTTACCTTCAAGATTATAACTTTTCGATCGTCTTTGTTCTAATCTCTTTGTGATTAGTATTTCGAAAACGATGATAAGATAAAAAGGCCCGTTGATTTTTTGGATCTTGTGCCCCACAGACTTCCACGTCTTGTATTTTGTTAAAAATGAGACCTTACGAAACGGATACAAGGTTTTTTTACGAACGTTTAAAAGAGCACTTGATTATCCATCCTATTGAAATATCAGAGATTATGAAAAAATTCATTTGAGCACCAAAATGTTTGCATGTTTTGTTTTTCATGCCAACCGTCTGAGTAAAGAAGAGTCTGGTCCTTTTATTTTGTTGTTGTTTTCGTTATCAGAAGATGCCTCAGGACTGGGCTGATGAGGATATGGAGTATGATGTGGTCAGAGAGTTGACGAAACAGACCGAGGACCTCAAGAGGAATCTGTCCTTCATGGACGAGCAAAACAACAACCTCAATGACGAAGAGGAGGGCGAGGTCAAAAGGTAATAATGAATCCTTGAACTCACATCGTCACCTTTGATAATATACAATTCTGCTAGAATGAAATTTATCAGCCGAATTATGCAAAACGTATCAATACATGCTTTTAGCGTTTATCGGTTTTTGTAATATCGTTTATCATTGAACAAAAGAGGCTTTTTACATTTCAGGTACTGTTGGCATTTTCTAATAGTTGCTATGATTATACGTGTGAAAATCAACATAATTTTTTATCAAGAAATACGGTTGTCGAAAACCAGTTATGAGTTCAAAAAAAGATAACTATCAAAACTGCGGTTAAATCGAAACATTAATTTAGGAACCCTTTTGGCATAGTTGCCATCACATGTCCAAATTTAAGGTTCATATCGTTGATGTGAGTTGTTGTCGCGGGAGCCCAAAAGTCAAGGTCAAATTGATGATAGAAACTATTGATTGTTTTCAGATACTTGTCGAAGATGAACTACAAAATCCGTAAATCGAAGACTTGGATGGAAGAAAGGTATGAAAAAAAAACATCTTTTTCTGCTAATCATCAAAATTGAATTGTTGTCTGTTATTTCTGATAATTATGGTCATTTATTGTTGTTGTTTAAAGGGCGAGTTACTTTGGAGGAACAGATACTGACTTCGCAATGGGGTCTATCATTCCTGTTTTTACCATAACTGTAAGTTACCTCAATCCTGCAACCGTCCGTCTAGCCCCCCCCCCCCCCTGTCCGCACCAGTCCAGCCCAGCGTCCTTTCCCCATTTGTAGCATTGCATCTTAACTGGCCTCTCATCTATAAACTAATGTAATTCATTGCCATTGAACATCATAACATGAGTAATTATTTACAATATTTTTGAAGGCCGTTTTTCATCTCAACGAATCTGTAAATGTTGGCATTGTCAGCGACTACAAAATGTCATGAAGTTTCGTACATGAGTCCTTTTTGAGTTTGATTATCTGTTATTTAATTATTACTACTAGAACTTGGCACATCGACAGAGCAATTTTCCAAGAATAGCTTATATGGCAACTTTCAGAAAGGCTTTAATTTTTTAGAGCCATTTCGTTCAAAGTATTGATACTTTACCTTGTTTGGGATACAAGTTTTTAATACTTTTGACTGTTCTTTTTTCAGGTCCAGATAGAGCAAGTCAAAGGAGTTCCTATAAATTTCACGCGATCCCAGTGTCTGTGTACTGCCCACATCAAGTTCACCAGGGGCAAGGATAACACTAAGAAACTCAATTTGGAGCAGAGTGATGAAGTGTAAGTTAGATCCTACTTATTTATTCAATACAATTAGAATCACCTTACCCATTGTTTTTCGTATAGTTAGACTCGTGCAGGTTAGTATAGAGATTCCCTTTATTTAGTTCAAGCAAACGCTGGCACCTATCAAGGCATAAAACAGTTTGGCTAGTTATACAATCGCTGTTTTCATTTGCTTAATCGTCAGAGTGAAGTGTGAACAGGAATTAAGTTTGTGTTGAAAATCACCTTGAGGGCCATGGGCCACGATTAATTTTCCCCGGATTCGAATCTTATTTCGAAAAGACTTGCATTATTTGTTGGATTTGCACGATTTCATTAGAAGTTAATGAGCATTTTCCTATGGTTTTAAGATTCGTAAAGGACTTTGTTTATGGTTTCGTAGAATAAGATTGATAAGACCATATATGAGTTCTATAGCTTGCGATGAATAAGTGTATCTTAGATGACTCTAATGAAGCCACTGACAACTCTGGCTTTCGTCGTGAACGTCGTCGCGCTTCGAGATTTAAGGCAGAATTTCAAAGTGATGTGAGCTGTAAACATGCTTGAAAACACGAATTTTTCGAAATCTGGTACTATAGATAGGAAACTCGGGCACTCTACAAGCTAGCTCTGTTGAGATCTGGCATCTTAAAACTTGTATTTTGGTTTGAATATGATTTGTTTGGTTTCATGGAGGCATTGTAGAGGAAAAGACTTTGTATTGCGGTTTCATGGAAGGACTGTAGAAGAAAAATTGTGTTCTGCGTGTGCTAATTGATATATGGTCTGTTTTTCATTACGAATATTATAATCTTCAAGTCGTTACACTTTATATCTGTCAGAGATAGGGGAAATACTATTGCTCCGGTTATCAGCAGTTTGCAATCAAAACACATTAACATAGAACAAGTGTGGTAGAGATTTAAAGATCAACTAGAAAGGTTTAAACAGTTGTAATCAGACACTGAATAACTAAAAAAATTTTCTATGATATCTCTTCTCTTTTATTTATTTTGTTCTATCTTTGATAAGTTGCTATGCCGTTGCTTTTGCTTGTTGCCAAGCTATTAGAAGACTGAGCTATCGGAGCATTTAAATTTAAAGAAAGGTTTTTTTCTGTGAGATTTTTTTCTAAGTGCCATTCCGATCCCAGCTTGGTAAAAACGCTGTCTTCTGTAGAAAGATTTCTATGTATGTTTATTGAAGCAACTGAACTTTGGTGAGCAGATTCAAATTATTGAGCATCATGTTTGGAGACATGATATGAGCAAAATAACAGAACATTTTTCAAGCAATGAATTTTTTGCCTTCTTATTTTGTCTCTTTAGACAAGCGGAGAATAAACGTTGAACCTTTTATCTTACAATTGTGGGAATGGTTGCTTGTTGCACAGCATATGCAGGTTGTTATAGAAGAAGAATCCGAGGCAAGGGAGAAACTGAGGGTTGTTCTAACTTTTACTTTTTTACTAACTTTTTATTCGATTATTACGGATAGGCAACGTTAAACATTTGCTCATTGTTTATTTGAATGCAATTATCTCTATTGATGAGGTTGAAGAGGTACGGCTCGTGTATGCGATCATGCAGATTTCTCAAACTTCTGCTGTCCCGATTGGACAATGATCTTCGTGCTGGTTGTTCAGGCATTATTGGCGTCCATTAGGTTTAAAAGAAAAGTTTGTTAGCATCTCTAGTTGTTGTCCATCTTAACTTCGATTAAGGTCAAGTAAAGGCTTTGTTATACGATCCAATTTCTCTGGCTCTTTTGATCTGATATAGAATTTGCTGTTTATTAATTGCTTCCGATTATCGTGAGCAAAACCATTTCAGAATTCATATTGAATGGAAACGGTGGATTTGCGGTTGATATCACAAGCATAATTGACCTTAGTTAGGGAATTTATGTAGGCAGAGTGCTCTATTTAATTTTGGGTGAGGAAGGAAAAGTGATTATCTTTTCATTGTAGAAGAAATTTCCATTGGCCGCTTTTAAAGTGGTGAGGATCATGTTATAAATGATTTTTTATAACATTTTCCAAGCAATCACTTTTAGCCCTGTTATTTTATTTTTTTAGAGAAATAAAGTCGAAAGGCCTTAAACCGTTTCGATGATGGTTTTTTGAATGGATAATTAGCTGGCTGAACCATGTGTGTCGTAGAACTGGATTGTTTATAAACAAGGGATAAACTCAGGGAGTGCAAATAAATGAAAAAAAGCAACTTTTATTGTTTTATTCCTATTCGTTTCTCTGCTACAAAGCAGTGAAGTGGGAAAGACTTTTGCGTGTCATGTTTGTTTGGACAGCTTCGAAATCTGGTCTTCTGCAGTATTTTATGCTCGGTGTTTAATTTAGTATGTTGCTGAAAAGTTGAAATCAGTATGTTGCTGCTAAGTTCAATATCAGGATCCGTACAAAGTAGGGGCATATGGCATAAGGTTTTCAAAAAAACCTTGGACTGTTTTGGTTTGTGGCGGCGTCAGAAAAGAATTGCAGATAGTGGTGCAATAGGGACTTAATATGCTTCTGATTGGTGATTGGTCAGTCTGATATTTTGTTGAAAGTAATAGGAATGGAGGATTTTGTCAATATTAATATTAATATTGCGCTATTGCATTTTATTGGTTAAACGTGCTTCGTTTTAAAAGTTTGCAATGCTTTATACTTCTTTATACCTTGGTATTCCTTTTGAAGTTGGTGTTTGATTCGAAACCGGGTCACAATTGTAAACGATTTTCAGGAAAACGTTGAGAAATGGGAGTGCATTTATGAAATACTGTTTAAAAGTTAAGACCTGATTGAGATGTATGCCGTACGAATCCAGCAAATTTGATAAAAGGTTCTTTACGTGATTTTCCGAGAGGCTTCTACTAACCTTTTTTTGTAATAAAATTTAAATAATTTCTACTTAATTTTAGTTAGAAGGAGTTGTGATTTTTAATGACTGTGGAGCTATTTTCCTGTTTGCTTTAGCTATAGTGTCACACTGGTTTAAAGTTCTTTGTTTTTGGTTAACGGAAATTCCTTTCTCTTTTTTCTTTTTGTTTATAAGAAATCTGTTTCTTCTTTTCGTCATTTGTGCACTCTGATTCCTGATTTCTTCGCTGGATAATGAGTTCGGAAGCATTTATTCGCCTCGAATGCCAATTATGATTTTTACGACATTTGCTCGTAAAAGGTAAAAACATTTATGTTGCAAAAATTAGAAATTTTTTTCCGATTGGCTTTCCTATTTTAATTTGTGGCTTTAATTCATTTGATATAAAGTATAAACGAATTTTATAGAGTGAATATTTTTCTATGATATATGAATTCTTCTTGTTGTTTTTTTGTTTTTCTTCTCGTTTGTATCCTAATTTCAGGTTTGGCAGCAGGATAAGAATTGTGATAAATTGATGAATTTTTCAGGTAACTTATTGCAGTTGTTCGTGTCTGACTGCTTTGCTGGGGTCCTGGGTTCGAATCCAAGTGGGTACTAGTTGCCTGCTCTGAAGTAAGGAATTTTTGTTAGAGATATTAAAGATAACGTATTAATGGGTGAAAGGGTCAGACTGCGTGGCTTAATTGACATTTGGAAGGGAATTTTTTGATGTACGCAGAGTGCTCTATTTAATTTTGGGAGAGGTAGGAAAACTGATTATCTTCCCATTGTAGAAGAAATCTCAATGGCAGCTCTTAATGTGGTGAGGATCATGTTATAAATGGTTTTTTACAACACTTTTAAAGATGTTTAAGGGTCCGACTGGGTGGCTTGTGGTGCGTTTGACTTTTTTAAGGATCTTGAGTGTCCGAGTAATTTTTAAAAGTTTACCTTAAATTTTCTCCTTGAGTGTTCTTATTGGGTACGCTTCGTAGTGCGGAAATGCTATCTGCTGGGGTTATTTGGGTGTAGACGAGTTGAGCTAGTGCTCCGGGTTTTGTAGGTCTGTTTGTGCTGTTTTTAAAATTTCATCTTCAACTCTTTTCGGTCTTCGAATATAGTATCTTGCGAAGGTGTAAGGACTGTGAGTTTTGTTTTGTTCGTTTTATCTTTTTGGGTTTTATTTCTGTAATGACGCCTGCAATCTTGATTGTTAGAACCAGTGAAAAGTTACGTATTGGTTGTTCGCTTGTGAGAAGAAATAACAGTGGCAGAAGTTGGTTAATCAGAGGCGTCATTGCCTTCTTATTTTGGTTCGTAATGTTGTTCATGGTGCTCTTGCAGGTATTTAAAGTCGTTCAGCGAAATTAGATGTAGTGTTTTTTTTCATATGTCCGAATGTCCAAATCCGCTCTTAGATTGATTTTGCCTTTTTTCCATCGATCTGCTGCTCGCTTGTCGCTTCTCTTTTGTTGTGTGAACTCTACCTTTATTTTTTGAGGGATTTGAATTGGTGTCCTCCTTTTGCCGGGATGGTGTCACATGCTGTACATTGGGTTCTCTCATCTGTGTGTTGCATCTCAGTGTGATGATGGTCACTCTGCACCAAGCATTTTCAATCCTTGCCAATGGGTTTATTTCTTTACCATTGCTTCTGAGTGGAATTTTTGACAATTGTCATAACAGTAACCGAAGCCGAGATTGTGCTTTTTTCAGTCAACGACAACGCTACTACATGCAGTTGCAATGCATTTACCTTGTCATCGTTGTAAAGTAATATAGGTAGACAGGACAGTTTGGTTTGTTCTGTTGAATTTATTTTGGTGCATGTTATTGTTTTTGTACCAGATTTATCTTGCGCGGCAGTCTTAATTGATAATATGTAGTTCCTCTTAGTCGTCCGAGTCGGCTCTGTATTTGGCTGCAAGTCGAGAAACTGCAGCTTTTAGTTTCTCCACACTGCAGTCTGCCCGGAATGGCATGCAGTGTTTTCATAACCCTGACTTAAGAAGTTATGTGCGTGTCAAGTGTCATTATGAAGCATGCGTCGATTGGTTCGACTTGTATGACTAGCATGGAACTGTCGTTCGAGAGGTATTCTTCAATTGGTGCGGCTGAGGACAACCGATCCTGCTGTCCATTTTAGTGGAACCGTTAAAATTTCATGTTGCTGCCTCGTTGGATCAAATCACATTGGCATATGTTGATTAATCAGAATCGTCATTGCATTCCGCATATTGGGTTGGAACGCGTAGAGAGCTCATTGATAAGCTTTGATGTTTGCCAGAATTACTGAATAAATGTTACTCAATACTAAAATGCGTTTTTTGAGCTGTTCCAGCTTGGAAGAATATTCATTTTTTTCCCACCTGGTGCCCATTTTGTCGCAATGCTTTGAACTCTTTTTCAGCGCAGTGCCAATTTAATTTGGAGTGCAATAAATTCTCTCTGTGCTCCTCGATGGCTTTTAGTTTTCTCGATTTAACATTAATTTTTTTGTTGCTGTGTATTCTGATATGTTCCAGCTGGTCAATTGGGTCATTATTTGAGTCATTGTCTTCTTGTTTTTTATTTCCTCCTCTGTGGCTTATCGCATTCCGAGGGAGATATTAAAACACAGTTGTTTCTTAGAGGTTTCAATTCCCAGAACTGATGCTGCCGCTCTTAGTCTTATCTGTAATGTTGTTGACATCTGGCTGTTAACCCAAAGAAGAAGTTGTCATTTCTATCCTAAGATTTATGATGTCTTGCGTGGCCTGTTCTTTTAATGGCGTCTACGTTGCTGTTCGGTTTATTCATTTTGTTGTTTCTGTCATATTAGGAAAGTTCAAAGAGCATCAAGAATGTTATTTAGTCGATCATGTGTGATAATTTCAACGATTTATCTTCCACTGTCTTTTTTCATCTGATAGGGAGATAAGGTATGAAATGTTTAAGATGGGATTTATTTGTGTAGTACTTTAGAGGAAACGATTTTTACGTTTTTGGATTGGTCCTACATTGGTGAATGCGCCAAGAATTCAGCAAAATTTTTCGGTTAGCGGGGTCAGAACATTATATGCAAACGCATCTTACCGATCCTCCGTAATCTAGTTAAATATCTTACAATTTTTGAACTTTATCTCCAGCTCGCTAGTGCATTCTTCAATTTTAATGCTATTGCTTTGTGAGATATTTGTGTACGCCTGTTAAGTCTATTGTTCCGAGCCACTGTAATGGGGTGGGGGAACTATATACTCACAATGGTTTTTTATTCAGTGTTCTGTCAATTTTAGTTAATGAATATCGTCATCGTAAAGAGTTATGAGCAGAAAGCGCGTCAGCGAAGAATATGGAATTAACATATTTTTTTTTATTTTTGCTCTTTACAGGAGACTGATCGATATTTAATAATTTCTGAATAGTAGACGATATTCCGTTGTTTTTATTCAGATTTTGCGTATTTTTGAACAATTTGTTTGTCAAAATTTTTTGGTAAAGTTTGTTGAAATTGTTAACGGTAGTGTTATAGATTTTATCTTTAAAGATAGAGGAGAGTTGCTGAATTGTTCGATCGGATTTTTTTGGCTATAGTTTTTTTGACTAGAATATTTTGCGAAAATATATTTAAATGTTAATTAGTAGTGTTATTGATTTTATCTTTAAAAATAGAGGAGTGCCGCTGAATGCTGAAATAATCTATACGAGTTTTTTGGCAAAAATTTATGCTAATTTTTTCAAAATTTAGACTTGTCAAAATTGGGACCGTTTTTAGTCAACTTTCTTTAAATTTGCTGGAAGTAGACAACTTAAAACTGCTGTCGTATTCTTCTTTAAGTCAAAAAAGCTAATTGTACTGCCCCTGGCTTTAAGAAGTCTGGAATTATAAATTTGCCACCTTTTCGCAAATGTAAACTCGTTATTTATACAAAATGCATTATTTTTTTGATATACTGAAAAATTTTTGTTTGAAAATTGATCTATTTCGCAATTATTTCTAGAATTGAGTGTTTTCTCAAACGCACCGCAATATGAAGGCTGATCTTGATCTCACCATGAATTCTTCGGTAAAGAATTTTAATGGGGCGCGACCTTTTTTCCTATTTCCTTATTTATAGATTTTTTGTAAACTACTGACGAGAATTTCAAAACAAGGCGCAATTTTTGACAGATACTACTTACGTGAAAATGAAGCCCGACAAACATCTTTTATGGTTGCATAGCGAAGCTCATGGTTTCTAAGGCTCTGACCAATTGTTTTCGTAAATTTTTTGAAACTCTTGTTTTGCTTTCATATGTTATACTTTTTGCAGTCCCTTGACTTAGTTCCGCCATATTCTGCGGTTATGTTCATCATTAGCTGAAAAAGAGAGCTAGTTGTACTCCCGCTAGTTTTTAGAGTCTTTAAATCAATAATTTTACCGGTTTATTGCAAATTTATACTCAATTGTTAAACAAATTTCATCATATGTTTTTTGCTATACTGAATAATTTGGTTTAAAATGATCCATATTGCGACTATTTGCGTTTTTGCTAGACAGGTAGGAATATCATGGCTGATTTTTTTTCTCAACATGGTTCCTTACGGTAATAGTTTTTCTTAAATTTCAATAGGGGCGCGTCCTGTTTTCATTTCAGCATTTAAAGTTTTCTATGTATTTTACTGACACGAATTTTAAATCAGGGCTCAAATATTGACAGATAATATTTATAAAAATGAAGCCCAACGACACTTCATTATGGTTTTAGAGTTAGGCTCATGGTTTTTATGGCTCTGATCAATTGTCTTCGTAAATTTTTTTGGAATTCTATTTGTAGTCCAATGACTTCGTCTCAATGATTAAGGTGGCTTTTTTGAGTAATAAGTGAACCTGTACAAATTTTTTAGTTGTTATCTAATGTCTCTAATGACTTAACATATTTGTTTTACGAAAAGGACGTTGATTTTTTGAGCTTTGCTACTAATTGATTTTGTTTCTTTCAACTTCTGGCGTAATCACAGAAGGAACAGGCGGGAAGTAATTTCCTCTGAGTTATAAGCAATGTGTGTAACGTTTTTATATTAAACTAACGGTTTCTTGGTTCTCATTCTACGGGTTTAAGTTTTTTTTTCATTTTAGAGCACAATTGCAATTTTTTTGAGTGCATTTTGTCTCCTTGTGGAGTTATCATAATTTTGACTGGTCCAATTGAAGGCCAGCATAGTTGTGAGAATGCACAGCGTTGAAAAAACTTATATCTGAATACCTTAAATGTTTTTGTTCAATTGTTTATGCTTTTGGGCTGAGACACAGGTCTCTGGAAAAGTTAGTGGTTTTTTTTTTAGTTTTTGCCTATGTTTGTCTTTTTTTTGTTTTTGTACGACATTTACCTGAGAACGATAGGTCTCAAATGATTCTTGAGGACGTATAGCTGAGCTTAAGATTTCAGTTTATAGCTATTTAATCACATTCAAATTAATTTTGAAAAAAAATTCAACTGTCTCCTTTTTGCTTTCATTTTTGTCAGCATGTAACTCAATCGCACTAAATGGAAGTGTCAAGGCAGTCCCTTCGTAAGGCAGAGCTGTTGATGTTCAGATGTGGAGCAGTTGATGATTTACTGTTCTTGCAGACAACATCTTGTAATGATAGTGCCTTGAACACTGATGTCGTAAAATTGTTTGTAAAGTTTTGGCTTCTTTCTGTATTTGTTGTTATGTTGTGGGGTCGTGACTTAGTCTCATTAATAACAGGCCCAATTGCCCTCCTGAGGTAATGCAACCTAATGCATCTCTTGTTGTTGAAATTTGTGTCTGATATGACTTTTGAAGATATCTGTTTTCAAAAACGATTGGGTTTTTGAGCTTCTCCTTTTTTTAAAATCGCTTTTCGGCCAATTTGTAGCTCAGTCTCTGTAAAGACAGGCAACAACCCTTTTCCAGTGAGCCATAATTTAATCGTAATCAAGGATTTTGTTTCAACCATTTGTTTCTCGGCTTTAATTCTGCTGTTACTACGAGATTTAATAAAATATTTGAGATTTTTATTTATTCGAACATTTTAAAAGATTTTTTGTTCTTTTTAAATTTTAATTTGGTAGGTCCCGTTGGCTTTGAAATAATGCCCAATCGAACTTGTTTAATGCTCTTGTCCACAAGTTTATGGTTTTAACCGCTTCACTGCTATTTTCTCGAAAAGTTTAATTGATTTTTCTTCTAATTTGGCCGTTAATTTTCTTTCTTTTTTGTAGTCGCATGACGTACATTGGATAATGAGAGGTCACAATTGCTTCCTATGGAAAAACAAATGAACATTTTTTTGATTTCAGTTGTTATCTAATGATATTAATCACTTTAAAATTGTTTTCAAAAATAGAAACGTTTTTTTGAAATTCGCACCTTTTTTTGCTTTTTTGTGGACCTGTTTCCCAGTCTCATTGAGGACATGTCCCATATCTTTTCTAATTAAGTATAGGTTAATTTGTTTTGTTTAGGTTTTATCTGATGAGTGTCTGATTTTGTTATGTTTTAAGTTTTGACATCCTGTTTTGGTCGTAAATAATGGCTGTTATTTGATTTTTATTTTAGTATTTTCTGGTAGTCCTATTAACAGCAAGTTTTATCGGCCCTCTGGCGTGGCATTATCGTATTCCATTGGTAGTTCTTTGAACGATATGTTCTTTTTTGAAAATTTTCTATCGCTTCGTCATTCGATAGTAAATTAGGTCAAGATTGTGGATGAGCGGGATCGGAACATTATGTGCGTACGCACATTACCGAACTTCCTTGTTCGGATTTAGAATCGACTGCATATACTGTGTTGTTCGCGTAGAGTTTGAATCATAGTTTTTGGAAGTCCACGTTTAGTCGACCTTATATGTTGAGATCAAAAGTTTTTTTTCAACTTTCTTTTTGTTTGATAGGAAAATAAGGTTTTAGTTTTGACGAATGTGGTTTTGACAAATAGTGGTTGTAATAATGTTCGTTGTCAGACTCATTGCATCATTTTATTTGCAATTTTTGCCCGGGCTCTCTGGTAGGAGAGACCCAATTACATCTAGAACACTTCGACCAGCCATTATACAGAGTTGGAGCATGATCTTCATGTTAGAGTGCATAGACCTTCGATCGAAGTTGATCAGTGAATGTCACAAACTAAAACTTGCGGAAGCCACTAAAACACTTTCTACCTGTTTAAATTGTTGTTTCTTCATTATTTATCTGCAGAGTTAAAGTAATTTGAAGAAAATGCTAGTTTGCACAAATTTAGCGTATGTAAAGTAGGCTTTTACTTTTTGCAGTGATGTGCTTGATGGGATAAATGAGGAGGCGACCTTTACTTTCGGTGGTCCCCTCCCGCAATTAGAGGTCACATTCAGCACTTACAGGAAAGAAGGCCCAATTGGGAAGTCCCTGGCAGCCACACACAAAGTGGCATCTGCTCTGTTCCAGTTATACCCTGACAGAGTGGAGGCCAATCCAGAAAATCCAGAACACAAATTGGTCAGAATCAATTCAAACTTATTGTTCCGACCCCCACTTTAGTGGGGAGGGAGGAACTATATACTCAACTGGTTTTTTTGTTCAGTCAATTTTGGCCGATCGATATATTCATCGTAGAGCATTGTGAGTGGTATCATTGAAAAGCCCGTCCAGCGTAGAATACGGAATTCAAAAGATTTTTTCGATTTCCGTTTTTTGCAGGGAGTTATCGAGGTTTAAAAATTTTGTGAACATTCGACTGTTTTTGTTCACATTTTCAATAATTTTGCTAAAATTTGGCACAATTTCGCTAATATAATTCAAAATAAGTTGAAATTTTTAACGGCAGAGTGTTGTTGTTACCGTTAGAGATAGAAGAGCGTTGCTGAATTGTTTGATTGAAGTTTTAAGTTTTTTGGCTCAAATTTTTGATAAAATTTCAAAAATTAAACTTTTTTCATCAAAAATGGCACAAAATATGCTTTTTCGGTCCACTTCGTTAAAGTTTGCTAGACTTAGTGACCTCGAAACCTTGAAACAGACTCGATAATCTCAAAAAGCGCTAATTTCAATTAGGCGCAGTATGAAAGTCTTCTGGAATTAAAATTTTGCCGTTTTTTGCAGATTTAATTCGAAAATTATACAAAATGCATCGTTCTTTTTCTTTATATTTGAAGAATTCCACACAACAATTGGTCTAATTCGCAAATACTTGTAGCACTTGGTCGGTTTGCTGGGCGTGCGACAAAATCAGGGAGAGGTTCGACAAGATCATGGATTCTTAGAGTCAGACACTTTTTTGGTTTTTATTTTGATGCTGCCTTTTTTCAAAATATTGTGCTTTTATTTTTTTTAATGTTAATTACTGACAATATTTTAATTCACGGCTCCGTTACGTAAATTTGAGGCCGAACGTAGATACAGTTTGTTTTCAGTGAATCAAAGGGTTTTTTCGGCTTTGAGGAAGAGTTTTAGTAAAATTTAACTGAATGCTTGTCTTTTGCCTTCAATTGTTATTCTTTTGGCAGTCTGACTTTTTAAGTTTAACCACTCAAAGATCTAAATTTCTTCCTCAAGAGGTGCAAGTGAACCTTTTCTATTCATTCGGTTGTTACCTAATATCTCTTATGTTATTGAATGTATTTGTTTCAATAAAATTTCTGTGATTTTTTGAACTTGTCAATTTTTTATATTATTTTAGTCAACATTTTGCTTATTCTCAGTAAGTACAGGTCAACTTTTCCTGTTTTCGTTGTTCTGGTTTTCTTGTTTTTAGTACTACGAGTTTTCATACAAAACTTTCTGATTTTGGTGCATAAATTCCCATTTTTGCTGTTGCTTTGTTTCTTTTGTAAATTGCAACATTAATTAACAATCTACCTGAAAAAAGCTTTACAACATTTGAACCTGAACATAATTTTTGTTTTCATAACATATGGTTTGAAGGGCTGCGACACCGTTCTCTTGTAGAAATTGGTTTGAGTTTTTTTGCCCTTTGCTTGTTGTTAATTTTTGTTGTCATATGTCAAGTATTGTGTAATTGAAGGTCTCAGTGGCAAACTATAGAGAAACAAATGAACTTAATAAATGATATCGGTAAATAGCTAATAGTTGTTTTGACTTTCGAATTAATTTTTTTAAAAAAAGAGTAATAGTATTCTTCAACTTATCCCTTTTTGTTCTGGTTTGCGTTTTTTTCGTATTTTACAATATTGTATCATTTAGTAAATTAGCCTCGTTATATAGAGCTCCTAATGTTTTGTTGAATTAAACAATAATTTTTCTGGTGTTTAAACGTTTTAAATGATGTCTTCAGGGCTTAGACAATTTGTTTCAGAAGAATTTTGTGCAGTTTAGATACTTTTCAGTTTTTGTGGTTCTTTTTGTCTTCTCATTTATGTCTACTCAACTACAAGACAAACTGTCCACTCTTTTTGTCGAAAGCTTTTGTTGGCTAAGAGTTTTGAAAATGTTTGTTTTTTAAAAAAAAGTGATCGATTTTTGAGATCCGCCAATTTTATTTCTGTTAAATTTTAGCTAAGCATCTCTATATACAATTCACATCATTTATTTATTGATATACAATTTGCTAATTATAACGTCTTTATTTTTTTGCAAATGGTCTTTCTTCCAATTTTCGTGATTTTTGCATATTTGCCTTTTTTAGGGTTTTTGTTTTCTTTTCACAGTATCACAATAATGGGCGTCATTTGATTTACAAATGTTGTTACCTTCAAAAAATGCAAACGAAGATTTTTATTGTTTTTTGTGATCAGCTTAGTATTTAATTGATTAGGGGGACATCGTTTTCATGCATAATTTTTCGTGCACATTTTTAGTTTTCGCCTGTATCTGTCGTTCTTTTTGTAGTCGTATGACATATCCTGGATAATGAAAGGCCTCAGTCGCTCTCTATTGAGGTATAAAAGACTCTCTCAATGATTAAATTTGTTCCGTAATGTTTCTAATCAGTTCGAATTTAATTCTTTTTTTAAAAAAAGCAGTGTTTTAATGAACTTTGCCCCTTTTGCTCATTTCTAGTCGACTTTTTGCCAAGTCGCATTAAGGAAAAGTCCTTATTGTGTTCCAAAAAAGTGTCGGTTAATCTCTTGAGTATAAATTTTATCTGATGCCAATTTAATTTGGTTATTAGTGGTTTTCATGAAATGTACAAGGAGTTTTGGTCGTAATTAGTATTTGTAACTGTTTGATTTTTATTGCCGTCTTTTCTGGTAGTCATATTATGGTAGCCACAGGTTTCATAGGCCCTCTAGAGTAGATTGCTTTATTCTTTTAGTAGTTTGTTGAACGATATGTTGATGTGTTAATTTTTTTTATCTCTTCCTCATTTGGTAGACAAATAAGTGAAAAATGTAGATGAGCGGGGTCGGAACTTAATGTGCGAACGCACATTACCGAGCCTCCTTGTTTCAAATTTAGGGTTCATAAGAGCCCTCTCGTACACCTGTGGGACTCAACCTATTTTCCCGCCAATTCAATCGTTGAATTGTATTATTATGGGCCTATACTATACTTCTATGGATCAAGAATCAATGTCGGGGAAAAATCAAATTTTCTTTTATATCAACCATATTGTACCAAAGTTGCAGCCATTTTAATGTAACTTCTATCAAAAGTGACTTATTACAATTGTATAAATATGTTAGGGTTTGATTGCCTGAGTTTTGAATAGTTTAATGTTCACGAGGGGCACGAGAAAGTGCACTTATTTTTCCACTCGTGCTGTTTGCTCAGGTTTACCAATTGGGTGTGAAGAGAGATGTGAAGTTGATTCCAGTGAAGAAAACAGTGGCTCCATTTGACTGCAGTCTCCGAATTGCTCTCGCTCTTCCCGAAAACGTTAAATGCACTGGGTAGGTAAATCACTAAAAGACAGTGCAAAATAAGCGTACTATATTCTCATTGTAATTTTGGCATTTTCTTATTGGTACTCATCTTGCTCGATATTTTTACTCACAGTGATTAAAAGTTCTGAAAAAACCGAAGATTCTTATTTGCAAGCTAAAAGTGTGTGTACTTTTTGATAGAATCTTCCAAACTCAATTAAAAACTTCTTCATTTTGAAGTACTCTTGCATGATTATTGTATAAAGGTTTTCTTATCTAGAGCCGCTTATCCTCTATCTTTGTGATTCAGATGTATACTGTTAGTTTAACGAAATAGTGCAATTATATGATTTTTCCCTTAAGTGCTATCAACAAAAATGATCTGCGTTTCAAATAAGTCATTTTGTTCATTTGACGCCCCAGAAAATAGAAGCTGTCGCAAACATTTGATAAACTGAAGTTGTGGGCAGAAATGAACAGAAATTTGCGGAAAAATTTTTGTTTTGAGATTTTCGCTGTATTTGCCCCGGCTTAGTTGAAAAATGGCCTTTCACTAAAACTAGAAGTTTTGAGGGGATTTTTGAACACAGGCAAATTTTTATCTATTATGAAAATTTATGCCATTATTTTAAAGATGGATGATTTTTTGAAATCTTAATGTGAAATTCAATTTTTTCAAAAAAAAAATTGTCATGTGTTTTCAATAATCGATTTTGTATTTCAGTAATGGCTGCAAAGGATAACACTTAAACTCAAGTGTTTTGGCTCTTTCGAATCGGTTTAATAAAATTCTCGGAAAATATTAAAAATCAACCCATTGAAATTGTTTCTCCATATTTTGAGCGATTAATAATTGCTAATGATGTTTTACTCTGTATCCTCTTGGAATCTGACATCTTTGTTGCAGATGTTTTGTTTCGAGATTATTTGATTAATCCCGTTTACGTTTTTAGCTCAGATTGTTTGAGCAATATTTGCTATTAGTGAGACATGTGAATTTTTTAAAATCTTTGTGGAGCAAACGAATTTGGTACTCTATCTCGCTTATTGAGCAGATCTTTTACATATTTCCTTTACCTGTTTTATACTCTCGAAACAGTTTTGGGCGTTTGTTTCCAAAAGATGCGAAACGAAGTCGAGCAAAGCTCTGTGTGCGATGTTTTTATCTAGGTTTCCAAGTTTTAAGACATGGCTCCTCATGCGGTCAATCGTACTCTGGTGAAGTCAAAGTTTTTGACCAGACTCATCACTCTAAATTTTCTCTACTGTTTTTATTGTTTCTTTCTGACACATTGCTTTTTCAAATGCGTGAAGCACACTGATTGGGCAAAATTTTGAAAACTGTTTCCAAATAGGACAGGAGAAATGGTTTTCTTGAGCTAAGATTTGTTGCTCTCATACTGTGATGCCGCGATAATTAGAAACAAACTGGAAACGAAGATGTTGTTGTAAAATCGTTTTTTTTTTTTCGTATTTCGAACAATTTTTTTTGTATTTCAAATGAAGAGAAAAAAACTAAAAACTTGTATTCTTATAGTAATTTTGATGCCTTAGATGTTATGTCGCCGAATGAGGATGGCCAAGGTCTACCGTTTAGAATTTCGTTTAGAACGTTTTAGAATTTTTTAATTGCAGCTATATTTGATGAGTGAAAACGATAGTTTGCTCAATTATTATCTCTTTTAAGCAGTTTTTCTTCAGAAAGATGATTGCTCAGTATTGTTAGTTTCTTTTTAAGTACTCTTAAACAAAGTTTGTTTCAATAATGTTAGTCGAACAGGTCTTTTTCCACAATTTTTTGTGCTACCACTTTTTCGGTCAACTGTTTTCCAGCGACTGACTGACGAATTTTTGTAACTTTCCGTCTTGAGAAAAGGAATAAAGTGGTAGAGCCGGAGGGAATTTTTCTGTAAGTAGTTCTCTAAGAGCTTTTATTAGTCTTGAAATATGCAATTCACCAAAAAAAGGTTGAGGAGACAAATTAATGGTGTGATGGGTGGTTCTTGAAGTTTGCCTTGCGGTCTCCACAACAACGACATAACAGTAAGTTTAAACGTTATTCAGTTAACTTATTCTTCGAAGTCGAGATATCAAGCTTGAACAAATTGGGGATTGGCCGGATTCACAGCTTAGGAAATTAACAATATGTCAATTTTGTCAGAGCTGTTGTTGAAAAATTTATTTTTTTTTTGTTTTTAAAGGAAATGATCACTTTTTTCTGCGATGAGTTAGAGTCTTCAAATACTGAAAACGGAGTTTGTAGTTTGCCGTTATAATTTGTTGTTTATTGGTTATTTACGCTGTTTATTTTTTTTTCAAAATACTGCCGGTGGTTATATTGTTGACTTGTTTTATTTTTTTTATTTTAACCCTGCTATCAGTTGTGCGTTTCAATTGCTTGCTGGTTTACTCAAAAAAGTTAAGACGATAGTTTTGCAGCCTCTTTTAATTTGTCTTCCTGAAAGATTTCCATATCTGAGTACGGCTTCTCTCTGTAAAAAAAAAGCAGTTTTCCTTAAACGAAGACAAAAAGAATTTTTTTTGCTAATTTCCTGGAAGAAATGGTTGACGATGTTGTGCAATTCCCTGGAATTCCATAAACTGGGGCTAAATGTTGAAATTAGAGCAATTATTTTTATGATATTTCAGATTGTGAATATCATCATTATGCTCATCCGATTCTTTTCACAGTTCAACGGATTTAGACTTTATTGGTGCAGTGTCTTTTTTTAAAAGTAGTTTCTATTTTTTTCGGCTTTTTCACGCCAATGAGGAGTCAAATTAGAGTTATTTTAGTGACGCTTGAGTATCGAAGGGATGAATTTGAATTGGGTTTTTAGTATTCTTGTTCTTAATTGCTATTATTTTGAAACCGATGTGTTCTAACTGCGCCTATTTGCATTTTCTTTCATTCCTCAATGGACGGGACGGCTAATGCTTTTATGGCTTCCACGCTATTTGTTGCCAGAAAAATTTGTTATGAATTTTTGATTTTTGCCTTTTTTATTACGCCTCTTTTTTTATTGTTTCTGACTAATTTCTCCATTTTATGGGTGGTGGTTTTCATGACTTTGACTCTATTTGTTTTCCAAAAATATTAGCGATTTTTTGTAGTTTTTTTTGATTTTGTGTTTTTAGTTGTAAATTTTGTTCTCTTATCACTTGGTCCCAGTAATCACAGATTTTATCGGTTGCTGATGAATAATAGTAAATATAATTAGTTGTTTGACTTCATAGAAATCGTTTTTAATATTTTGACACTTGCTTTTCAAATAATAATAGTTGAATTTTGAGTATGACATGTTTTTGTGGCTTATCTTTTGGCCTTATGGCTTAGGCTCAAAAATAACAGTCCTTGTTGGCCTTCCAGAGCTGCGTAATGTTGGTCAAATTTTTGGCTCTATCTTTTGGCCAACCTTTTTACTGGGTGAGATGCTTATTTGTTTTCGAAATGTTAAAGTGAAGTTGTGATTCTTGCCGCCATTTGTAGTTCTATTATATGCCTTTTTCAGCCATTGGAACTGCTGAAGTATAATTTAAGACATCTCGGGTTTCATTGTATGCTGTGATCAGGATTTTTAGCATGTAGTTATGAGGGTTTTCCTACTCCCCTTACTTTCAAATAATTTCGATTTCTTCAGTTGTTGCGGCTTTATGGGCTTGTCTGTCATTGATTCGCACAAGGTTGCTGTTTTGTCTGCTCATTGGATGCCTATGCCAATATTTTTGTTATGTGGTTTTTGGCGTTATTTAAAAGATGTTAATTTTTAATTGCTTTTAGATCATTTGTTCAAGTGTGCGCATATAGGGTCCTGGGCTTTGTTGACTCTCCTTGTTTGATGTTGCTGTAATGATTTAAATTGTCAGTTTATCAGACCATTCCATTCTGTGGATTGTAATTCAGTTCTTTTCTAGCTATGTTTTTCATGTTCTCACCTTAATTGGTCTTCAAAATTTTTGTATTTTGAATTCTTTGTGATAGTTTTCAAACGTTGGCGTGCGTTTCCAATATATGACATGCTCTATATTACGGACCTTTCATTGCCAAAAGATGCTAAGAATATCAGAAATCAGTAAAAAAAAATTATATACACTATCTTGAAAAAAATTCACAGGAATTGAATTTTTTTTATTCAGAGAAGTATACTTGTGCTCGAAAGAGATGACCAATCGGGTTTGGAAGAAGAGATATGTCATCCTGCTTGAGGCATCTAGAGCCAACTTCATAATGAGCTGCTACAACCCAGGAGCAGCAACACCTGTGGATATCTTGCCTTTGGAAGGCTTCGTGGTTGACTACTTGAACTATGAGGAAGAATCCATTACTGACAATGTCGAGTACCCCAAAAGTTAGTACCTGTTTACCCAAAAGTGGATGTATTGAATTGGATTTGATATTTTACAGTGGGCTGTGCCTTGTGAATGGGCCATCAATATAACAGGGGGGATAGAATCTTATACACACTAAATAAAGTTGCTGCACAATTTAAGGTAATTTTAAGGCAAGTTAGAGTAAAGTTCAGGCTTTTGTTGTGGTGAGGCCTTAAATTTTACTGTAAAGTTGAGGTATAGTTAGTTTAAGTTAAGGTGAATTAATGAAAGGCAGATTTACCTTAACAGTTGAGGTAAGTTAAGTTATTTTTTTAAGGTAAAGTTACCTTAACTTTATTTAATGTGCACAAGTTTGCTCAGAGATTTCAATAAGTCTAACAACGTCGCTGCTAATTTTGCGTTTTAGTCAAGTGTCTCCCGGAAGGTGTGACGTCAGAGCAGTTGTTCTTCTTCGTGGCCAAGAGGGGCAAACTAAGAGTGGAGATGGCGTGTACTCTCAGTGCTGCCAGAGATCTCTGGTTGGACAAGATGTCATACGCCACCAGACAAACATTCAAGCCAGAACCGCCCATGGATTTGGGAAATATTCAAACCGAAAGTGAGTTATCTGATAAAAAGGCTTCAAATTTTACTGTGCCCTGGGGAGGAGTCGTTTACACTGATTCTCATAAATTTTAAGCGCGATGTGGAAAGAAGTACATTTGGAAGTTGTCTTTGGGAATTCATTTCTCCGAACTTATGATGAAAATATTTTTTGCGAATTTGGTTAATATATTCTGACAAACTTTGAAAAATATTTAGCAGCCCTCATTTCTCAGCCGGCTGTTATAGCGGGTCTATTTCTTATGAATCGAAGAGGAATAGTGGCAGAGTGTCTTTTTATTGATATTTTTGGAGTGTATTTAAAACATGAAGTAAATAAGGTCGCACGTGAAAACTTAGTGTTAAATTCAAACTGCTGAGTGAAATTAAGAGTAGAGAGAAAATACCGGGATTTTGTCATCGTAACGCATTTCTGAGGTTGAGCAAAAACAGTAGTTGTGAAAAGCGAGTAAAAATTTTTGATCACTTGACACTTTTTGGAGGCATTTTTTAGTTTAAATTGCCTTCTTCGATTAAAGCTCTTTTTCTGAACCATTTCAGTAGGTAACTGTACATTTATCGGCATTTTGACCATCTCAATGTTATAGTAGACTCTTACATGGAACCTTGAGCTGTTCATGCGATTTCTTAGTTTTAGAACTACGTCTGGGGTTATGTTTCCGATTAAAATTGGTGTATAAATTAAATATGGTGGGCTTTTGTTTGCATTTATATCTATTTAAGTTTGTTTTAAATGAAGAAAATTGGCTAGATTCAGTCATTTTTTGCTTCTTTTTCTTTTAAAACTTTTCGCTTAACTCTTCGGTTTTTCTTGGCTCGAAAATTATATATCATTCATGTTCACTTGTTTTTAGACTTTTCTAAAATAAATGAACCAATTCTTGGTTTTTTATGATTTTTGTTTTTTTTTCATCTTTCAAAGTGTTTTCCAATGCATTCGGTGTATTGTGGGTGCTCAATGAATAGAAAGAAATTGTATCTGAAGGTTGTTGAGAACAATTATTGAGATTTCGCAAGTTTTAGAGAATTATAACAAAAGTTAACCCAGTTTTTAGATTTGGTTCTTTAAATCTTCTTATTTTGCTGTTCTCATTTTTGACATCTCGTTTGTTTTTTTCTTCCATATGGTAGCCATTTGTTGAATATAAACCAAATCTATCAGACAATGCGTAATTAAATGAAGATTTTGGAGTAGAATTTTGTCAAAAGATTCCGAGAAAGTTTCGCTTTTCAGTTCTAGTTTGCTTTCTCCGTGTTTTGTATCAAATTCAATGACGTAATGATGTAAATAGTTTTTTAGTTTAGTTTTTGTTTTTAAAGGTATAAGTTGAGGCTTATTTCGAGTCCAATCCGGTTACGTTTTGTGGCATTATAAAGAATTGGAATTGTATTGGGGCGCTGTCTCTTTAAGATGTGTTCGCAAATTTTGATGATTTTTAGGGCACATTAGAGTAGTGATTTTTTTCCGCCAGAACAGGAAGTGGTGTACAAAAATTTATTGTTTTTCTGGCGTGATTTTTTTTTTGCTCTGCGTCTATAATTGAGTGAGAAAATTGTGTTTAATGAAAAATTTGTTTTCTCGCTTGTGATTTTTTGTTCACACGCGGCTATTTAATTTTGATTTTTAATTTTGGCGTTTTTATCGGATTTTTCTACGTGATTGTCCAAGCTCATTCTCAGGCACTTTTAAGACTAGTTCATATTTAATAAATAAAATTTTTTTGAATTGTGTGTCAGTACTTGTCCTGCTATGTATGTTTCTTATTTCGTTGAACAAAAATTTGTATCATTTTACCTGAGTTTACAGCTCTTTGGGCATTTTCAGAGTAATCATTTCAACTTATTTGGCTCAAATTTATTTTGAAAAGCAGTTGCTCGGCCAAACAATGTAGAAGCAGCATAAACATAGTGAGTATTGAAGAACGAAAGTAAAAATAGAAATAGCTTTTGATTGGGATCTTTTCAACAATTGCCCCACTTGGTACCTAGTAGAGAATCGCCACCCCTTCTTTGCTATACTTTACCACGATACTACTTGGCCTACAGGTTAGATAGCCGAATAATAGTTTAAGCGCAATTGCGGACCGCTGCTCATGACCATGCCTCTCATGCGCTGTGGGATGTAATCCGGAAATCACGGGTCGGTTATCGCGGCGAAGCACGCCCACCGACCCGCCAGTCGGAAATTCTTTTCGCTTTGTATTCCGGTTCGGCTAGTTGCCATACCATGGCGTATTTTAATCTATTCAATTTAACATAGTATGTGCATGCGTGGAAAGTTATTAGTCGTGATTGATTAATAAATGACTCGCTTAAATTCTATTCAAGAATACCCCCCTTTGCAAAGGGGGGGGCAATTGTTGAAAAGATCCTTTGATTGTTACCAGAAATAGTCACAAGATCTAATGTTTTTTGGTATGAGGGTTAATCCCTGTGTCTTCTCATTAAACAGCCAGAGTATGCATAACTACAAAATGAGATCAAGTTTGTTTGCACTTTAAAAATGTTTTAGTAGAGTAATATTTTTTCTGATTTTCAATTCCAGTTGGGGTTATGAGAATCAATTGTGGCTGTTTTTCGGCAATCTGTCGGGCATGTTTATTGCTTGCCTTTCAATTTTTAACGCCCCTTTATCTAATGCCCTTTTAAAAAATGGGTATTTTTGAGGGGCCTCATTATTGGGTTATGGTCTTAACATTAAATGACTCACCGCGTTGATATAGTGGTTTTTAATGTTAACAGTATCTTCCATTTTTACATAAAAATGTTCTTCTATTAGGTGGTATAATCAACTTAGAGGAGATCGAGATGTACAGCAGACTGAGTTATCTCTCTCCCTCTGATGACGTAGACACCCACCGTTTGTTCACCATCTTACTCGAGATCCTGCTTGAACACAAGATCAGTGACTCGTACAGATCCATGGTAAGTGATGGTAATTTATTTTGTTAAAATTTTTTGTTGGCAACTATAATATTGAAAATCAGTTTATGAAATTATAGTAAAAATACCCGTGGTAGATTGAACTAGACGAGTGCAATCGGGTGGAAACTGGTGCTTTCGCCATTAATTCTGAATGTCAATTTTCGGCGCTTTTTGTTGCTTTTCATCTTTCAGATTTTTTCTCTTTTAATTGCTATTTTCCATGAGACAGCCTTCTGACGCAATCAGATAATAAACAATTAATTTTTGTCCAAAAATGACCTAATTAAATCCTGTAATGTATATTTAGCTTCATTCATTAAATTTGGATTTATAATCTAATTAAAGGCAGATGTTCACCAGTACCATGTTTTGCTAATTTGATACTTATGTGGTATATAACACTTATATATCTTCGAGGTTCCGTCGTCTAGGTTTTCTGTTTTTTCTTACAGTTTGGGTGTAGATAAATGAATTAAAACTTTTTGTTATTGTTTGAGGCTTCAAAATTTCAAAATGTCTTCTGTCTTCAAAAGTCTTCTGAATTCTGCCTTTTTTTTGTAACTACATCTGGGTTCTCTCTATATGTTTTTTGTACGGTTTAACTTTCTTATTTGGCTGAGCTTTTTCATGTACTACTTACTTAGATCTGATGATACTGAAGCAAAGTCCTGATGTCCGTGATAAGTTCGGTACTCTTTGTCAGCTTGTATTTTCCAATCGCAAAACAAAAATCACGAAAGAAGTATGACCTATTAATAGTCAACGTTAGTCTTTCCAAGGCTATTATTTAGTAGGCGCATTCCTTTTTTTACAATCCAAAGGATTTGAATTGTATTGCGCTGCTGTCGTTTTTTAAGTGTTAAATTTTTTCATGTCAATGAGCAGTCAAGTTAGAGTTGTGATTTTATTCACGCTGGAGTAATAAAGGGAACGAAAAAGCACTACTAGTTTTGGAGCGTTTTTATCTCAATCTAACTTTAAAGTGGAGTGAGAAGATAGTGTTTGAATAAATTTATAGTTTTTGAATGAAATCTGTTTTCACGTTTGTCAATCTGACTTCTTCTTGAGCGTTTTTGTTCTTGAGCGCTATGCAAACGTTACTTGTGTACTTATTGGACCGAATTGCAATTCTATTAATCAATCAGGTGCGATATAAGTCTTTCATGACTTCCACACTGTTTGTTGCTATAAAATATTTGTTATTTTTTGAACTTGGACGGTATTTCTTATTGCTTCTGTAGTCTTTGAGTCTAATTCATGACAATTGTTGTTGCATCCTAAAGTGGTTTTTTCGAATGCACTGAATCGTTTTAGCTCATAGCTAATGCATTCTTTTATCAAGACGTAAATTATTTTTAAAATTTTTTGCCACCTTTGTATTTTTTACCCTTTTTATTGTTCACTTTGCGAGTTTTAATTTGTTTTATGACAGGTCTCATAGTTTGCTAATAAGGCATCGATAAATCTAATTATAGATTTGAAAGCATAGCTAGTTCTTTTCAAGATTTTGATACTATTTGTTTTCAACAAAAAATTAGCGAATTCTGTAATGTTTTCACTAAGTCTCATTTTTGAACAGTGTTATTGCTTGCTAATGGGACATCAACCAAAACGATTGGATGCCTTCAAATCATAGCTAATGCTTTGTTTTACTTACTCTTTTATCATTTTCCAAAAATCTCTTACTTCTTTATTATTCCTTTTGTTGCCTTAACACTCAATTTAAATTTTCAATGGTGTCATCGGATTCCAGTTAGGTTTCAAATAATCAAATTTTTTGTTTATTTCATTGCTAATGCTTTCTATGACATTCATTATATTTTTTTTTAATTAATTTTTGAGATTTTTCCGTTTTATTGTCCGTTATTATGGTTATCTTTTATTCTGATTATTGACAGGTCTTATAGGTTTTTAATGAGGCGTAAATTAATCCAATTAATGGGTTGTCTTGATAAAATAGGTTTTTTTTAAATACACTAACACCAAGAATATCATTTAAAATTCTAATTTTTCCCCTAAATTTATGAAACTTGTTTTCCTGTTTTGCTCGTAATAGCCAAGTAGTCTGCTTGTCAAGTCTGTTTTTCTATTTTTTCTTTCAATTCTTTGACTTATGTTTCAGGACTTGATCTTCTATTTCTTTTTGAATTCGTTTTACTACTTTCACTTTTGGCATCTGAGTTATCCCACTCACTGTTTTGACTTAATTGTATTTAGAATTCATTCAGCAAAATTATGTAAATGGTGTCACGTTCAAAAGGCAAAGTCAAGAGAAACCGGACGAATTGCTAAGCACGGGCACTAGACTTTTTGTTTAAAGACTAAGTTCAGTAAGTTATTGAAGTTCATAGAGTATACTGCTAATTGGTAATAGTTTTAACATTATTTCCCTCCAATTTAGAAGCAATCGTGACTTTCTCGTTGTTTTTCTCTAACTGTTTCAATCTCAACGCTCTTGAGTGGCGTCAAGGGCGACTCTTTTCCTGCAATCTGCGACTGTGCTTTGACTTTGTGTCCTGATAGACGGAATAAACTAGTAAAACCCTAATGCATTAACTGCTGTGCAATTCATTGGTTTGATCTTTTTCGACCTGTAAATGTACGGCACTTGCTTCCCCCAGGATTAACCTAGCTATAACCTAAATCAGCCAGACGTCAATCGTTCAACAGCAATTCATCCGTCGACGGTTGTTTGTTTTCAGGATCCGCTCTAATTTTTTTGATAATTTTGCTAAGTTCCTATCAAATTCCAGGCCAATTGGGTTGACATGTCAAAGTGAGGCTCCTGCGTAGCTGCATTTATGCTCTCAATTTGGTGTTTTGATTGTACAGTGCAAAGACATTAGCTCCAAAATTCTTCGACGAGAACTGAATGTTTTCTTCCGGTTTTTTGCTCAAAACAGTTCATCTCAGGTTGCAATTGTTTTCTTATGTAGTTATTTCCTTTGCTATGAGTTTCTACTACAATTAGTTCAATACTGTTTAATGAAGAAACGATTTTTTTAAAGAAATTTGTCACTGCTTGCTTAGCTTTTTCCAGTTTTTGTTTTGGAAATATTGATCATAGTTTTTATCTAAATATTATAGCTGCGGAGCTGTAAGCTGAGCGTAACTATATTGCGGTGCTATTGGTTTTCGTCGTTTGGCGCTTTTTCGTTTCTTATTTGTTCCAGAACATTTATTCGCTTGACTCTTTTTCATTGGTTTTTCCTGGTTCGTTTCTGGCTTTTTTGCGTGACCTAAGTTGCTCACATTCAGACAAAAATGTTTGTTGCTAAACGAAAATCGGTTGTAAGATAAGCGGTAAGATTCATTTTTTTGCAACTGATTTCTGTATCGGTTTTCATCTGCATTTTACGGCACGCAAGTCTATTTCGCAGCAATTCCGGCGGTGTTCCGGCTATATTTAACGATATTGCAATTCTTCTGAAATTGCTATATATTTATTTCTGTACAGTGAAGAAATCAAAGAATGTTTCTTATTTATTTGATCTTTTCTCAGTAGTATATGAAAGTTTTATTCTGCGAAGTTTGGGTTCGTCGAAGTACTATTTTGAGGTTCCAAAATGAATGTGACAAGAGTCGCAATGAAGAGTTTAGAAATTTTAATTTTCTTTTTTTAATTAAATTATTTTACAACAAACAGAAAATTGATATCTGCAAAATTTTTACTGTGCAAACATGTAATACTGGTTTCCAGTTACAAAGAATTCAAAAACACGCCAAGCGTTTTCTGTCTGCTTTTTCTTATTTTTGTTTTTTTTTATTTCATAACCGGGTTATAGTTACCCGGAACGAGCTTCATGTCTTGATCAGTAATTTTTCAGTAAATTACGCGTCTTAAAGTGTCAAATCAGCACTGATCACGTCTTATCTCAAGTCTTAAGACTTATGAAGACATGTCAAGACTTGCTAGTCATGTCTTGACGAAGACTTGACTAGACTTGATTATTGCGTAGTTAATAATCAAAGTAGTGTATTAAGAAAAATTATTCATAGTTAATGCATTTCAAAATTAGCAAAAATTTGTAAACTTTTTTACGAGAAATTTGTTAATCTGTCCAGACTTTTTCTGAATTGAGCATGTACCAACTTCAAATTTCCCATTTATTCACCCTGAAACCAAACTTGTTTCAATGGGCAGAAAAGAGTGGCCATGACTGGTATCGTTGTGCGATACCCAGAATTTTTTTCATTCTCTATCAAGTGAACTTTGTGGAAGTGCTCGCTTTGTCTTGTACTTCTTTTCTCACTTTGGAGTTTTTTAGGCAAGCCACTGTACGTGGCGGCCTTCTTCTTTCGTTACGATACGGAGTTAACCAACAATAAAAACTGTTCACAATACCTGACCCAATACTTATCAAGTCTTTGTCAAGACTTGCTCAAGATTTGTCAGGTCTTGGCCAAGACTTGCGAAAGACTTTGCCAAGACCTGCGAAAGATTTGTCAAGTCTTGGCCAAGACTTGACTCAAGACTTAAGACTTGATTTAAGACGTACCAAGTCTAAAAAGTGCATGATCAGAACTCTGATAAAGTTCGGATCCGAGACTGGCAATTTCACTGAATCAGTGTTGCTAAGACGTTCAGTCCGGGTAAAATTGTGTGAAAGCTTTATTGCATCTTTTTCAGTTTTAAGATATTTTAAGAAAATCTGTTCAAGCGGAATATTAACCTTGTGGATTTAAGGAATTTTCATGTGGGGGAAATCTAAGTAGGGTTGAACAAGTTTGTACTAGTAGCTAAATTTGATTTTATTCTCTTGGTCATTTTTTGCTATTGGGATGTACTTTTTTCGATCGACATTTATCTTTGCCAAGTTCGTAGCCTGCGGAAGCTTCTAATTGAATCTTTAGACACAGATTTTGTTAACGGAGCATTTCGCTCATCGCGCAAATCTATTTGGATTTTTCAATCCTGCAAGAACTGATTGGATTTTTTTTGTGTAAGACTTTACTAAAATTTATTATTGTGTGACCGGATCAAGTGTCTCAAAGCATTTTGAAAGAAATTTGCAAAATCTAAAAGGATGAAAATTCTCAGATCAACGGTCGGAATTCTCTCCAGGGACATGACATCTGTTTTGAAAGAATATAAATGTAAACATTGATAAATGAAACTGGCTTATTGTTGCAAAGGTACCCGCTAACTAAAGTTGATTCCTTAGATATTGCTCAATTAGCTTTTATGGCCTCGATTGATACGAAGTAATGGACTATATGTTAAAGGGATGGTACACAGCCACTCAACAATTGATGGTAGACGAGTTCACAATGCGATACGGAATAAGGTAAGTACCCATAGCTGAGGTTTCACAGACGCAAGTAATTTCTATCGGCCAGTTCATGATATTGTTCTGATTTAAATAATTTACTACTCATATAGCAGTACTAGGAGCAAAACCTTTCTGCAATATGCAGAACTACTGATTAAGGTGCAAAATACCTCACCAATGCTGTTCCTTAAATGGATGGGGAAGGATCACGATTGCGTGTATAAATTACGGACTTAATATTGACCCTTTCTTTTAATCGTTATCAATTGCTCTCAAAAGAAATTTGTAGCAATTATATAAATCTCGTTGCTATTTCGTGCAGTTTTTTGTTCTACCGCCTTCTCGTCTGATAGTTTTTTATTTGAGCATTTGATTTATCGTCGTCAAAAACTGGTAATTTTTCTCCCAGAGCCTCACTAGTTTCTAAGAGTACAAAACCCCGAAGCTGCTTAGAAGACGGTGTCTTGTTTTTTCATCCCTATTCTTTTAACCCCGATTTTTAAACCCGTAAATGTGTTAACCTCACAATAAGTTAATCACTATATTGTTTCACCCTGATTTTAGGCTTCCATTAGGATAATTAGGTCTCAATCAATTCTATTTAGTCTAGTTAAAAGAGATTAGAATTGAGGTAAAATGAATGAGGTACCAATACACTTACTTTTTCACACCTAAGTCATTTCACGCCGATTTTAATCTGTAAATTAATGGCTCATAATTGTCCGGAAAGTAAATCAAACGACACAATAGTTAAATGTACAGTTGAAACCATTAGCAAATTAGTTATCTCATCTAGTCCATGGGGCAATGAGAAGCAATTGAAAAGTGCATGGAACTCTAGAACATTTCTTGTTTCGTTGCATTTTGAAATCAGCATGATAACTGCTGAATTTCTGTTTACCATTTCTTCCAAAACAGAAATATTGGTTATGGAAGGCCATGAGTTTTATGTTGAAAGGGTACATAAGTCTACCACTGCCAGGAGTTATTCAAAATATCTCATTTGCACTAAATGGCCAACTTATTCTCGTAAACGGTGAGCTCAAGCATAATACTTCTATTGGGAACCCCACCACACGAAAAGTTATACAAGAGTCAAAGCCCGCCCTGGGTGAATTTTTAACGCCCGCAGTAGCCGTAGATTCTGCGATCTTACCAGTAACAGACGTTTTCTCGACACGGTATTCGTAGCCATCGAAACCAGATTTAAAACAAACATCCCAGCGTTTAAGAAAGAATATGCAAAAAACTGTCAATCCATGAAACGTCGGACCGGCATTTTGACCTACCCGATACGTTTAAAGAGTTTTTTTAGTTTGACGGTGGAAAAGATGACGGCACGCGCATTTTAATTTTTGGCGATCCGTATTTGATATCAGTTCTCAGATGTTCTAAGTCTTGACTTGCGGACTGAACCTTTGAATTATCATCTAAAATTTTCTGCCAAATTTACACCCTTTATGTATATAAACTTGGTTTTGCACTTGCATATTTGTATCCTATGTGAGCACACTTATAATCATAATGGTTTGTGGCACAGATTTTTGCAGATTTAGATCCTCGCTCACGCGCGCACACACACACACACACACACACACACACACACACACACACACAAAAATCACGCCACCCCACAATTAACCCCTCGAATGCTTTTGGACTCCTGCCCCTCTCTCAGTTATGCTTAAGCTGGCCTCAAGCCGCAAAGCCTACCCCTCTTAAATGTTTTTAGAGTAATTCCCCGGCTATGTTAATTTGTTTACTCGGCCTCTTTGCTATCATAGAAGAAGTTTTTCTTTCATTTTGGATGTTTTGCAGTCAGACTTGTTGGACATTGCTCAGAGCCCGTGGAGTTGTTTTTATCTGATAATCTTTTTCTCCACTCATGCGTTTTGAGTGAGTTTTGGGAGAATAATCCTTATATCTTCTGAAAGCTACTTGAGATTGCGCAGGAGCTTTAGAGGCTTTTTTTAGATATTCAGAAGTCACGAGACGGTGATCGAACTCAAGAGTGGAAATCATTTTATTCTCTATCTACCTCTCTCTGCTCTTCATATTAATCGCTGTTCCTTAAATAGTTTTTTAAAGGTATACACGTTTATGATCACAAACGTTATCACAAACTTTGCGTATAACTGAAGTTATATATAATAATAAATGCTGCGGATTTTGAAAAGTAACGTTAAATATAAGCATATTGAGAGAGTTACGGCGTCTCAAAACACATTAAAAGCCACATTTGCCATCTTAATGATTTTCATAAAGCTTCATATCAACTCTGATTGTAGAATCGATTAATTAATTGGCATGATTAGAGTTGTTATCTTTAATCAACATATAAGACAGAAGTTATCTCACGTGTATCATAAAATTTGGCTTTTCATGTTATGAAGTTTGATATCTAACCAAGTCACATTGTTCTTGCTGAAAAGTCTACGTCTAAATTCTTTTTCCATTCATAACTTGATTTTGAAATCTGATCAAAATATTGAAGAGTACTTTTTGTGATTTCTGTTTTTCAACATTTTTTGACGATTAATGGGTAGAATTTGCACAGTTTTTCTCATTAGTATTGTTATCATTCTTCAATAGTTTTGTTCAATTTCAGGCATCATTGGGAGGAGAGGTTCTGAATGTTTTTGTCTCTTTTCTAAGATGAATTGGTCCGGCCTTGTGTATTTTAAGGGACGAAAGTAGAAAGCATGGGTTGGCCCGTGACGGTTCCTCTGAAAAAAGCCCTCGATTATAGATCGCATGCTCATTGTGATGGGGGCTTGAGGTTCTATCCATACTATTTAACAGGAGTGTAACGGAATAATGAACAAAATGTCAATTGCATTTCATGAATGGAAGTATGTTATGAAGTAGTGAAATTGCAGGTGTACAGAGAAACACCTGGGCTACCTGAAGATTCTGCTGAGGAGGGCACTGGAGGGTGCAGTGATTGATCCCTCCCTCCTCCACCTGGCATTTGTGTGTACTTCTGCCTCTTTCAAAGGAATGAAACTACCCGCAATGACCTATAGTGTGTTAGTTCACTTTACCAACAAGATTTAGAGGTCACTACAAACTTTGACCACAATGGTTAGACCATGTTGAATAGGTTAATGAGTTCTTTAGCGAATACTTAGTTACCGATAAAAGGAAGGTTACATCTGCAAAATTATATAGAACATTTGAAAAACCCATTGAGTTTCTGGCCGGTACCTTTCACGGATCATAATTTTTCTCGTGTATTATTTCCCAAATTGTTTTGTAAAAATTACTCTGAGCTCAAAATGCCGTGATATATGAGAATTAATGTAAATTTTCATAATTTTGGAGTGCTCAACCGCATGATTGCGGCGTGACTCAACAAGATCTCTAATTTTTTTGTTCTATTGCGATTAATCTCATATCCTTTTTGATAATAAAAACAATAATCGAAATCGTTTTGAAAATATAAAAGAACAAGCATCATTTCAGCAGCCACAAAATCTTTCAAAACTGGACTAGTCAGAATTCCTGCTATATCTTAGGCAAGGGCAGCTCGAAAAAAATTGTGTATATTAATATAAAACATTAAAATGAATATTTATATTACATATTTTCTAATCTTATATTTTCTCGTTTCTGCTTGTGTCTATTAGTAGAAATATGAGAAAAATTATAACAAGAATAAATTATATATTCCTTTTAAGTTCTATACTTAAGCTCTATATGGATATTTTTGCTGGCAAATCCCAATGATTTTTAAACATTTTGAATTGAATTCGTTCGATCTACAAATTATCATAAACTGACCAACAATGCATTGGTTTTAGGAACGAGTTGATAGGTCTGTTCACTCAAGACGAGTTCGACTGTTTCTACCCTGAGCACTTAGTCCCAATAGAGAGAATGCTGCAAGGCGAACTGAAGATAGGGAGAGGAGAGGACTTCAGAGCTGCGATTGATGAGAAGTTGACAGAGACACTCGTGTTATACCTTCTTGCCAAGATATCCAACTTCACGTGAGCTAAATTTCTTTCGGATTCTGCAATGATTTTGTATTAACCCAGCATGTGGTATATCAAGCTAACGAAGTTGCCACTCCAGCAGAGCTTTGGTGCAACGGTAGCATGCCTGGCCGCTGTTCTGGAGATCTAACTAGGTTTGAGTCCTTTGAGGTCTAATTCTTAGCAGTATATGGAGTTAACTCATACCACAGTCGAGTTGTTACAATTTTGATAGTAGACAATGCTATATCCCAAAATGGAGGTAATTTCGACTTTTTATGTCAAAGTTCTACATCTTTGATATTTCCTCGAATTAATCCGAAGCGTCCTATTTTTTTAAGCTGAGGGGTTAAGGTCGATGAATGCCACCCGGGATGTCGCGGGGTCGAACCTCTCACATGTCGTTTTTGCACCCATAAATGTTATTTAGGCTAAGCCTCCTCTGAATTTAGTGGCCAAACCTGCTGTTCGAGAGCAATTCGTTCGATCTTAGTCGGTCTACGTTTTTACAAATCAATTCTTTTGAATATGGAACACTTGATTGTCGTGGCGTTAACGAAGTCCCTGCTTTCTTAAACCTGAGTGATCAAATTAATTGGTATTGTAAAGTAATGCTGTCTATCTAATAAGTGGATAGGACTTTAAACTACGATTGTTGCTAGCAATCATGAAGGTCGACAGATTATATCTCATGGATGTTATGTCGGAGGAAAATGAATCCTCTCCCCAAAAATCTGTTTTTTAAGCTATGTTTTTCCTTACTATTTTTTGCTTCCGGATTTACAATAACGTCAGTTCTTTTTTGACTATCTTGCGATATAAATTGTTCTCTTATTCTCAGTTTTGTTCAGTTGGCATCGAAATATGGTCAAATTTCATTTTTCCAGCTGGATTTCAGTTTTTTCCTCTTTGTATCGTTACATGAATAATGTCGTTTACTACTCATTTTAACGCTTTTTTGCAAGCGATTGTCCAGTCTGAGTGAATAAACAATTGTTCAGTCTGAATAAACCAAATATTTGTTGCTCTAAACTGACCATGTTTTTTTAATTTAATAAGATATAGCATTATCAAGGTAAACCGCTGTCTTTTCTATATAGTCATTTCTTACCTGGAGAAAAAAACAGTTTTTCTTTTATCGTGGCACTCCAACTCCATGCAAATCTAATAAATTTACTAATGAATATACATAGCCCCATTTTGAGATATCTTTACATCTTTGGGATATCTTTTACATCAAGAGACTGTTGTGTTTGGACGATTCGTATTGAGCTCAATTGTTCATATTGTTCAAAAAAGATGCTAGCCTGTTTTGCAAGTCAGGTTACGGGTCATTCAATTAATATTTTTTGAACTGATTGCTCTGTAAATATTAAACAACGGTCTTTCGAAATGAGAAAGACATCACCAAAATACAATGGTTAATACACCAGGAAATGTTATTCCAGCGTAATAGTTGCCTAGAGTTTATAAATCTGTTCTTTTTCATGTTGGAATGATAAAGGTGTTATGGCTTACAGGATATGACTGTAGTACGTACATCAAATGTGGGGGAAAATTCAAGCCATCTGCATACGTGGTTACCCTTAAGCGCTTGTTTTAAAATTTACTTGAAGTTCCCTGATCGTCAGTTAGTTTCAAAAAAGAAGGACGCAATAGTTGATTTGATACAATTACGCTGTTATCAAAATGTATTTTTTAAAAAACAATGTTGAGATCATTGGCTAAAAGATGGGTTTGGCGCTCAATTTAAACTTTTCAAACTGTAATAAAATTATGCAATCATATTCTCTATGCTCCATATGGGATTTTTACTGGTAGCACTCAGGATTTTT
Organism: Convolutriloba macropyga; assembly: GCF_964194025.1. Classification (NCBI taxonomy): domain Eukaryota; kingdom Metazoa; phylum Xenacoelomorpha; order Acoela; family Convolutidae; genus Convolutriloba; species Convolutriloba macropyga. The sequence goes on along the minus strand of NC_134482.1, from coordinate 32,134,564 downwards.
GTAACAGGATATAGAACTACCTGTCAAAATTTGCACGGAAAATAAGATCTCATGCGTACATATTTTTGCTCTTAAAATTGTAAATACACAATTTTTAATTGCTCTCGAACGAATTGTTGTAAACGTGTGTCTGTTTTATTCAAAATTTTTGGTTGACCGTTTTTCCGCTTTTGTTCTGCAACCTTCTTTGACTTTTGGAGTGCCTTTCTCACTCTGTTCTTTAGTTTTTAGTGTTCTATGTTGCTATTTTTCTGAAATAAAGTTCGTTGCTGAAATTGATTGTGAGCGAAAGTAATTCAAAACTATTGTAGCAAAGTGGATGAGATGTCAGACTGACAACCTGGAGGTCTGAGTTTCGAAACCCTGTGGGGTGCACCCATAAAGCATTTCTAAGCTACACTCACTCCCTCTAAATTAAATTGCCCCTCACCTGTCGTTCGAGAGCAATTCAGCGAAAATTTGTCGTTTTATGCTTCTAATTGCTCTCAAATGAATGTAGAGCTTATATTAGTCTTGCTAGTTTTTTGTGATTTTCGACTAATTTCGTCACTTTTTCACTCGAGAAATGGGATAAAATAGTAAAGCCCGATTGTTAACTCAGTAAAATCTGTAGTCCGGAAAGCTCTTTGAATTTAACTCTATAATTGACATATAGCAACGTACAGTAAAGGAACAACGTATAATTGTAACGTACAAGCATTAGCGATGATCATAGCAACAAGTGAAAGCTTAGACGGCAAGGTTTTTTCGATGCTCTTTTACTGGTTTTTTGTCTGATGTCATTGACGTCAAAATCAGTTCGTGTTCAATCGGCAATTGTCTAGAAAACCTAAAATTATTAAGCCGAAAACCAGCTTAATCGATACATATCATGGTTCTATTTACTTAGAATTAGGTTAAATGAACTTTTTCGGAACATTCTACGTATATTAGAACGTATTTAATTCTTATTTTAAAGTTTAGAAATACTCGAATCTGATTGGCTAAAATTCGTTTGTTTTATTTACTTCGTAACATCCTCCGGCCCGGAAGAAGATGTTGGGAAAACTGGTACAAGTTTTACAAGCGGGCGGACAAGTGAACCAGTCGACGTACGTAAAACGGCGGAGCGCGCGACGCTATCGGAGCCGTAACGGAGTTCCACAATCCGAGCGGTTGGGTAGTAACCCCTAGGGTTGGTTTCTTCAACTATCCAAACCAAGTCACCGGTCTTAAGGTGTTGCTCGGCAGGCGTCTGCCACTTAGAGCGTCGGTTCAGTGTCGGTACGTACTCTCTGATCCAACGGGACCAGATCGCATTAGCGTACGACTGCGCACGGGCGTAGCGTTTACGGTGGTCAAGCTCATTATTGCCGACAACAGACGGAATACCGGTAGAGTATTCTCCTAAAAGAAAGTGGTTGGGTGTTAAAGCGTTCAAATCGCACGGATCGGCACTTACGGGTGTTAAAGGACGCGAATTGAGAGCATTCTCCACGAGACAAAAGGTAGTATGCAGTACCTCATCCGTGAGGCGACGCGTGCCAAGAATAGTATACAACACGCGTTTGAAGCTGCGTACCAACCTCTCCCAGATACCACCTTGATGTGGTGCGCTGGGTGGATTGAACCTCCACTTAATACCTTTGTGAGCGAGCTCAGCTGCAATGTTGACAACGTTCCACTTTTCAATACTTTCTCGGAGTTCTTTCTCCGCTCCAATAAAGTTAGTGCCATTGTCCGACCAAATCATGGCAGGTGTACCTCTACGTGACACAAACCGCTCAACTCCCATAACACAAGAACTGGTGTCCATGGATGTAACTATCTCGACATGGACAGCGCGAGTAGTGAGACAGGTGAAGAGGAAGCCCCACCTTTTCTCAGTAGTACGGCGGACAGTAACATAGAATGGCCCAAAGTAGTCAACGCCAGTGTTCGTGAAGGGAGGAGACTGGTAAGCAAGTCTCTCCTTAGGTAAGTCAGACATGATTGGTTGCATGGTTACAGCTTGAAATTCTCGGCATCTCAGGCAGTCTGCTTTGATGGAACGCAAGGATGATCTTAGTTTCAGTACTGTGTAGTGCTCCTGCACAATTGATCTTAGGTATTCAACGCCCTGATGATAATGCTTTACGTGCGTGTGTTCAAGGAACAGTTTTACAAACGGATGACGTGCATCTAAGATGATTGGGTACTTTACATTAAACCCAACTTCAGTTAACCGCTTGATGCGGCCCGAGGAACGGATTAGCCCATTTGGACTAATAAACGGTGAATGTGGAGCAATTCGGCTACTCCGTTTAACGAATTTATTGTCAATGAGATCTTTTCTTTCGGCTTCAAAAGACTCTCCTTGCACCAAATACTGTAGATGACGCTCGGCTTCGTCAAGCTCAGTAGGGTCGGTAATGCTACCATCGGGGTTACGGTAGCCGGCATGTTTCGGCAAAAGCCGGAGAACGTACGCGGCAATGCGCAAGTACTTTTGGTAAGAACTAAACTTATCAAATGGGAATAACGACGGAACGGGAGTTGTCTGTTTTTTAACAGATGTAGCGAGAGAGACAGTGTCTTCTATGATGACTGCTTGGTTGACGCCAAGTTTGATGTTATTAATGACGTCTTTGTTCGGCACGAAAGGGAACCTTGAGTTAGTTAAGAAATGTGGACCATTGACCCAAATGCTTAGTTGCAAAACCTCAGCGGACATTCCACGCGTGCCAGCGTCAGCTGGATTATCCTTAGTTGCGACGTGGTTCCATTGGTCAACGCTGGTATACTCCAAAATTTCACAAACGCGGTTTGCAACAAAGATTGGTTGCTTTTCATTAGAGTTTATCCACTGAAGAACGGTCGTGCTGTCTGTCCACATGAATACTTGGTTAACAGTTACAGTAAGTGCCTGAATAATTTCGTTCTTCAGCCGAGCGGCAAGTAGAGCTGCTTGCAATTCCAGTTTAGGGACAGTCATTACTTTCATTGGCGCCACGCGCGCTTTCCCCAAAACAAACGCAAGCTCTGTTTTTATCTTGCCCGTAGGGGTTGTTACTCGGGCTCGAAGAAATGCGACGGCACTAAAAATATCCTGGGAACTGTCACCGAACATATGCAACTCTGTATTATGAAAGGGTCCACTAAAGTAACTTCGAGGAATTTTGATGTTTTCAAGCTTTGGTAAGTCCGCACTCCAGACCAAAAATCTTTGAACCATGTCCTGTGGGAGCTCGTCATCCCATTGCTGTCCTGTGACACGCCAGATGTCTTTTAAGAGCAGTCGCGCACCGACGGTAAACGGTGCAACAAGACCAATGGGGTCAAAGACTTTCGAGACAAGACTTAGGACCAAGCGTTGCGTGAGGGACTTGGTGATAGCGCAGCTTGTACCCCGACTCACAACTAAAGTGTCATTAGTGTGGTCCCATTTTAACCCTAGCACATGCGATGAATCCTCCTGACATGAAATAATAACCTTGGGCTCAGTAGATTGAGGGGAACCATCAATTCGGTCAGCCAGATTTGGTACATTGCTTACGAATTTTGTAAGCTTGAACCCACCGAGATGGAGAAGATGTACCAATTCCTTCGATCTATTGATGGCTTTCTCGGGAGACTCCACTGAGTCAAGGTAATCGTCCATGTAGAAGTTTTCAAGGACGGCTTTTGCAGCTTCGGGGTAAAACTTGGCATTGTCTCTCGCAGTGCGTTGTAATGCATAGTTGGCGCATGTGGGCGAGTCTTTAGCCCCGAATATATGGCGCGTATATTGATACACTACAACGTTAGTTGTGGGGTCCTCCCGCCACAGAAAGCGAAGTGATGGTTGATCTGATGGTAATACACCAACCTGTAGAAACATTCCCTCGATGTCGGCAGAGACGGCATATGGATGTTGTCGGAAGCGAAGAAGTACGTAAATAAGGTTTTGGAGCAGATCAGGGCCAGTGAGCAAAGATTTATTCAGTGAGGCGCCATGAAATTTTGCTGCTCCATTGAGCACCCTACGCACCTTACCCGGTTTGTTCGGGTTTAAAACCGGATGGTGGGGTAGGTACCACTCTTTATCGGACCGCTTCTCAACCTTGTGAGCGTCCGGAACCTCGATTACATACCCCTTGTTTAGGTCTTCCTTGATGGTACTAGTATACTTCTCTCTAAGGTCTTCATCCTTAGCCAATCGTTTTTCGAGAGATTTTGGTTGCACAAGGGATGAGAAGTAATTATTTGGGAGCTTGGTGTTATCTGCTGCCCACAGCATTCCGACATCGTATCTCAGGCCATTGTGTATGGTGGTACTCTCAAGGATTTCGTGAGCCCTTGCGTCTGCTGCAGATCTTGAGTCGACCTGCTTGTTTGCCCCGAATGATTCAATGTCGTACCATGACTTTACTTGACTTGCTAACTCATTGTCATGTTCGATATTCACTTTAAAGCACGTTGAGGTTAAACAAGAACTTGATGGTAACGGACCGCTTAAGACCCAACCTATGGGTAAGCGTACGGCAACGGGTGAACGCTTCTCATCGGCAGAGAAGTATTCTAACGGGCGGATGGCGTGATAGACATCTTGTCCGAGTATCATCTCAATGTCTTTATAGGAATATGTTACGGGATCAAGGACTGCTAAGTGTGGGTAAGTCTCTTGCAGGGCCTGTACATTAATTATATCTGAGCCGACGTTCAGACTCTCTTTAACGAAAGGGTTGACGGTGAATGGTTCGAAATCTTGTTGTTCTCTTGGTTTCACAGTAACTTCAACAACCCTAGTATCAACTACTTCTTCGGTATTAATACCCTTGACAGTTAGCTTTAGTGCTTTACCGTGCAAACCGAGTCTATCTGCGAGACTACCGGCCACCCAAGAGTTACTGCAGGCGGTATCACACAAAACTAAAGCCTTGGTATCTAAACCGGACGAATTGACCAACTGCAATTCAGTCACCTGAAGGAGCCCCTTAACATCAGTAACAGATGACATTGTTGTGGTCTTATTAGGCTGGAGTTGACTAGAAGTTGCTTTACTTTGACCTGTGTTGCCAGAAGGTTGAATGGTATTGGAATTTGTCGACTGTTTTATTGGGAAAACCCTATCTGCTCCATGCAATAGTGTGTTATGCGAACTATTGCACCCTTCAGCTCGGCACTTTCTTGGTTGAGGGCACTGGCGGAATGTGTGCTTGTCCCGTAAGCACGAAAAGCAAAGTTTGTTATCCGCCACCAACTTAGCTCTCTGGGTTGGAGTCTTTTCCTTGAAAACTCGACACTCCCATAGCCGGTGGTTATCTTTGCATACAATGCATCGAAAGCAAGTATTTGTGGAAGCAGGTGGCATTTGCTTCTTTGTTTCCCTTTGTTGCGAATTTGATGCAAACACTTTTGAGGCTGTTTTGGTCTTTGTTACTGAAGTGATGTTCTCTTCAGGTTTGGCCTTGGTTGCGCTTTGTTTCATAAGATCATGGGCCTCAGCCTTTTCTTTAAGCCAATCGTTAAAGTCAAGGAGGGTAGGCTTAACCCAGTGCTTCTTAACCGTAAAGAGTGACCATGACTCTTTCATGTTTGGTGGTAACTTCTGTACCGCTTGGTTAAGTAGGGAAGCGCTCTTCAAATCAGCATCATATGATAGTGACTTGAAAACCCCAACGAGGCTGGATATTGCTGCAGAATAGTTAATGATGTTATCACTATTGTGCATTTTGAGAGGCGGAAAATTGCTTAGTTTATCCAAGTGTTCACTTACGACTGCCTGTGGCTGGCCAAATTTACGTTCTAAAGTCCTTAGTGCATCCTTGTACATTAAACCACAGTAAGCAAACTCGTTGATTGCAATCTTTGCTTTACCGGTGACGAGGGTTTTGAGGTATGTCAATTTAACGTCATCAGTTAGCGATTGCGAGTCAATCGCGCTTTTGAATTGACCATACCACTCGTGCCATTGTAATGGATCGCCATTATACTGAGCAAGTTTCCATTCTGGCAAGGGGTCATTTTTCTTGCTGGTTATTGCATCAGCTAATTCCCTAATCAATGACGCGTTGTCCGGTATCGGAGGGGCAGGTGCAGACACCTGCGGACCACTCCAACTCAACGGAGTGGGCCCAACATAAGGGTATGTTGGCTGAAAGACCGGAGTGGCCAGACCAGGTACAATATTTTTTGTAGTTGCAATCAGGTTTTCCTGATGTGTGCCGGATGGTGATTGCATATCAATCAAAAGGGGTAATTTGAACATATTTGTTGTGGAAAAGTAGTAATTGATGGTGCAATGTGTGCCTGTACATTTGGAGCAACATTTTTTACGGTAGTAATGTCTTGGTTGACTATTGACGGTCTTTGCTGTGGAAACCGCCAATGACTCATATTTGGCACAAAGTTTTGGCCAAATGGGATATTGGGCATATTTGGGACAGGAGCAGCAACAGAACGTACGACTTTGTGTACTCGGTTATTATTATTTTGAAAAGTTTCGTCGACGAGAGGCTGATTACTCAAAGGGGCGTGTGGAATGGGAGCAGTGAGGTTAGGTGCGAAGACCGGGTTTGGAATGGGAAGGACGTTAAGATGAGCGGGTTCGGAGTTGTGCTGTTGAATGTTTGGACTTGGTGGGGCGCTTGGGTGCAAGGGAACGTTTATTGCGGGGGCTGGATGATTTGTTGTCGGAAAAAGAGGAAGAGTGGCGTTTGGTGCTCGGGGGACAAAATTAATTTGTTGTCGGGAGCATATTCGCTGGGCCGAATTATTCTTGGGTAGACTTGATGTTTCAGGTCCCCTGGATTGTGAAATTTGAAGTTGTGCGTTCGGAAATAAATCGGATGCATTATTTTGATTAAATTGCGGTGCAAACGGCTGTGGTGGAACGGGCTGCTGAATAGGGGGTGAAGAAGCCCCTGGGGCGTGTACAGAAGGCGGCTGACTATCCGCGGTTCCTTGGTTAGTTATGCTTGGGAGCGCCGTGCCTTGCTGGCCTGTTTGATTCATTTGCGCCCTTAGGTGCGCCTGGTACAACGCCTGTGTGTTAGCAGCAGCCAAAAAATTTTCAGGTGGAGTATAATAGGGGTCGAGTTGCTGCAAGGTCTCATTGCTTAAAATGTAATTGCCTCGACAATTTTTTGGAATAGAATGCCTTGAAATTTCAGTGTTCTGATCTTACACTGTTTTGCCGTTGTTGTGGCTAGGACATTCTGGAGGGTCAATCATAACCTGTGGTTCACTAGTTTTCTCCTCATTGTGAAAACTTAAAGCAAGTGAGGTGTTGATCCAATCTTGGACAGCCTTTTCACTTCTCATTGAGCTCCTAGCACTTGCAGTTGTTTCAGATTGGCTACCTTTAGAAACGGCGTCCAGCAATTCAAATTCTTGCAGAGTTGCCTCTGCCAACCGTTTCCTGTTGTTTTCCTCCAATTCATCCAATTCCATTTGCTTTTTCTGTTTAGCAAGGCGAATGGCTGCTTCATTCTGTTTTTCAATTTCTTCACGCTTCATCTTAGCAATTACGTAATCATGTTTACGCTGACTAGATGTTTTTGACGATGTCATAATTGAGGGAAGTCTAGAATGAATGGAAGCCCTCGGTTCCTGAAACTCACTCACTTTATCATCAGCAGAGTTGATGTAGTTTCGTGCTGAAGTGAGTATCTTGTCGTTCTTAGTTGTCATTGCCTCCAAATAAGACTCTAATGAAGGAACAAGAGCACTTGGATCCTCTGTTTTTCCAGCAAATGCAATCAGGTCCTCATTTTTGTCTACAACAGTCATAAATGCTTCGTTGCACTTTGTTACTAGGCGTTCAACTTTCACTCGCCTACTTTGACTATTTATACAATGAAGGATATCTTCATGTATAGCATGCAATTCAGCCTCACGCTTTGACCTGGCAGCGTACAACTTTTTGACTTTTTGATCAAGACTATTAGACATCATGATGTTATTATTTTCAAAGACCAGCAAAACTACCACTGCACACGGTTATCTATTATATGCACACTCCAAATAAAACTAATACACGCAAAACAAACCCAACGCAAAGGACACCAAACACAGCACACTGTAGACAGTCTGTAAAACAACCCACCCAAAGAGCAAAGAAGGTCGTCGAGCACACTGTACCCGACAAAAACAGAAGTGGAGCACTGAACGCAATGCGCTCAACGCGGAGGGAGGCAAAGGACACACGGGAAGTCGAGCGAGCAACGCGCGACGAAACGGAGACGTTACGGACGGAAAGTCGAGCGAGCAACGCGCGACGCGAGGGAAACGGGACAGACGAGAAGTCGAGCGAGCAATGCGCGACGAAACGGAGACGTTACGGACGGAAAGTCGAGCGAGTAACGCGCGACGCGAGGGAAACGGGACAGACGAGAAGTCGAGCGAGCAATGCGCGACAGAACGGAAACGGGACGTGCGGGAAAACGAACGAAACGGGACGGTGGGAGAGAACGGGCGGGAAATGAGTTCGGAAAGAACTATGTTAGCAGACCACAGCAAAAACTCAAGCAAACAACCTAGCCGTAACTCCAGAACAAACTTAAGTCACACCCTAGGAAGAAGGAGAGAAGCTACTGCAAGACAATCTAATATAGTTCATAATGGGTCTATAACGACAAAATTTAACGACAAACTAATTTAAGGCAATGCAGTAGTACACTAAAAGTATGTAAAGGTCAAGAAACTTACTAGCTGTAACTCCAGAATAAACTTAAGTCACATCCTAGCAAAACCCAAACCGTAACAAACAATCAGCATACTAACGTTATTAAACAAACTACAGCAAAATTGAATAAACTACAGTAGTGTGTTTGTAAACTAAGATAGTTGGAAAAGTCGAGAAACAATCCAGCCGTAACTCGAGAATAAACTTAAGTCACACCCTAGAAGGCAACAGGACCAAACCAACTAGCAATCGTACAGGTACACTTAAACATACAGCAGCAAAATCAATATACTACAACAGAAGGGCTAGTAAATTAGTAAAGTTGAAAAGTCAACGGACAATCCAGCCGTAACTCGAGAATAAACTTAAGTCACACCCTAGAAAGCAAAAAGACCTACACAACAAACCAGCATACTAGCATACTCAACATACTACAGCAAAAACAACAACATACAACATGACATATGACATACTACATCGAAATCCGGAAAAGTAGCGAAAAAAAAACGGAAAGCAACGTTTTGGGAGAGCGACGTTATTAAAAAAAACGGGACACGGAGAATTGAAAGGTTAAAGGACAAAAAGGACGCTGACGAAAAACGGTACGTAAACGAGCGGTGAGAAAAATTATGGGAACTCGATAATTTTTTTGTAGGCCGGAGGTTGTGAGAATTTTCACAACTTTTTGTGTTTATTGAGTTTTACTCAATTTACGAACCTTCTTGTTGAGAAATTGATTTTTTTGACAAATTTGTCAAAATTTTATGCTTTTGTTCAATTTTTTCTATTTTTGGTCAATATTTCTGCAATTTTTTGAATACGGAACGGTAATCCAATAAATTGGACGGTTTTATGCCTGAAACTACGGTTTTTCAATATTCTATATTGATATTCTATGTTTTTTTGATTTGCATCAAAATTGACCAAAAATTTTCAAAATTGGACAAATTAGCATAATTTTCCTTCAATTTTCTCTTTATCAGAGGTTATTTTTTGAAATACGAACCTACCATATTAATATTTTTGAATTTTTTGGTAAAACTACCAAAAAATTTTCAAAATCGATGGTTTTCCGTCCCAAAATTATGTTTGCGGGGGCCCCCTTTCTATTATTTTCTACAAAGAATGGTTTGTTTTTACTAACCCATGATATCGAAAAAAAAACTGTTCAAGGGTTGGTTATCTTGCCGTCTAACTTGAAGATTTTAATTTACTGCAAAAAATGTGTAAAAGTTCTGTTCTGTCTTAGTTTCTTTTTTTTGCGGTCTTGAGGGTGCCCTCAGCGACATTTGGCTATATGTCCTGCATCGTCTTGCATAAAGAAGTGTACAGTAAGTGACCAATGTGAGCCCATTTCGTTCACTTGAGCACATTTCTGTTGTACACATTGTGATCCAAGTTGGTAGATCCAACCCTAATGCATTCATCAGTAACATTGACCGAATCGCTGTACGCTTCATTCGATGAACCTTTTCCACAGAGGGTGCGCACCTTAAACGTGTAAGGACACCCAGGGACATTCAAGCCTGTCAGAGGACATTCCTCCTTTCCGTCAACGGTGGTGGAAGTGGGGGTCTGTTCATTTTCAGCTGTTCCATCGCAAATTGGAGTGATGGCGATCACAGAGTCGGTATTTGCCCGCTGGTAGCTGTAGTTGTGATAATTTGGGTTATACCAGTTGACGATTGCGAGTTGCCGCTGATTGTCACGGCGCTAGCGGGCTCGGGTTCTGAAGGTGGCTCAGTAAGGAGCGGCACCAATGTTAACTCAGTAAAATCTGTAGTCCGGAAAGCTCTTTGAATTTAACTCTATAATTGACATATAGCAACGTACAGTAAAGGAACAACGTATAATTGTAACGTACAAGCATTAGCGATGATCATAGCAACAAGTGAAAGCTTAGACGGCAAGGTTTTTTCGATGCTCTTTTACTGGTTTTTTGTCTGATGTCATTGACGTCAAAATCAGTTCGTGTTCAATCGGCAATTGTCTAGAAAACCTAAAATTATTAAGCCGAAAACCAGCTTAATCGATACATATCATGGTTCTATTTACTTAGAATTAGGTTAAATGAACTTTTTCGGAACATTCTACGTATATTAGAACGTATTTAATTCTTATTTTAAAGTTTAGAAATACTCGAATCTGATTGGCTAAAATTCGTTTGTTTTATTTACTTCGTAACACCGATGGTGTGAGGTGACTGCAGTTCTCTGAGAGCCTTACTAGTATAAGTATGCAATTCATCAGAGGATACATACATTCATTATGTGAAGGGCGGTTCTGAGAGTTTGACCCGCTATACATGACACCCCCCCCCCCTTCTCACCAAACTGTGTAGGCATAACTCACAGTGGAAAGGAAAATTTTTGGGTGCTTGGATACCCCTTTCCCCCTTTTATTCCCTTTTTTCTTTATTTCTCCGCCCCACTACCTTGCCCCCCCCCCCGCCTCACCGATTAACTACCAAAACTAACGCCCTGGCCAGTCGTTTAAGAGCCATTGGTCCGACATTAGCCGGTTATATTATTTTTAAACATAGGTATACTTAAAGCTTTTAATTAGTAATTTGTACCCTATCTGTCTTTGATATAAGACTAACATATAAGCACTTTTCAAGGTGAAGATGTCAAATTAATAGTGGAGGAAACGTGTAATTTTAAAGCATAACCGTAGGGTTAAATACTTAATATGAAAAATCAAATTCAAATCACCATGCGTTATTAATTATTATTTAAATTTAATGATCATACTGAGGCTGTTCGTCTGTGCTTCTAAATAAAAAATAATATTTATAAGAAGCAATATGTCTATTGTCTGTTATTTTTTTTCAAATACTGTTTTACTGTTCAGGTTTTTACTGTTTTAGACATGAGTTTCCTTTTGGGAAGCCAGCAGGTGTGCTGGAGTCATGCATCGCTTTCCTCGAAAGGGTATGCAAACTTTTCCAACCAATGATGCGATAAATTTCGGGTTCTAATTCAATGTGTTCACTTACTGTTTCTTGTTTTAGATTATGAACGAGACAAATCCCTTTGACGAAAACTCCAGGGTCAGTTTTCCTTATTCGTGATCTTTTGTTATGTATATTGTAGTAGTGGTATGGGTACAAAATACCCAAAGCCAAAATATACCCAATATTTATTTATTTAACCTTATAGCTTTTTTATATATTTATTGTAACCTTTATACATTTTAACTTTTAGATATTTAAATATTTATTTTAACCTTTCCAGTCCTTCTGCTTAAATTAACAGAAGGACGTTTTAGAATAATTATACCTACACAAAAACTTAAGTGGTGGGTTTGTGTGGACATATCACAACCGAATGTGAGCTCAAGTTATCCCTACGAGATAGAGAAAAAAACCGGCTTGTAATACGAACTGATTATTTGTAGTGGTTTATTAATCGTAAAGATGCATGAATTAATAGGATTTTGTATTGTGTAAACTGAAGGACCGATTACGTGAGTGGAACACGGTTTATATCATAGATACGTGATTTCATTTTGGGAGTAATAAATGCGGAGCTACCTATTACAGTTATCAGCAAACTATAGTTAACAGTGTTCAAATTTTAGGGATTTCGAAAAATTTCAGGTATTTAGAACGATTGTTCAAAGTTAGAGTACAAAAACTTTTGATGAAGGGCTAATAGAAAAATTTTCCAGCGCTAAATTCTTATAATAGTTCTCAAAATAATAGATCCGATTCTTTATCTCACTTTTATCAGGAATTCAATAAACACTTGGTGCAAAAATTTTTACTTTAGAAAGCTGCAGTATTCTGTACTCTAGATATTTTTGACCTTCAGTTCTGCCAGGCATATCTTGTAAATTTAGGTCATAGTTTGGGTCTCTTGAGAACTTAGATTATTATGCCTACATATCTTCTAGAAAATTGAGAAATAACTAGTTCCACTTTGCCAGACGTTTTGATGTAGCTAGGCATTATGTGTGGTGTTTTTAAAAGCTCTTAGCTCTTCGCATTCTAAAATTCAAATTCTCTAATATTTTCGAAGTTGAGACATATAACTATTGGGCCATTTTTGCCATTTAAGATCAAATTAACACTACTTTTCCGGAAGATATTCACGATAACCGTGTATTACAAGAATTTTTGTTGACACAGTTTGACGATTTTGAAGTCAAATAATTTGAGTGGTGATTACGGTCAAACCACGCCAGGAGTTTGAGCGAGTATTTTTGCGGCGGGAAATTTTTTCACTCTAAGCGAGAAAAATATGTATGAACAAAAATTCGATTTTTTTAGTGGTTTTTATAACCAGGTGTGGTAATTTGACTTCTGATTTTCGAGTTTCTGTTAAGTGGTTTTTCCAAGCCCGCTGATTCATATTACTTTACTTTTTGTTTAATCAATGAAAATTTTATAAATTATAGTTTAGGATTTGTCGTGCTATGTTTTTATTTGTATTTGTTCACTTTATTTTACAATACTGGAATAGATTTTTGATAGTTTCTCAGCTCGTAGTTTTTGAAGTTCCAGAAACTTCTTTTTTTTAAATCATCGCTGAGCTGATAATGTACCTTCATTTTTCAGTTTTTTTAGAAGAAACAATAGCAGCTATCGACTGTTTCGCGTTAAACTATTTAAAAAATCGAAACATGCTCATATCATTTAGTTTTAACGATAAAAACAGTAGTCAATCTAACTAGAACGTTAGTGTCCTTTGTATATATCATTTATTTTGTACGGATGGTTTGTTTTAGTTGGTTTCAGTTTATTTGAGGGTATAAGGTGCCCGGTGCAACGATTCCTACTCTTCTCACTAGAATTCCGGTATTCTTGCCAAAACTGACTTTTCCGACATTTGACAGGAAACTTATCAGGACCTGCGATTCCAAAAATTCTCAGTCGGAAACTTACTTTCACATGCATTTCCTGAAATTCTTGATAGAAAAAATATGCTTAGGTTTTTCTCTAAATTCCTGGTGAGTAACCTTTTTTTAACCTTCTATTTTTTTCCGAGTAAAGTGGGAAATAGTAAATTGGAAAGAATTTCAGGAATCGTTGCACCGGGTGTAAACCCAATAGGTTTTTGATCTTATTTTTATTGTGTTTTTCAACAGGCAGAGTTTGTGTCAGATAGGCGTGCATCTTATATGTCTCTCATACTCAAAAATAATAACTGGATAAATTATCGAAGCGCAATTAAAAACATGCGCAGGTGACAGTTTTTCTTTGATTCTTTATAGACAATTTATTATATTAGTAGTGATGTTCGCTATTAAAATTAGGATTAAATTTTTAGGTATAAGTACCAAATTCAAATGATCATGAAAATTAATAAGCTAGCAAATTTTTCTTAACCATTTTCTTGTAGTTCATATTTTTAACATGTCTTTCTCTCCGTATTAACATGTGTTTTTCTCACCAGGTTCTTTCTCCGTTGATGAGATTAAAGAAGGTGATTAAATTTGATCATTGAAAATTGTTCACTGATAAATGGTATTAATGAGAATGAATGAATGATGCACCACATATAGATTATCGGCTGAGTGTTAATTTTAGTGGTTAGTATTTCGTAGTCATAATACAATTGTTCTATGCACAAATATATAGAAATCATCTGATATGTATCGTGTGATATTTTGGGCAGTGTAGTCTGATATACAGAAGACTGGAAATAAATGTTTGTTGTTCACCCGGTCTATTTTATTGAACAAGTTGATACGCACTTTATTGGTGATAAAAATTGTAAATGCACATTTTTCAAGTTCTGCTAGAATGTTGCAGTATATGAGAACACTCGAAAAACGTTTATTAGTAATCTATGGAATGATTTACCAGAATTTTTCAAATGAAAAGTAGTTTTGTTTTTGTTTTTTGTACTTGATCGAGTAAGTTTTAATTGATTGAATGTTGCAGTACCCTGACACAGCAATGAATGAACTAACATTAGCACATTCATGTTATTTAGTTAACTATATGTTTTAACTATAACTTTATCGATATGTTTTATTAGGTATTGCACGTTTTTTTTCTCTGGGCACCTCTTGTAGAGTCTTTTGACTCGTATGGTGTCCAAGGTGGTAAATTGATTAAACTTAATACTCCGTATAAAGTACTCTGTATAGTCTACCATCTGAATTTAAATCAATCAATCAAAAACTGCAAATGTTGTTTTTGGTTCAGTTGAAAATGTGACGTTGCAAATGGTTAAATATTCACCTACTGTGATTGATAATTGTTTTATAAATTAAATTTAAAATAGTCTTTTACAGATAAGCTTTTGAAAACCACCCGTAATAAATGTTTAACATAGAAAATTGTGGTTCCGAATAACTTTCGCTTTCACTTCTACATGTCAAACCAGAGGATCCATTCAATCTTTCAGTTACCTCATAGTTTTAATTTTGTCTAAAATTACAGCAGCTACTTTTATGTGAAGCAGTTTGTCTTTCGATGATCGAAATTTCTACCATGACCCGGTTTCGGAAAAAACACGGAAAAATACCCCTAATTGAAATCAGATAGGAAAAACACCCCACGAAAAGAAAACCCGAGGAAAAAACCCCACGGAAATAAACCCCCACTTGAAGGTCAAAAAGAGTTACCATCAATCAAATTGAACACAATGAATTATATTACAACACAATTACACAGATAAAAAGCAAAATAGTGAAACTTTTTCACAAAAAGACATTTGAAGCAATTGCTCTCAAATACTCTAATGGCTGTTATTCGTGTGTCACGAAGAATTCATTTTATTCTGCCGTGATTGTCATTTTCTTTGACCAGGTGCTTTTCTTGGGTG
>NC_134482.1:32014074-32118959 GCF_964194025.1 Convolutriloba macropyga | reverse complement strand
GAATTGCAATACCATTATATGTTAAAGTTCAGATTGTGAAGTTTTTTGCCTATTGTAACTTTATTTTGTGACGGGCCCCTTCCCTGCCAGGCAACAACCTTAATGCGGAACAAAGTATCTTTCTTATTGAAGGTCAGTCGAGTTCATCTTAAATGAAGTTCATAGTTTTAGTGGCGAATGTTTTAATACTCTATTTTGTGTGTAATATTACTTTAGCTTTTTAAGATATTTTGGATTATAATGCGATGCGTGGCGTGTTTTTTTTTCTCCTGACCTAACGGGAAAATTTCATTTATGTGAGCCTCGTTTTCTTCTACTGATTAAACTGGAAAATTTTATACGCAACCCAGAAAAATAAATTTGAACCAACTGCTAACTTAAAAAATTATTAACTTTTAAAAACTTTTTAAGAACTATTCAAACCAGGGGATCCATTCAATCTTTCAGTTACCTCCTTGTTTTAATCCATTTTGTCTTAAATTACAGCAGCTACTTTTATGTGAAGCAGTTTGTCTTTCGGTGATCAAAAATTTCTATCATGACCCGGTTTCGGGAAAAAACACGGAAAAATACCCCTAATTGAAATCAGATAGGAAAAAATACCCCACGGAAAGAAACCCCCAACGAAAAAAACCCACGGAAATAAAGCCCCACTTGAAGGTCAAAAAGAGGTACAATCAATCAAATTGATGATTGAATTGATGAATTATATTACTGCACAATTACACAGATAAAAAGCAAAATATTGAAACTGTTTTTCACAAAAAGATATTTGAAGCAATTGCTCTCAAATACTCTAATGGCTGTTATTCGTGTGTCACAAAAAAATTCGTTTTATTCTGCTGTGAATGTCATTTTCTTTGACCATGTGCTTTTCTTGGGTGTTTTATTCCTAGACCCATCATAACCAAGTACTCAAGTTTCAAAATCATACAGTTCAAGACATAACAGCTAAATCTGGCTCCTGATATTAAAAAATGATTGATAAAAGTTGTGACCATGTTGTTTGTCCATCATAATAGTAACTGCAATTCTATGTTACAGCAACACTCATTAGTATCGTAAAACAGTGGAGATATATATATATATAATATATATATATATAGATTATATTGTATATATCTATATATATATATATATATATATATATATAAATATGTATATATATATATATTATATTATATATAATTATATATATATATATATATATATAATATATATATATATATATATATATGTATATATATATATATATATATATATAAATATATATATATATATAAATATATATATATATATATATATATATATATATATTTAATTTATATATATATATATATATATATATAAATATTTTATATATATATATATAAATATATATATATATATTTATATATATATATATATTATAATATATATAAAATGAGAATACTGGAACATTTGTTATTTTAGTTCCGTTACGGTGAAGTTTTCCATCTTGTGAATAACAATGCTGTTGTGATCCTTAATTTTTGAGTGGTGTTTCGCATTCTGTTTTCCGCAGTAAGGTGTTTGTGTTTTTGTAGCATCTTCTGCTTGCTCTTATTTGATGTTTCCTTTGCGTTTGGTACTGAAAGTTGTTCTCTACTGTTTTTATCACAATATAACTCGCTGTTAACGCCTTTGTTTATTTCACTTTTTGTGTCATTTAGTTTTAACAAAACTCGTTAAAGTTCATAGTTCTTGCACATAAAACCATGTACAGTGAATAGTTGTTGTACCTTTATAAGCTGTTATGAAATGTGATATTTTACGAACCTAAGCAGAGTATTCGTTTTTTATCTGTTTTAGGTTGTTCAAATGATTGACCTCAAAGCGAAAGAAGCAACCCTGACATAGATCAGTCAGAAAGTGGTTTTCTCGCTTATTTGTTGTGTTCTATTGATGACAGAATTGCAATACCATTATATGTTAAAGTTCAGATTGTGAAGTTTTTTGCCTATTGTAACTTTATTTTGTGACGGGCCCCTTCCCTGCCAGGCAACAACCTTAATGCGGAACAAAGTATCTTTCTTATTGAAGGTCAGTCGAGTTCATCTTAAATGAAGTTCATAGTTTTAGTGGCGAATGTTTTAATACTCTATTTTGTGTGTAATATTACTTTAGCTTTTTTAAGATATTTTGGATTATAATGCGATGCGTGGCGTGTTTTTTTTTCTCCTGACCTAACGGGAAAATTTCATTTATGTGAGCCTCGTTTTCTTCTACTGATTAAACTGGAAAATTTTATACGCAACCCAGAAAAATAAATTTGAACCAACTGCTAACTTAAAAAAATTATTAACTTTTAAAAACTTTTTAAGAACTATTCAAATCAGGGGATCCATTCAATCTTTCAGTTACCTCCTTGTTTTAATCCATTTTGTCTTAAATTACAGCAGCTACTTTTATGTGAAGCAGTTTGTCTTTCGGTGATCAAAAATTTCTATCATGACCCGGTTTCGGGAAAAAACACGGAAAAATACCCCTAATTGAAATCAGATAGGAAAAAATACCCCACGGAAAGAAACCCCCAACGAAAAAAACCCACGGAAATAAAGCCCCACTTGAAGGTCAAAAAGAGGTACAATCAATCAAATTGATGATTGAATTGATGAATTATATTACTTCACAATTACACAGATAAAAAGCAAAATATTGAAACTGTTTTTCACAAAAAGATATTTGAAGCAATTGCTCTCAAATACTCTAATGGCTGTTATTCGTGTGTCACAAAAAATTCGTTTTATTCTGCTGTGAATGTCATTTTCTTTGACCATGTGCTTTTCTTGGGTGTTTTATTCCTAGACCCATCATAACCAAGTACTCAAGTTTCAAAATCATACAGTTCAAGACATAACAGCTAAATCTGGCTCCTGATATTAAAAAATGATTGATAAAAGTTGTGACTATATTGTTAGTCCATCATAATGATAACTGCAATTCTATGTTACAGCAACCCTCATTAGCATCGTAAAACAGTGGATATATATACATGAGAATACTGGAACATTTGTTTTTTTTTAGTTCCGTTACGGTCAACTTTTCCATCTTGTGAATAACAAAGATGATGTAATCCTTAATATTTGAGTGGTGTTTTGCATTCTGTTTTGCGCAGTGAGGTTTTGTGTTTTTTTGTAGCTCCTTCTGCTTGCTCTTAATTGATGTTTACTTTGTATTTGTTAATGAAAGTTGTTCTGTTTTTAGCACTCTTTTTTAAGCACAATATAACTCGCTGTTAACGCCTTTGTTTATTTCTCTTTTTGTGTCAGTTATTTTTTAACAAAACTCGTGGAAGTTCATCGTTCTTGCACATATAACCATGTCCGGTGAACAGTTGTTGTACCTTTAAAAGCTGTTATGCCATTTTGATTTTTTACGAACCTGACCAGAGTATTGATGGCGAATGTTTTAATATTCTATTTTGCGTGTACTATTATTTCAGCTTTTGTTTAGATATTTTGGAATATAATGCGATGCATGGCGTGTTTTTTTTCTCCTGACTTAACTGGAAAATTTCATTCATTTGAGTCTCGTATTCTTCTACTGATTTAATTGGAAAATTTGATACGCAATCAAGAAAAATAAACGTTTGAACCAAATGCAAACTTTAAAAAAATTAATAACTTATAAAAATTTTTAAGAACTATTCTAACTTAAGTTTTTTATCTTGGTCACGAAAAAAGGTTACCTGGTGAAAGCTGAGGCAATTTTATCTCATAGGAAAAGATGAGTAATGAGCTATATATAAATGAGCTATAAGAACAAAAACAACAATAATATTCAAATAAGCCAGATTTTGACGCTAAACTGTATACTTTGCTTGGTATGTATGCTCTTTTGAGTCAGCGCATTTTAAGTGCAAATTAATCAGAGAATTTTAAGTTATTCTTTTTTTTGATGAATAACAAGTTTTGCAGTGAGAAGTCAAAGTGGAAAGGGCAATTGTTGCAAACATTGATATAGAATAACGAGAAAAATTGAAAGAAAAAAGAAAAATTGAAATTTCGTTATTTTTATGCGAGTAAGAGTAGTTCTTGCACATTTATAATCATTAGCAGAGCACACTACTGACTTTTTTCATAGATTTTTTCATAGACTTTTTTTTCAATTCATTAGACAGCTTTGCTTCTGGAACTGAAAACAGTAGAAAGCAAGAAAACCGCTGTATTTCGGTGTTTTTGACACTTTTCTACTGCAAATTATATAGATTTCTTTGCTGCTAAATATGATTTCATCGGCGTCTCGAGGTCTCGCCTTTTGCTGCTAATTTGAGTGGTATCTTCAGCTGGTCATTTCTTCTAGTTATTGGGTCCGATTAATTTGGGGTTCAAGTTTTACTGTTTTAGATTAAAATTACAGATACTTTTTCAAAAAATTCATTGCTTATCGCAGTTTCAGATTTTATTACTGATTGTTTGAAGCATTTGAACTCAATTGTTTTAGCTAATCTTTTTTAAACTAAAAGTTGAATCGAAAGTGCGCCTATGTGCGGTCACTACTAAATTCAGCTGATGTAAGTTGCTTTTGATAAATTTTCTCTGAATTCTGAATACTTTAGAGTCCGATAGCAATTCCAAGGTCAACTCTTTCCAGCTGAAGTATTGTTTCTCCATCGTCGTTTGAGACTAGTTTTGGAGGCTATAGTTGGTTTGGCTTTCGATTTTTGTGATATCATCTGAATTTTTGTTGCTCTGTTGTTTTGTAATATTAGAAAATTAGCACACTAATAGAAATTTTTTTTTCTAAATAAAACTATTTTTCAGAGGGATCCCTACGCACATATTGTTGCCAATCGAGTTACAAGCCGTTCTCTGGCGGATATACTGGAAAACTCGTCCGCGGGAGGCAAAGGTGGCAAAAACCACAAACCAGTCAAGAAGGGACCACCGGGGAAGTCCGGTAGTGGGAAAGGGAAGCCGGACGATGGAATGATGAGTCATATTGTGATGTTGATGGTGGAATCTTGTCTGACCAAGGCGGCATCGAGAGACTTTGCTCAGCTCTGTTCATTCAACTTCACTCTGAGCAAAGTTTTGGAGACTCAGGATGAGATAGGTACTGAAACTAACTTCATTCGGAGAAAAAATATTTATATTTATAATGCTCTAGTTCAGTTCGGCAAAGAGTGGCTTTAAGACAAAAATTACTAAAGGCAGAAGTTGCTAAAACCGCTTTCGGGATCGTTATATATCGAGTTTAACTTCGATTTGAAAAAAAACTATATAACCTGAAGTTGGTGAAGTAAATTTGAATAATGACGTTTATTCATATAATAATGGTGTCAATTAATCAAGTAATTTTTGTATCATTTTTCCGAAATATGTAGAATTGTGTGGATATTTCAGAGTACTCGGTGGATACTATGGTGTCTAACTTCAAACTCTTCCTGGCCAAAATCACAACGCATCTTCAAACAGTTGAAACTTTCTTCTCAGAAGTATGCTTACTTAGTCTATAATCAATTTGATAGAAAAGTATCTGTGGAATTGTGTAGATTTTTTATAGCTGCGAAGCTGTAAGCTGAGCGTAGCTATAATGGGGCGATCGTGGTTTTTGTTTTTGTTTCGTCAATCGACGCTCTTTTTTTACATTTTTTTCACGCCGCAAACTTCAAAAGAACAATTGTGTTGATCTTTTCATGACGCTATTTCACTGCTCTTGTGCTACTTTAATGTGTGATGTCAGTTTTTAAACTTCTGTGTGGTGAGTTTTAAGCTGAGCTGTGCGAAGTTTTTATCTTGACTAACTTACCTCACTCTAAATGACTTGTAGCTTCATTAAGGTCATTTGAGATCACTCTAACTCCTTTCAAGGTCAATATAGAACTCTTATGTAGTAACCAATATTAACAATAAAGCTTTACACCGACCAAAATTAAATAATGAAATTGTTACCCAGACTTTTTAGTTTGAAAACGTTTTAGTCTTTAAAAAGGTTGGCAAGTGCAGTACCTCAATTCTTTATCTGCTGCTATCTATATTCTACATCACGTGAGTCTGTTTCGCAGCTATTTCGGCAATCTGGCGGCTATGTTTTCTTTTTCTGAGAGAATTCTGAACTATCTTAATTTAGTATCAAATAAGATCATTTTAGCTGTTGTTCGGGGACTTCAAACAACGTAATTTGAGTATTTAAATTTTAGACAATAATAGCTGTCAGCTGAAAAATTTAGTCACACATAATTAAGTCTTCCCTATTTTTCCACTGTACTGATTTGTTCTACTGCTACCCGAACGTCAAAAGTAAGTCAGAATCCCTCAATTTATACTAGTGCTCTGGCCTACCTGTGAAATTGAGATAATACACAATCGAAACTTTCCAGATTTCCCAATCTAAAGTTGATGACAAAGGTGATGACTAAAGTTGATTTTCAAAAATAAAGTTTTCTGAAAATGTGATGTTTGTTCAACTTTTGTTCATCTATGATTGAGTTTGCATAATTTTTGTACACACTGGAGAGGAAAATGAACGGAGTCAGTTGAGATTCCATGACAACTTTCTTCTCCTTGTGAAACTTGGATCCAGTTCATCAACTTTACGTTAGAATATTTAGTAAGTTACTATTGCTTGTTATCTCATTTTAATCGGAAACAAAGACCACTAGTGACTGGGGATCAATACCGGAGTGGACTCAACATCGTTATTTTGTAAGATCTTGAAATATTCTGTCAGAATCTTACAAGATAATCATTCGTGTTACACGGTGCTTATGATAAACATGCATATTATACGACTTTTCAAGATTATCTGTCGTCCTACATGAGTTTTGCAAGGCGACCGTTCATCATTTAGAAAAACACCGCGCAAAAGGAAATTTAGAAATGATGCACATGACAAAAAAATGTATTTTAATGGCGTAAAACTTGAAAGTATTAAGTATGTTTTTTGAATAGCAATTTGTCTTAACACTACCGGACTTTATGAAAATTTTCCATGAAAATTTTGAGAAGGAACTGGGTTTTTACAATTTTTTCTATAAAACATATAATCTGCACAAGTTAAGTACATATACAATTTCCGTATTAGCACCTACTTTATCAGAATAATTACTTCACCAAGTACATAGTTTCTCATGAAGTTATTTACCAATTATACGAATTCATCGTCAAGGAACTCACAAAGGTAAATATTGAGGCTTTTAGGCACTTAATATGTTTATCAGTAAACTGTCAATCTGCGGTTGTTTTTAATAAACATAAACAAATTAGGGGTTACAGGCCTAGATGGAAATATTGGCTAAATGTGGCCTTGAGATCTTTTTGAATATGAACTAAATTAAAGCACTTATTTATGGATATTTAAAGGAAAATTATCACGTAACTATGAGGGACGAAATAGCGCCGTGACACTACCGGACTTTATGAAAATTTTCCATAAAAATTTTGAGAAGGA
The DNA here is from genome assembly GCF_964194025.1 of Convolutriloba macropyga. Lineage (NCBI taxonomy): Eukaryota > Metazoa > Xenacoelomorpha > Acoela > Convolutidae > Convolutriloba > Convolutriloba macropyga. The sequence continues at coordinate 32,111,546 of NC_134482.1, read as the reverse complement.
ACTGGGTTTTTACAATTTTTTCTATAAAACATATAATCTGCACAAGTATAAGGATATACACATGTTTTTGTTGGAGCCACCCAATTTGTGTTTTCTTAGAAGAGAGTTTTGAACGAAAGCATTAAAGTTAAAGACAATTGAAGTATTTAAAAGAAATGAAGTTTAAGTTAAGACAAATGGAGAAAGCAGTTAAAATGAATAAGGTTAAGACAAGATTGAAGGCTTTGGAGAAACAGTTGAAAGGTTAGTAAATTAGTACATCCCAATTGTAATATGACGGCAGTAGATGATATAGTTATTGACAGTGGGAGTGGTGGTGGAACTGAGTGGTGGATTATTATTATATTAGTATTCTTCATATTATTATCATTAGTATCTGTGTTGTTGGGAGTGTGGGCAAATCGAAGGAGGAAGAGGAGGGTAGCGAAAGAAGTGGAGGGAGCTGTCGGGGAAGATGCAGTTTAACTCATTGTTCAATATTATTGTATTTAATTATATTAGTAGTTGCTATATTATATAATATTTGTTTGACTGTGTAAGGGACTATTTAAACTTACTCAAGTATTGTAGTTCTAGGTATAATATTGACTGGTGCTACTAATATTCTTCTTATATGGTGCTAGTAATATGATAGTAATTAGTGTTTATATCAAATTTGTTTTGTGGGGGGTTGAGGACATAAGTGGGGGATAAAAGGGATGAATTTGTGAGGCATAATAAATAGGTAAATGTTAGTGATGGGTGTAATTGTGTGTTCAGAATGCTATTGTGTGTTGTACAGCATGTGTTCTTAACAAGTAGCGATCGTTATAGCATGTTATTTAAACGTCCTTGGCATTTATTTGTGAGAGAGCAAGAATATTGATATCGTGACTTTTTTCGTTTTTGGGCATTAACTTTACTTTACTTGTGAAATACTGGTTATAGACTGATTCTAAGGCTTTTGGACATTTGCCCTGGTTGTTAGCAACCAAGGCAAACAAATATAAGGAAACCAAAGCAAACAAGTATAAGGATATACACATGTTTTTGTTGGAGCCACCCAATTTGTGTTTTCTTAGAAGAGAGTTTTGAACGAAAGCATTAAAGTTAAAGACAATTGAAGTATTTAAAAGAAATGAAGTTTAAGTTAAGACAAATGGAGAAAGCAGTTAAAATGAATAAAGCTAAGACAAGATTGAAGGCTTTGGAGAAACAGTTGAATGGTTAAAATGCGCTAATTCAGAATAAGGAGTGAACCCATAAGATAAGGTTAAGGTTGAGAGAAGACATTGGAAATAGCTCTGAAAATAATCATGGTTATTTCGCTGAATAAAGGATCTAAATGTTGAATAAGGTAACATTTATGTACTGGCTGAATGAGTGGGTTAAAGTACTGGTTAATTTCGGGGATTGAAGCACTATTTTGATTACATAAAGCACTTATGAGGAGAACTTAATGAATGAAGGGATACTTAATCGGTTAAAAGTTTAATACTTGTCGAACTATTTAAGACTTTCAAGAACTCAAAGTATACTCACCTCCCGGGTTAAAGCGCTGTTGTCCTGTTCGTCTTTTGTGGTAGTTTGTTAGTCTTCTGTATCTAATTTGTTTGTTTCAAATTGAAGATGCGCTTTTAGTTGGACAGTTAAAGAGTTGAAGGAAAACTTGAAGATTGCTCTCCCTATGAACAAAACTTATGTCTCTTGCGGAGAAATCTGAAGTTTTTCTCTTCTGGTCGTCAATTGTTTTGTCCAGGTGGTTGTCATTCGTAAAGCTGTCGTTGGGAGTAGAAACCACAGTGATGCATGTTACTCGTGCAATACTTTTCCGCCTTTTGGCTTTCCTTGAAGCCTTTATTGATTAGTGCATTGTATCGATGCATAGTAGATACTTCACTCTATCTTTGCTGGATGATATGTTTTAGGTCAGAGCTCTCACTCTGAGCAAGAGCAGGAGCTTCTTTTCTTTATTGTCCTTCATTTGGACGCTTGAGGTCCTGTTCGGGGAGAAAGGAAAAAAGTCTAAGGAAAACAATTTTTATCACTTTTTGCACAAGCTCTTCAGTTTCCCTTTTCATTGTCGTTCACTAGCTCTGGCAATTTGTCTGCCTTTCGAGTATAAAATGAACGGAAACCTGTGGTGCTGTATGTGCAGTTCATGAACAGCAATATATTTTATTCTCTGAATGTTTGGCTGAAAGTTTCTCTCAGTGGTCACATATTCAAATGGAACTAGGTAATGTGAAACTTTTGCAATATTTTTAGTTTTGTGACCAACTATCGCTGTTATCACACGTTATGGTGGTTCCTTTTGTTCGTTTGTCTGCTAGATTCAGGCTTCTAGGTCTAGTTTTCTCAATGTGGCACTTGTTTAAGTGATATTTACTTGTTTCAGCTGATCTCTACTTTTATATCATGTGTGTGTTTTCTGATATTACAACTAAATATGGTGTTTTTACATGCTGTAGTGTAGTTGTTTGGTAGACTGGTGGGCGTGTCGTTATGGGGATAGTGGTTGGGGGGTCGAATTTTGCAATTTTAACATGTTTTTTCGAGTTTTTCAGATTATTTTGCCCACAATATTGCACCATGTGTTTTAATATTACTGTTTCAACTTTTATTATTGGATGTTGTGCAAATGGGACCAGAAATGTTGGAAGGAACGCAGTTCATTGGTCTAAATTAGTACATCCCAATTGTAATATGACGGCAGTAGATGATATAGTTATTGACAGTGGGAGTGGTGGTGGAACTGAGTGGTGGATTATTATTATATTAGTATTCTTCATATTATTAACATTAGTATCTGTGTTGTTGGGAGTGTGGGCAAATCGAAGGAGGAAGAAGAGGGTAGCGACAGAAGTGGAGGGAGCTGTCGGGGAAGATGCAGTTTAACTCATTGTTCAATATTATTGTATTTAATTATATTAATAGTTGCTATTATATATAATATTTGTTTGACTGTGTAAGGGACTATTTAAACTTACTCAAGTATTGTAGTTCTAGGTATAATATTGACTGGTGCTACTAATATACTTCTTACATGGTGCTAGTAATATGATAGTAATTAGTGTTTATATCAAATTTGTTTTGTGTGGGGTTGAGGACATAAGTGGGGGATAAAAGGGATGAATTTGTGAGGCATAATAAATAGGTAAATGTTAGTGATGGGTGTAATTGTGTGTTCAGAATGCTATTGTGTGTTGTACAGCATGTGTTCTTAACAATTAGCGGTCGTTATAGCATGTTATTTAAACGTCCTTGGCATTTATTTGTGAGAGAGCAAGAATATTGATATCGTGACTTTTTTCGTTTTTGGGTACTAACTTTACTTTACTTGTGAAATACTGGTTATAGACTGATTCTAAGGCTTCTGGACACTTGCCCTGGTTGTTAGCAACAGTTGTATGTAATAAGAGCTGGTTTGGAAGAGTATTTGGTACTAATTTTTACATGTAATTTTTTCGTATTTAGGTCATTTTTCCGCATCAAGACTGATGGTACATGTATGTGAATTTTTAAATTTTTATTGAACTTTTGGATAATTTTTGGGCTTCGCCCAGTCGGTAGACGTTGTTGGGGAACCACTATGCTATGAAATCAGGTTTTTGAACACTTTTTGACCAACTTTTTGATTCATGTTTGGGAAGTCGAAAAATGCGAAATTTCAGGCAGCCCGCCGCCACGCGATTTTTAAATTCCTCCAATCGAGCTCAAAATTGGCAGATCGCTTCAGCGGCTTAAAAAACCTTGAAGCGCAAAAATTTGGCGTAATGTGAGCATTTTTCGCAAAGTTAAGACTATTTTCTTGAACTGAACCTGGCTATTTTTGAGTCGTCAAATTTTTGAGAGTTTAATATGTCATCACGGTTCATACATTATTGATACTGGATGGTTAAAATGGTATTTTCTGTGCCTGGTGCTAATGTATATTACTGAATTATAGGATTTGGAGCTATTTATCGGGTCAGAACATTGATTTTTGAGTCCAAAATGCTAATTTTCAGGCATGATTTTTCCACTATTTAATCTTCTTCAAGACATTTGTTGGTCTGGTGATGGTCTAGTGGCCTAAATCAGGTAATAACTGTTAGCAGTAATTTTTTTGTTTATCAGGGGTAGCATTTTGGTAGCTTTGGAAAGGATTAACATGTGTTTTGTTCCAGTTTTTTTCATGAAATTTGCTAGATTTTTACTTGTGGTGCGTCATGTTTGGTACATAAGTTGACATAGGTTGGAGATGATTGATTTCTGACGGTAGTTGAGGGTCATGCTAGTGAGTAATATGTTGGTGGCAGCTATTGGTGCAGTTTGGTGCATGATTTGAGGTCATTATTTTGAGTTTTTCACTTTAGATTTTTGGGCTAAATTTGGTCAAATATGTGCAGATTTCGATTTTTTTCACTTTTTTCATCATTTATGCATTTCAGTGCAATTGCATGTGTTTATTAGGCTTGTTCAACTACTAGAGAGACTGAATATTGGATATGGGCTCATAAATCGGCTTTTTGATACTATTTTTCTGGTCTAAATCTGGCTCTATTTTGACTAGATTGGGAAGAGTTTGGTAAGCTTTAGTTTTTTGCTATTATTTCAACATTTTACTTAACAATTTTCAATATTTTTAGTATGAGCGTGTAGAGTTTGAGCGGATGTTTTAAGCTAGTAATATCAGAATTTCGATCAAAATTTCGGGTTTTATGAAAATGTGGCAGCCCGCCGTCACGCGCAGCCCGCCGTCACGCGATTTTTAAAATGCTTGGATCGGGCTCAAAATTTGCGAATCGCTTTCTTGGCTGCAGAAACCTTGAAACGCAAAAATTTGGGCAGTTTCAACTATTATTTCACGAGTTATAACGTTTTTGCTGCAGTGAACCTGGGTTTTTTGAAAAGGCTCAGATAGGTGATATGTTTTTGGCTATAGGGCTATGTAAAACTTGTTCAAATTGGTTCATATGGCTATGGATGGACTGCTCATGAGTAGGGTTATCTGAATTAACAATAATATTGGGCATATTTGGGTACTAAGATGCATTTTTGATAACTTTTTTCGAGAATAGCTTTCAATTTTTTGTGATTTTCAGCACTTTGGCTGTCTGTTCTCAGCTTGTATTGGCAGTAGGGCTCTAGGTATTGTGAAACTTTTGCATTATTTTTAGTTTTGTGACCAACTATAGCTGTTATCACATTTTATGGTGGTTCCTTTTGTTCGTTTGTCTGCTGGATTCAGGCTTCTAGGTCTAGTTTTCTCAATGTGGCACTTGTTTAAGTGATATTTACTTGTTTCAGCTGTTCTCTACTTTTATATTATGTGTTTGTGTGTTTTTTGATATTACAACTAAATATGGTGTTTTTACATGCTGTAGTATAGTTGTTTGGTAGAATTTTGGGCGTGTGGTTATGGGGATAGTGGTTGGGGGGTCGAATTTTGCAATGTTAACATGTTTTTTCGAGTTTTTCAGATTATTTTGCCCACAATATTGCACCATGTGTTTTAATATTACTGTTTCAACCCTTATTATTGGATGTTGTGCAAATGGGACCAGATATGTTGGGGGGAACGCAGTTCACTGGTCTAGATTAGTATATCCCAATTGTAATATGACAGCAGTAGATGATATAGTTATTGACAGTGGGAGTGGTGGTGGAACTGAGTGGTGGATTATTAATATTTTAGTATTCTTCATATTATTATCATTAGTATCTGTGTTGTTGGGAGTGTGGGCAAATCGAAGGAGGAAGAGGAGGTTAGCGAAAGAAGTGGAGGGAGCTGTCGGGGAAGATGCAGTTTAACTCATTGTTCAATATTATTGTATTTATTTATATTAATAGTTGCAATATTATTAATTTTTGTTTGACTATGTAAGGGACTATTCAAACTAACTCAAGTATTGTAGTTCTAGGTATAATATTGACTGGTGCTACTAATATACTTCTTACATGGTGCTAGTAATATAATAGTAATTAGTGTATATATCAAATTTGTTTTGTGTGGGGTTGAGGACATAAGTAGGGGATAAAAGGGATGAATTTGTGAGGCATAATAAATAAGTAAATGTTAGTGATGGTTGTAATTGTGTGTTCAGAATGCTATTGTGTGTTGTACAGCATGTGTTCTTAACAATTAGCGGTCGTTACAGCATGGTATTTAAACGTCCTTGGCATTTATTTGTGAGAGAGCAAGAATAGTGATATCATGACTTTTTTCGTTTATGGGCATTAACTTTACTGTACTTGTGAAATACTGGTTATAGACACTTGCCCTGGTTGTTAGCAACAGTTGTGTGTAATATGAGCTGGTTTGGAAGAGTTTTTGGTACTAATTTTCACATGTAATTTTTTCGTAATTTAGGTCATTTTTCCGCATCAGAACTGATGGTACATATATGTGAATTTTTCAATTTTTATTGAACGTTTGGAAAATTTTTTGGCTTAGCCAACTTGGTAGACATCGGTGGGGAAGAACTATGCTATATAATCAGGTTTTTGAACACTTTTTAATCAACTTTTTGATTCATGTTTGAGAAGTCGAAAAATGCGAAACTTCCGGCAGCCCGCCGCCACGCGATTTTTAAATTCCTCCAATCGAGCTCAAAATTGGCAAATCGCTTCAGCGGCTTAAAAAACCCTGCAGCGCAAAAATTTGGCGTAATTTGAGCATTTTTCGCAAAGTTTAGACTATTTTCTTGAACTGAATCTGGCTATCTTTGAGTCGTCAAATTTGGAGTTGAATATGTCATCACGCTTCATACATTTTTGATACTGGCTGGTGAAAATGGTACTGTCTATGCCTGGTACTAATGTATATTACTGAATTATAGAGTTTGGAGCTATTTATCTGGTCAGAAAATTGATTTTTGTGTCCAAAATGCTAATTTTCAGGCATGATTTTTTCACTATTCAAGCTTCTTCAAGACATGTGTTGGTCTGGTGATGCTCTAGTGGCCTCAGTCAAATTGTGATGGTACGTTTAATTTTTGTCAGAAGTTCATTTTTATGACTCTAGTGGGAAATAACTGAATTTTTTCTGACAAAATTGTGATAGTTTCAGAGCCTATTTGGGTTTTAGTCTTCATGGTTGGTACTGGGATGAGCTGGGACTGGTTTTTAAGGTACTACCCGGCTAGCGGGGGGTTGCACTAGATTTGTGGGGGTATAGGTGTCATCGATCTGGTCAGGTGAGAGATGAAATGACAAAATTTTTGAAGCGGTGAATTGAAGAAGCTCGATTTTCGTTTTTTGTCATTTTTCAACATATACTTAGAAATATTGGGTTTTAATGATTGTTTGAGGTTGTACCATGTAGGTGGCAGCTGGGAGTAGCTGCTGGAGGCATTTGGGACAGTTTTTGGCATATTTTTGGGGTATAATTTACACTACAATTTGATCTCTTTTAACTCACTTTGGTAGGGTTCGGTATTTTTGTCATAACTCAACTTTTATTGATTTTTTGACGGGATTTTTGGGTACTGGGAGTCAAACGTGAGCAGTAAAATGTTCCAGGGCTATAACATAGGTCAACTGGGGTTTTTTTGTAGGAGTTATCAATAAATTCGAGCGGATTCGAAAAGTGTCAAATTTCAGGCAGCCCAGCGTCACGCGATTTTTAAAATTCTCCAAATTGCTTTAAAATTTGCAGGTCGATTTGCCTGCTTGAAAAACGCTGCAGCGCAAAAATTTGGGGTGATCGGGGCATTTTTCACAATTTTATGACTGTTTTTTTGAGATGAACCTGGTATTTTTGGAAGGGTCATTTTTGGGCTAAATTTTTGGTACCTAGAACTGGTCGAAAAGGGTCAATTATAGCTGGGATGGCTTTTACTGGTTAAAAGCTTTTCAGAACAATAGGTTAATCTAGGTTCTGAAAAGTGATTTTTGAGATATATCAAAATAACTAGTATCGAGCATGAAGACTTATAACAAAACAAAACTTGTAAAATTTTCCTATCTAATAATAGAATGAACTCAATTCTGATTGGACAAAAATGTAAATAAAAAGTATAAATAGGACGTGCACCGCACGATTCATTCATTCAATGTAGAATTCAATCTTGTGAAACTCAGTACTGTTCACTATCCTCAGAACTTATAAAATTTTCTTATCCTAGCAGAATACCAAACGCTTACGAACCACAGCACTAAAAAAGGAAATATAATCCTGGCACTAAAACTAATGCATTAGGAGGAATCCTTCTAGGAAGTATCGAGCATGAAGACTTATAACAAAACAAAACTTGTAAAATTTTCCTATCTAATAATAGAATGAACTGAATTCTGATTGGACAAAAATGTAAATAAAAAGTATAAATAGGATGTGCACCGCACGATTCATTCATTCAATGTAGAATTCAATCTTGTGAAACTCAGTACTGTTCACTATCCTCAGAACTTATAAAATTTTCTTATCCTAGCAGAATACCGGACGCTTACGAACCACAGCACTAAAAAAGGAAATATAATCCTGGCACTAAAATTTATGCATTAGGAGGAAGAGAGAGTTACCATAACTAGATTTTAAGGTCGAAATTTTTCGAATTTTGGTCTATTTTTGGTTTTTAGGGCTGAGTTGCTCGGGCTTGTTGGGCTTTTGGGACGGATTAAGGGAACTGCTAGACTGTACTGGGTCTGTACAAGCTAATGAATGTAAATGGTTATGGGTAGAGGGTCAAAGACTTGGCATATGAGCTCAAAAACTATGTTAAAATCTGATTTATCATAGCCACTGGCGAGTTTTGGAAGACTTAATTGTTGGGTTCCTGTATCTATTACTATTTCATTCAGCTCATAAAGGCTTGCTAATACTGATTCGTATGTGGGCTTGTAGTAGTATCGATATTTGGTAATTAGACTGAATACATAACGCTCAAGTTGTGGGTCAAAGTATACTTAAACTGAGCCAATATTTGATGGATATCTGAGTTTTATTGCAGTTGGTGCTGCTGGGTACCAGCTTTTGAGTTTTCGGGCTAATCCTTTTGCCATTGCAAGGTCTGTTGATATACAGTGTGGAAAAGAGTGTGGAGAATGTAAGATATCTGTTGGTTAACTTAGATATAATGCATTTATTTCTTGACTAAAATGATTTAAGTTTTGGTTTGATGAGCCTGGTGAAGAGTTTTTGTTTGAGATCTGGTTGCTGGTCTGTTTACTGAGCTGGACTTTTTCCCTGAATATTTTGCTATACTTGCTCTAACTTGGTCTAATTTTGTTTCTCTACTTGGTGTATTTCATTATTTTGATGCTTGTGCGGATGCTTTTATTGCTTCACGTTTTTCTTTTTGCTCCAATCTAGCGCGTGCATTTTTCGGTCTAGGACTACTTGTCTATCTATTTTAAAGCCACGTACGTTTTTCCTCTGTTGATAATTTTCTGGCAGTTTGAATGCGCTTTTGTCTGGTTTTCGTTTAGGGTTATAAGGTCGGGCCCTTATTTTCCTCTCAGTTAATGCAAATTGTTCTTCATGTGTTTCTGGAAGCGATTCAACATTCAGTGGTACTAATGCTGGTCGGGGCTGTTGGAGGTGTGAAAAAATTTCATCATCTGATGAAGACGATACTAGAGGAACACGCATTTCTGGTTCTTGCTGTCTAACTTCGTCAGCAACTAACGGATCAACCGGTATTCTAGCTATTTGCTCAGCGTATAGGTTCAGGTCAGCTAGATTTTCATCTGAACTGCAATTTTCATTAAATAAGTTTGGAATTGCTTCATCTGAGCTCGAAGAATCAAACACCGGAAGATGTACTGGGGCTGTTCGTGGTCTAGCTGCTGGTGCTACTACCCTTGGTGGGGCCAGTGGTACTGCTGGAGGTGCTGCTGCTGCTGCTGCTGGTCCTGCTAATGGTCCACCTAGGGGAGCATTTATGGCCACTCTGACTGTGTCTTGTTTCACTGTTTTTGGTTGCTGTATCTCCTTGTTCGATAAGTAATTCTGGAATGTGTTTATCAAATAGATCTGGTTCCTTGTGTTGGGTTCTCGATGGATCAGGTTGAAAATTTGCAGGGTTAATGACTTCAAGGTCTTCAGGGGTTTCACTTGGTTTAATTGGTTTGAATCTGATACAATGGACACATTGTGTTTAATTTGTGTTTACTTTTCGAATGATATAATTAGAATCAGTAAGGACTTTTTCTACTTTATACAGCGGTAGCCATTTCTGAACTTGAGAAGCGATTACTGTTGATTGTTCTAGTAGTTTAGGTTTCAAAAGTAAACAGTATGATTTCTCTGGAATGGGTTTTGCGGAAGCTTTTTGGTCATAATACTTTTTGTACTTCAAATATGCAGTTGTCAGCTTTTCTTTGTTTTCTCCAAACTTTTGCATCATGGCATCTTGCAGTTCGTTTACAAAATTCGAGTTTACTGCTACTGCATCCATTACTTTTTAGAGAATCTAATTTCAAGGGGTTTTATTGGTTATCTGCCATGGAATAAAGGTGAAGGACAACAGTTTGTTGCTGAATGATATGACGTATTATGAATGAACGTTGCCAGAGGAACATATTTATGCCAGTCTTTCCATTGTTCCTCGGTATTGAGCTTCAAATTTCGTTTTTTTTATCCATGAGATCGCTCTACTGCTCCAATTGTCTGAGTGTGCTTTAGTGCTTCAGCTTTACTTCTTATAAACTTGCTAATTCCGACATTAATTCTGAAGTAAAGTTTTTCTCTAAGTTACTAAGTATTGTTTGAGGAATGTAGCTGTGTTGGAAGAACACCTTTACTAGTTCTCGAGCTCCTGTGTCAGCATATCCATTTGTTAACGGAACCGCGAATAGGTACTTTGTAAAAACATCTATTCCACTCAAAACATACTTAAATTGCGATGACTTTAGGGGGCATACTAAGTCGATTTGGAGCATATCCCTGGATATGATTGTAATCAACTAACTGGTTGCAACTTTGGTGTGTGGCTTTTTGGAACTCTGTTTAATTGGAGGCAAGTAAGGCAGTTTTTACTGAAACTAATGAAGTGTTCAGTGAAGCCTGGGTAATAAAATCGTTTTCTAAATTCTTGAATTGCTTTGCTTTGGTGCCTAAATGACCTGCTGTTTGTAATTTATAGAGCCTATATATAGTCTCTTTCCACAAATGTTTAGGTACACAGATTTATTTATGAAGTACTTTTCCTGTATCATCATAAAAATTCCGGTATAAGACATTCCCTTCAAGAATTAATCTATTTAAGTGTTTGTGATACTTTTTTAAGTTTGTTGAAGCGTACTTTAAGTCTGGTTGTTGAGTGTTTTGTTGAATCCAGCTTATTACTGTTCTAATACCTGCATATTTTGTTGCTCTTCTGCTAAATTCAGGCTAATTAAATTGTCTGTAAGATCTGGGAACTCATCTAATGGATTTGGATACTGAATTGAGTTTGTTTCTTGCTTTCTTTTAAGTTTAAATAGCCCTTGTATTTCAGTTATGGGTAAATTACTTTGCCGTTTTTGTAATCCTCGTAATATCCGAGTTTTTTGAGAGCATCTAACACGTCTACATTTATTTCATCCTACATTTTTTGTCATTGGATATTTCGGCATCTGGTAGTACATTTAATTCCACATCAGGGTTTTGTGCTTCTGTATCAATTTCTATTTCTTTTACTGGAATTCTATCTGTTAGCTTGAAAGACATTGTTGCTGTTTTATCGTTCTCCATTCGGGAGAGGAAATCTGCTGCGTAATTAGCGCATCCAGGAATGTGAGCAATTACTATGTTAAAGGCAAGTATTCTGTCTAAACAATTCCAAAGCGATGGCGGTATTACTTTTGATTGGAAGAATTGTGTAAGGCTTTTGTTGTCAGTTAGTATAATTACTTGTTTACTTGATCCCCAAATGTAGTGCGAAAAGTAGTCCAGCGCGGTTTACAAAGCTAGGAACTCTTTGTAATATATAGAGAACTTTAATTCTGTTGCGTTAAACAAGTGCGATCCAAATGATACGGGAGCGTATGTTTTCTTTTCTTTCTTTCCAGTTTCGTTTACATAGTCTTCCACCATTAGTACAAAACCTGCACCGTGGTAACTAGCATCACAAAGAGTTACATGCTGTAAGCGTGGTTTGGGCAATCGCAATGTTACATTTGTGGCTTCCATTAGATCCTTCTTTATTACTTATAATGCTTTTACATGTTCTTCTGTGGTTTCTATTACTGCATCCTTCTTCAGGAGCTTGTAAAATGACATTAGTTTTTCACCAAGGTTAGGGATGTAATTTCGGAGGAATTGTGTGTAGCCGATTAATCGCTTTGCTTGCTTTGTTGTTTCCAGCATTTTGAATTTATCGAGAAGTTTAGTTATTTTTGACTTTTCAGGTGATATTCTATCTGCACTGATGTTATTTCCAAGGAATTTCATTATATCTGTTGCTATTTCACACTTATCAGTTGACAATTTCAGTCCTGATTGACGTATACAGATAAATATTTCTCGTAAAGCGGGTACCAATTGTTCAAAGTTTGTTACTGCATTTCCAATATCATCCATAAACTGGTACAATTTCCTGAGGCTAAGCATGGGTCCAAGTAATGTCTGATAAATGAGCTGAATCCATTTACTGACTTGTTCAATCCTTGGGTAAGACATTTATAAGCATAAGTTCTCGAAGCAAAGTTAAATGCTAGCAGTTGCACTGATACGTCGTCTGCCATTTCCACACAGTGGTATGCTTGAGAACAGTCAAGTTTCGTAAACAACTTTTTCCCGGCAAAGTAGTTTATTGCGTCACTCATGTTCGAAATCGGGAAATTTGTTTTCACATAATCGTTTTTCAGCAAATGATTTACTTTTAACTAAAAACATGTATTCTAATGGCGTAAAACTTGAAAGTATAAAGTATGTTTTTTAATAGCCATTTCGCTTGTACGATCTTACAAGACAACCATTTTCTCTCGCAAAGGTGTAAAAATGTTTCCGAAATTCGATGAAAAGTTAGAGTAATAATGGTTCAAATATTGAAAGTCTACTTAATAAGAACTAAGAGGTATATTATCATTGGAGAAATAATCAGTAGTTTGTTTTTACATTGCAATGAAAACCGTTTTTTTTTTTCACGTAGGACAAGAGGCATTTCAACTGTTTGTATTTTGCAGAGTTTCAAGTCGTTCCCAGAGCAGCTGCTGTTGTACTTGGAGTCGATAGTTGCCATGACTTGGACCAGATTCACTCTCTTTATGTCTCACATTCCGATCGACTCCTGGCAGGTCTTCTCAGTCTACCAACAACTCAACTCATTCTTTGTACAGAGTCGTAAGTAGATGTGAGAGGTAGAAAGGTAGAAATAAGAGAATAATATGATCCTGTTGTCCTTCTTAAGCTTGATCTATTTTAGTTAAACTCTCGTTTGATTTTTTAAAAAATGTTTGGGACTCGGATAACTCTGGCCCTTGTCACATTAGACCCCCGTAAAATAACCTCTCACTTGGTCATAAAGTTGTAATTGGAGGCGTACAATGGGAAAAAGGTTATTTCCTTAGAAGCAAAATTAAAATATTACCAACGGAACAAATGGTAATATAAAAATTGCTTTTCAAATAAGTTAAACATTTTGTCAAGATCTAACCTGACAGTAGTAATCGTCAATTTTTTTTATTTTACTCAAAGATCTTTTACTCTGCTTAGTATACTTTTGCGTTCTTATTATCAGCTGTTTTGTCCGTTTGTTCTGTTTTAACTGTAGGCGGTTAAAATGTTCTGTGGGACCTTTACCTCTGTAAAACTTTATTAACTATTGATATCGGTGGAAGTATGTTGCGTTCCTTTTGTAGGTTTGCTAGGGAAGACTCGATTCCACAGACAGCTGTGCGAGTGGTATGCGCCTATTGTGATCAGATACATGGACACAACTGAGTCATCAATCGCTGCCAGTTACACCAAAAACATTGCACATGAAAAGTGGGAATCGCAGGGGTCAGTAAGACACTACTATCGATAAAATTTATCCAAAAAAATTATCCAAAATTTACTCCAAATCCTTTTGGTAGAAAGAGAAATTTTTTCTTACATAGTACAAATAGGAGGCTGTTTTCAAGTTTCTTAACCTGAAATATAGATTATTGTTTTATTAGTTAGCCTGGGAAATGTCAATTTTTACTTTTCAATTTTCAAAATATCTCAAAAAGGCTGAAACTCTGAATACCTTCCATTTAATAAGTGAATTTTGATGGCGATTTCATTTCGGTGAATGGGTTTCAAAAATGCCTGAATTTTTTGTTAATGTTTTAAGAGGTACATTGAAATGACAGCCCTTCAATTTGTTTTTTAAAGTTTTTTTAAGAGTTCAGGCTGAAGGGGCAAGAAGCCATACTAATCAGAATTGTGTTTTTAATGGCATTTTGGATTTTTGTCTCAAAGCTCAACGCGAACTGTTTCCCCATGTTTGTGCAATCATTTTTTGGTAGTTTTAGGATCGATCAATCTGAAAACCAGTGAATTTTGGGAAAGAGTTCTCAGGCTCGAGATAGTATCCATCTTTGTTTTGCTTCTAGGTCAAGCTGTTTATCAAGCGAAGACGTCTTCTGGAAAGTGAGAGCTCTCAAAAATTTCATCGATGACCTCCGATGGCCTGATGAAGAATTCAGTCAACATTTGACATTCCGAATGATGTTCCTTGCATCCAATGTCCTTGAAGCTGTGATTAAAGATGCGACCAAAGTTTTCCATCAGAAAGTGTCTGCAATTCCAAAGACCAGAGCAGCTCTATTGGGGCCAGAGTTGTGCGTGGCTATCAATGTCTTGACCAGATCTGATGATATTGTAAGTATTTATTGCTGCGCAACTGTAAGCTGAGCGTAGTAGCTATAATGCGATATTCCGAGGTTTTCACAATCCAAAGGATTTGGATTGTATTGGTTTCATCGGTTTATAATGCAGCCTTAATGAATTTTTTGTCCGAATTTTTGTCTAGAGCTCATAGCAGTGATTTTAGTGACTTTGACAAATTTTTTAAAAAAAGAAAAATTTTGGTGGAGTTTTGCGTTTCGCCCCTTGTTGCCTTTCATGTGAAGTTATCGCTTAGCCTCACTAATAGCAGTTCTGTGGTCTTTTAGTGCTGCGTAGTTTTGGGGAAGTTATGAGCCTCAGTTTTTAGCTAACATTTTTGATGACTTATACTGATTGTTTTGAATTTTTGTGAATTTTGTATGCTTCTATTATTTGCTGTTCTTTCTTGTCCTTTTTTACTTAATCGAATTGTCAAAAGACTTCCTTGACACTTAAGTTGTATGGCTTGCCGTGTTGAAAGATTTTTGCTTATAGATATGCGTTTTTTTCTTTGAGGCCCTTAGTTTTTCAAAATATTTCTGACTTTTGCCAAATTTCTGTTCTTTTCCCCTTTTTTTTTGTTTTCCATTGATTTCGGCAGACCTCTTGTTTGTTTGTCGACTTTTTTTGCATTTGTTCACAAATCAAAGCTGAAAATTTTCTGAAGGACTTTTTGCTCTCTTTTATGACTTTTGCACCCGCCAATTCTCACCCTCTCCAATAAAAGCTGATCAGTCATTTGTGTGATTCGATTTTGATCATACTTAGCTCACCTCACTCACCAAGTTGAGTTCACGTCTAAGGGCAAAATTTTGCGTTTGTGATAAGGATCCCTAATAAACAAGCTACTGTGGAGGGATTTAACAAGCCTTGTTAATGAGCTTGAAAGTTTTTGGATATTTTTTAAAGCGCCATCGATAACTTTTGCTACTTATTCTTGTGTTTGTTTTTTTCTGAATTATACGGCACGCAAGTGTATTTCACGGTATTCTGACGATCTGTCAGATGTGTTTTAATTGTTGTTACTCTTCTTTCACTCCCCGTCACCTTTTTGATGAAGTTCTATAGTGCGATTATACAATAGTGTTGTAATAAACCTTCTGAGTGCTTTCAGAGTTGTATACCTTATTGATTTTTTGGGGACAAAAATTCAAGTTTTCTTAATATGATAAAAGTTTAATTAATTTCAATGGTTAAATAATTTTACACTCAGTAGTAAGTGTTTTTACGGTTGGTACAATTAGTTGAAATTTAAAGTTTTGCGTGTTATAAAGTTTGTATTTTTAAAATGTTTCGGTTATTCGAGTGTTTTTGACGTTGTGTCACCCGCTTTGTCACACTGTAAATATGCTTCGTATGTTCTCTTAATGTTCCATCTTCTCTACTGATTTTCAGTGCCCCTAACTTTGTAAAATGAAATTAAAAATTAAGTCACAGTATTGGAGTTGAAACTACGAACAAAATGCAATGTATTGAGTTGTAATTTTAACGCCTGTTTAGTTTTGTCCAATTTGTTAAATATAGTTGATGTGTTTGTGACTTCTTAAAGTATTAAGTAATAATGTGTTTAAAAGGTTATTGAGAAATAAAAGTGATTATTCACGTGCTTCGAATTTTTGTGACATTTAGTTTCTGAGAATTTCTTGTGAGACTGAAAAATTTAGGTAGTCATCAGATCTTGATCAATGGTTTTTCTTAGAATTAAGAAATTTAAATTACGAAATGGTTATAAAAATTACAATTTTTGTGTTTTGAGATTTTCTTCTTGTCTTTGATCTCAGCTCCATATATCTGCTGGCTATCCCGGGTGGCCTTCTCATAGAATCTCATCCATACGTCAGGGAAATTTCATATAAACCCATCGATGGATCATAATATAATAAATTACCATTTAAAGCTCTGAGTGGGAATTATTGCCTTTAAACTATGGAAAACTTGAAATTTAACTTTTTGTTTTCTTTCCTATGCTTTTACCACGTTTTGGCAACTCTTTACCTGTATAATGCTTTTTGTGCTTCCAAACAGGAACTCGAAGGCCAGACGATGTCTGTTAAATGCTCACAACGAGTGTAAATTCTTAGCCTAAAGAAAACATTTACATGAAATCCGTCGATTAAATACTACTTGGCTTCTATTAAATTACTGTGCCTCGGAGGTAATTTGGAACTTATTGATTTGCTATGTTGGTTTTTTCTGGTCCATCAATGAATAAACGGTGGTCTATAAATGTTTTTTGATGTAAACCAATGGTTATCCCTTTGTTCTTTTATTGTTGCTATCTTAGAATCGATTTTAATAGTTGTGATAGTGATAGTTGAGCGGAAATATTAGTGGCATTCTCTCTGTTTTCTATATTTGGAACTATTTGAATTGTATTGGGGCGCTCTCTAGCAGTGATACTGTTTCTTTTTTGTTCCTATATAAGTTTTCCAAATCCGTTCTTAGTTTTTTGTTTAACAATGAAAACTTTTTGACACATAATTCAAGATGTCATGCTGTTTTTGTAAACTCTATTCACACTTTTTTTTGATGTCAAATAGGAGTGATCAAAATCAATTTGCAATGGCGATTGTTTTAAGAGAGAATGTTTGATCACGTACGCCACATGCACTGTTTTTCATCTTAATTGTTTCTGATTTGTTTTTTTTAATGAAATAAATGCCTTCTGATTTTCAACAGTGTCTCTTTGACACAATTTCTTTTCATAAAATTTTAATGAATTTGTTTTAGTTCTGCCCGTTTTTTTAATAGTTTGGTTGCCTCTTAGACTCTTTAATGACTTGTCTCGTAGGCTCCCTACTAAAGCATGGTTAAAGTTTTCTACGGGGTTCGGTACAAATTAATTTTTTTTTTCGACTTCGATACTTATTTGAAAAAAGAGTTAATGGTTTTTTTTTGTTTTGGCAGGGTTTTGCGTTTCTGTTTGCGTGCTTGTTTTTCTTGTTGTAATCTTTTTGTAACTTTTTTGCGTCTTTACAAAGTAGTTAGTGAGTTTCAAAGATTTGATCTGTTATACTTTGTTGCACACTTGGTTTTTACAAAGAAAGCGTTTGTGTTTAATTTCCCGTAGAAAGAACTTTCTAATTTGTTAATCGTTCTAATAAATTTTTTGATCTTGTTTTTCCTTTAAAAATGTTGAAAGTTAGTTACTTTATTGGTCCTGATAGACAGGTTGATAGTTTGTTTTAATCGGTTGGTTAAATTTCAGGACGTGTCCCGCTGTGTTTTGTTTGGTCTAACCTTTTTTATTGCGACCGATGACGTAACGCTTACTTCAAATCAGTTTCACTTTTATTGGAGCAATTTTCGTTTTTGCAGTTGAATATTTTGTAGGTTACGCTTGACTTATCTCACTGTCAAAATGATTTTAGCTCTCATTTCATTGAATTTTGTTTACTCTAATCGGAGGCGTCAAATAAAGATATATCACTTTTAATGAAGTTGCTTTGAGGGCACTTTTACTGTACAAATTTCTCAATTAATGGAAGACTGCACAGCATAATCTGATTTTTCCTAGAATTTTTTAGGTCTTTGTTTCCATTGGAATTTTGAAAATACAACTGCAACGTACAATATGTTTTTATGACATTTGCAAAACCAATTGTTGAAACAAAATTATAAGTAATTTGTTTCAGATCACGACTCTTCGACTGCAGAAGTTCCTTGCTAAAAACGTAAGCTCCTTTTAAATTTTACGATTACATACCACCTTTCATTACGTTCACCAATAATTACGTTCATAATTTTTCAGGCCAAAACGCCGCTGGCAACTACGAAGGACTATGTGAGTTTCTTTGCAATTCACTTAACTGATATCTGAACTCGCTGGAATTTTAATTTTGCTTGAAAAAAGGTTATCTTCAATTGCGGGCAACGCGAAAAGCTTTGTTATTATTTTTGCTTGATCCGAACTCGTAAGTGACAAAAAGTCGTAGTTTATTAAGTTGTGGTATTGAAGTAATATACAAAATTGGATCAAGCTCTTGCTTTTACTAGTTCAATCATAACGAGTAGTTAACAAAAACCCGAACTGGGAGTTTTTTAATCTTTTCCAGTAATAAGCTTATTTCACCTCCACTTCGGCCAATTTTATTTGAAAAACTCAGTGGCAAGTGCTCAGTACTTATGACAAACAGGTTGAACGATATAAGGGGTCCGTGTACTGTCGTAATATAATGTGGTTGGGATAGTAAATAAGAGAAAAGCAAGTTTAATCTAATTTTGGTGGCAGAAGGCTTATTAGCTTATTTTTTATCTGTACGTTTGATAATATTCCGGGCTCGGGTTCACTTCATAAAATTTTGTTCCGTTTGATTATATTAAGTATAGGTCACATGACTCTCCTTGAAGTCACTAAGGACTTCTGGCGTTTATTGAGAACCGCGGTTTGAGATGCTATGCCATAATTTTGAAGTGACTTCTGTAGATTCATGTACTTAAAACACGCAACTTGCACGTTTGAAAATGCCGAAAGTTCAGAGAAGTCAACTTCTGGCTATGTATATAGAAACTCGTGGCATTTTAATTTCTGGCACTGAAGACTTTCGACACTTTAAAGCTTAGACCTGCGCATTTTAAGGCATATTGTACCACGACGACTAAAGTCACTCAAGTTGTTCTCATAGTTTTGCTTAAGCATATGGTGATTTCATCAGTCCATATCGGTGATCAGCCCCACCGTAAAAACAGGTGTTGATATTGTGACCGCTTGTGTTTTATAGAAGGCGCTCAAGATGTCCTCTTCGCTTCTTAACCATCTGGAGGCTATTCACATTTCGCTCTCTCAAATTGTGAGTATTTGAATTTCGAGTTTTGATGAACGCTTAGTTGTACCAATATTACAGAATACGCTAAATAAAAATATAAAGCATTACCTCAACGTGGACAACCCAATGAACATTTCTCTTTAAATAGTTGCCCAATTTAAAGCCTAGCAAGGAAATTAAATGTGTAACGTCAGCGTAATAAAGTATATATATTTTCTGGTAAAATTTTGTTGCCGTTGTGAGGTCAAAAATGGATAGCTAAACTTTTTTTGCATAATACAGGCTTTATGTGGTCCAATTTTCAATTAATTGTGATAAATTTTCATTGGACCGTGGTGATGATATCACTTTATCAATGGAGTATCTCACATGTGAAGTTGAGAAGGTTGTTTTCTTTTTTTCCCAACACGTAAATTAATAATATAACCGAAAGGTTAAAGTTTGCATGCCTTCATAATAATCAGAATTATATATTGAAATAAATAATCAAAATTATACCTCAATCTACTTATGAACTTCTGGTTATTGATTGATTTTCAAACAATATTCTCGTATTGTGAATCAAATTTTAGCAAGGTGGCTGTATAGCAAAATGATTTTCCTTTCGCCATCAAATTTTTTTCAGTTTTAGGCCAATTTAACCTATTAAGACCATTTTCGTCGTTCTGGGAGTCAATTACTTTGAAGTGAAATGTCAGTTTTTCAAAACTGCAATTTTTTGCCACCTCGTAGATATCAGTTTTTATAGCTGCGAAGCTGTCAGCTGAATGGAGCTATATTTCTGTGCTCATGGTTTTTTTAAAATTCAAAGAATTTGAATTATATTAGGTTGCTATCTTTTTACGACTTGGAAAGGAGTATTGGTGGAGCGTCTTTTTTATTAATAGCCGCACAGCGATAGCTGGGGCTATTATTGGCCTTCTCTTGGTTTTTACAATTCAAAGAATTTGAATTGTGTTGGTGCGCTGTGTTTTTTTTTAAGATGTGTTCACACATTTTTCAATGATTTTGATCGTTCAAAACGGGATAAACAGGTAAAGCCCAGCGGGCATTAAGTTTCATTAGAGGCCCAAAGTGGGCTTTAGTTGTCCTACAAGTGCTAATAGTGGTGCAATTGCTGGGATGGCCTTAATTTAAGGTTAAAAGGTCATTTTTAGGAGTTTTTGGGCTCAAAATGGTGCAATTTTTCTTGTTTTTGTGATTTTTTGGAGTTTCTTTGTTTGATTAATCTTAGGTTGAAGTTTTTAAAAGTTGATTAATGTCGTTTGAGACACAAAATTGCTTGCCATGACAATTTTATGAGCTATAAGTTTTGGTTCTACAAACACAAACTCGCGAAATGATACTAATTTTTGCAATTTTTTTCAGTTTTTTGAAAATTTTTGTCATTTTTGAGTTTTTTTAGCCCTAGGTGCCAAGAAACCTCCTCTAGAGTTTGATAAAGGGTTTGATGATAGACTACTGCATAGTTTCTAGTGGTAATGGAGTGGTTTTCAACTTTTTGCCATCATGAATTTCAGCATTTTTTGACAAAGCTTGCAATTTTTTCATACTTTTTTGACATTTATTGTCATTATTGAAGTTGTTTGAGTCCCAGAGGCCAGAAAACCTCATTAACGGTTGGATGATCAGTTACTGAAAAAATTTTAGTTGCCATGGAATAGGTTTCAACTTTTGAATATCACAAATTTTAGCAATTTTTTTGACAAAATTCGCATTTTCAGGTTTTTAAAAATATTCGTCATTTTTTCAGTTTTTCCAGCTTCAAGGACTAGGCAATCTCCTTTGAGGTTTGTTAATAGGGCACTTCGTAGTTTCTAGTAACAATGGAATGGTTTTTAACATTTTAGTTTCTCGAATTTTAGCATTTTTTTGATAAAATCTGCAATTTTTTTAAGGTTTCCTTAAGTTTTTGTCAGTTTTTGATATTCGTCCATTCTCAAGTGTGAGAAAACCTATTCCACGTTCTAATAAAAAATTACTGCATGGTTTTTAGTTTGAAAGCTTCGAGTTTTAGCAATGAGTATATTTTGTTTAGTTTTGATTCTTTAAATTTCTCAATTTTTTTAGATGATTTTGTTTGTTTTCTGGCTGGAATTGTTCAATTGATCTGCTGTTGAGGTAGAGTACGTCTGAGTTTTTCATTCTATTTTTAAGTTTGAATTTTTTTCTCAAAATTATTGCCTATCCATCTATGAGCCAATGAGTTTTTTAAGGCTTGGAATTGGGTTACTGGATAGCCGCTAGAGACATAGAAATGATTCTGAAGATATTTATATCACAATTTTCAGCAACGTTTTCTGATAATTTGCAATTGATTTCTTTTTTTTCTTAAAATTTTTGGTCATTTTCGAGTTAATCATCGATCTTCAAGGGCCAATGAATATTTTTCAGGTCTTGCAGATATAATACTGGACCGATTTCAGAAACAAAAATTGATTTTGAACATATTTTTGAAATAAGTAATTTTAAAGGGAAAACATTTTGCCTTAGGTTTGAAAGCTTCGAGTTTTAGCAATGAGTATATTTTGTTTAGTTTTGATTCTTAAATTTCTCAATTTTTTTAGATGATTTTGTTTGTTTTCTGGCTGGAATTGTTCAATTGATCTGCTGTTGAGGTAGAGTACGTCTGAGTTTTTCATTCAATTCTTTGAATTGTATTTCAGGACTTGTCCTGCTATGTTTTTTATTTCGTCATGATTGTTGTTATGACCATATGACGTCACAGCCACTTTTTGTTCATTCGTTCATGCAATTTCAACTGAGTTGCATGTTTGACGTCATTTTTCGCTCTTAGTGGAGCGAGTTTTTTTCATGCGCGTGATTAAATTTTTGGTCACACTTGACTTACCTCACTCTCAAAAATGACTTCCTCAATTTGAAATTGACTTGTTTTTACTTTAATTCAAAGAGATAAGGTCAAATGGGTGTGTGTCACTCTAAATGAAGCTTAATTGAGAGCAGCTAATAGAGGCAGCAATAACTTATACAGATTTTTAAATCAAAATATAACAGATCAGCCTTCAATGAAAAGACGAATTTATTTGGTCTGTCTTTTTTACTGTTTTTTTTAGACTGCCGATCTACGAATCTATTGCGGCTATTTTCTGGCAATCTGGCAGCTATGTTTTTTGATCGGTAATCTTGTTGGAGTGTATTGGCAACAGAAAGTGAAATGCGTGAAAAGAAAGTTTTTGGTCAAATTGCTGATGAGCTGAGAGAAAAGAGAGTGATGTCGATTATTTGAGAGAGAGCGAGAAAAGTAGGTCAGAAAAAATTTTCCACTGAGTGAGCAGAAATTTTTTTTATCATATGCTGCTTTTTGAAAGCTGTTTTATTGTTTTAATTACAACTTTTTCAGTCAAAGGTGTTTCGCTCGATTATCTAAACTCGTAATTGTCCGTTTGGAAGCTTTTTTGACCATCTGAAACAAATTTTTACTTTTTCAGTTTTCAGCTATTTTTTACGATTTTGCTCTGTTTTAAGCGTTTTCAGCAATTTTTCTATCCTCCATCGAATTTTGATAGCGTTTGGAGTGTGTTGTGGTCAAAATTGGTTCTTCTAGCACTTTTGGTTGTCTCGCAATTTGATTAGTATTAACTTTAAGTTGTTTTTTTTTCCAGAGAATCGAATATATTTGAACAAATTTTTGCCAGTTTTTGTCTGTTTTTAAACTTTTTTTGCCTATTTCTTCAAATTTTATGGTTCTCGCTATCGTTTTTCTGGGTGATTTCTTACTTAAGAGGAATTCTATAGGAGTTTTTACATTGCACTTACACTTGAAAGCTAGACAGGACACTTTGCACTGAAATAAGTTATCCGAATTTCTAATTTGTTTGATTTTTCCTGTGATTTTTAACTTTTTTAAAAATAATTCTGCAACCTACTGGTCGGATGACTGATCACGCAAGATATTCAATTATAAATTCTCGAAATATTGTTTGGCAGGTTGCATTTTACCGTTTTAGAGTTTTGTTTGATTTTTTTTCTAGGAAATATTTTTTTTTCATTTTTCCTTTGTTCCTTTGCCATCAATTTTCCTTTTGCTCGGTTTTTGTTTATGATCCTTTAAGATTGTCTTTCAGCTGATATTATGTTGTTGTAAACTAACTGTTTTTCTGTAGTACCAATTCTTAACTGTACCTTTGGAGTTGCAACTTATCAGATACTTTTTTGTTTTTGTCAATTTGTTTTGTCATGTAACTTTTCCTGTTAGTTTCAAAATGTTGAGTTTAATCGAGAGTTGAGTTTAAATAGAAGGTGCTTCAGGTCAGTCAGGGTTGACAGTCGTCTACTCCGTGTAGTTTTCAGAATTCTTCCGGCTATGTTTTCTTTCAAGATCTGTTCACACATTTTCATGAATTCTGAAGTCAAATTGAAGCGATGATTTTGGTCATGCCGAAACAGGAAGTGGAGCGAAAAAACGAGAGGTTTTGCGGCGTGAACTGTTTTCATTATAATTGTTAAGTAGATTGAGATAACGGTGTATCAGCAAACATTCGCTTTCTCGCTAGCGGTTTTTTGTTTCGATTTTTACAGCTTTGTGTCATTTCTCACTCTCTTTAGCCAACGTTTTTAGCTCATTTGCTTGATTAGATTTTTATCATACTTGACTTACCTCATTCAGTAAAATGACTTCTGCTCTTTGAAACTTGAGTTTAATTTGAATTAGTTTAAGGTCAACGGAACTCATACATGTATTAATGTTCCCTAATGAAAAGGCATATGCGCAAAGACTTTTCACAAGTTTCATTGATTTATCGCTGATTGTTTTTACATAGATTTTTGAGCGGCGTCGTTAACTTTTTCAACTTATATCTGTATCGGTTTAATTGCTCTTGAACGAAGTTCATAGCAATTATTGTAAACGTGTTGCTCTTTTATGCAATTTTTTTACTAGACCATTTTGCGATTTTCTTCTAGAACACTCTTTGACTTCTCAAGCAACTTTTTCACGCTTTTGTTCTTCATTTTTGAGTGATCTATTGCTCTCTTTCCGAAGTAAAGCTTGTTGCTAATATAAAGTTGGTTGCAGCATACCAAAAATAAGGGACAAATAGCACAGTCAGCAATGAATATGGTTATGAAGCGGGAAGTGAATGGTTCGAATTCCGCTGTGGGAAAATGTTTTTCCACCTGCCTGTCGTTCGAGAGCAATTCTTCCGACATTAGTCGGTTTAGGTTTCTATCTCTATTATACTGCACGCAAGTCTATTCTTTCGCTGCTATTCCGCCAATATGCCCGCTATGTGAAAATTTTAATTTCTGAATGAATGGGCGTGATGGTACTCCATGTCGTTTCATTGTCCTTTGATTATATTGAGTGTCCATAAAATCTCACCAAATGTTCAAAATAGTTTTTTGAGACAGTCAACTTTTTGTTGCTACAAATTGTGAATTAGATTGAAGAATCACGTATGTTTCAATTAAAATGTTTTCTTAATGACATATCTCGACTCAATCGTACTGGATTTCTTAAATTGAATTTCTATTGAGTAACAACTTGTTTAAAGCAACTTTTTTTACGAATGAAATATGAAAAATCGCAGCTCAGTTGAAATATCAAGATGCTTACAATTGTTGAACAACTGAAACAACAGCCATGTTAAAAAAGATGTAGCATGTAGTCTCAACTGTGTATAAATTATTTCTCTGTTAATATTAACGATTAGGCATGTTTTGCAAGGCTGATTTTGTAATTTTATTGCCTCTCTTTTAGTTCAAAAATCTTTCTAAAAATTTTAAGACAAGAATTGATTTCTTTTGGTTGCTCTGTTCACTAATGCCTATTTTATTTTGTCCTTCCGAGACAAGTTTGTTTGACACTATTATTACCCATGCTCAAATTTGGCTCTTTTTGCCTTTTCAGGTTTCTCCCTCAGAAAAGTAAGTCAATTGTTAAGTCATTTTTTGCTCCTTTTTAATAGCAGCCATCAAACGACTAATTTTTTAAACAGTTTTTCGAAATGTTTGATTGCTTTTTCTCCGTGATTATAAAAGTATTTCTAGCCAATCCGAGAGACCATTTTTTAACTTGTCCAATGATAATTATTTGAATTGTATTTGGGACTTGTGTGTCATAATTTGCTTTGCCTTTCGTTTGCGTATTTCCCACGATTGCCCTCCAATTTACCTCTATCAATTTCATATGCAACTTGATTAGAATTAAAAAGAAATTACCCAATATAATTACAGCCATGGTCATAACTCAAAGCTCATGTGGAAACTTATAGCTGGAACCAATATATTTTCAATTGAAACTCTTTTAAAAGATTTTAAAGCGAAACCGAAAATTGCTGTTCAAAATTTGTATGTTTTTTGTCTACATGGTCCTTGTCTAAAACAGTGTGGGGCATGAGGTAGTTTGCTTTCATTATTGTGAAAATGAATTAAGTCTTTTTTTCTTATTCTGTTGGATTTTCGTGTTTGTATGTTTATCTTTCCCTCAACAAGTTGCTTTCTTTTGAAAATATATATTGAGCTACTCGATAAGTTATTGTACAGCTTCTCAAGAGCTTTTATATAAAACAAAAATTGAAAGATACTCGCTGTCGTACAGAGCGACCCGAATGTACAATGTATTTAAACGTCAAGGCATTTTTACTGATGAATTAACCAGCGCATCACAACGAGAACTCTTCATTCAATCATAAAATTATCAACTCGTACGTTTTCGATAATCATCAGCTAGTGAATTGTATATTTGGAAATTAATTTAATTTTTTGCCTTGGGATTTTTCATGCATAAGAAGGGCGTCTGAAACCTTCTAGAGGCCGAGATTTTGACCTATTTTAGCCCATGATACATTCAACACTTGTCAAAATTCGGGGAAGTTTTTCCAAGTGGTTGAAATAGGTCAAAATCTCGGCCTCTAGAAGGTTTCAGACGCCCTTCTTATGCATGAAAAATCCCAAGGCAAAAAATAACATTATTTTCCAATAAAAAATTATTAAATCTAGGATAAATGTTTGGGAGCACCTGTGGCTCCGCTGTTTTCCCTTTCCATATTGCCACATTTGGTATTTTCCTTATTTGAAGAAATAAATTCTTTCTTTAATTTCTTTCTTTCTTCCTTAGTTACACAATCTTAAAGATTTTTGGTTGCGGAAACGTCCGGCTAGAAATCACATTTTGGTAATGATTCTAATCACTCAAAAAGTATAAAAGTGACCGAAGAAGTGAGTAGTTAGTTATAAGGCGTAATTTTTTTCAAGCGACTGTTAGGTGGAGTACGAAATTCGGCGTTTCAACTTTTATAATTTTTGAAAGTGCTTGACTTTTCAGAGATAATTTTTATCCACGTGCGTCAACGTATCTTGTTACTATTTTAACTTTTTCGAAAGTCTGAGTAATGAATTCTAATCTTTGATTCTGTCGATGAGACTTGAATTTTTAGTTCAGGATATCCTTTTGTTGTTTTTAGTTTGAAGCTGCGCTGAAAGAGCAATTGGTGGAACTGGCCAAGTTCGACAACAAAACGACATTCATTTATTCAATCTACTCATTCGGTGTGAACCTTAAAACGGTAAAATGTCCTCATAAGCACTCTACTCTCTTCCCTCCCCCCATGCTAAGTAGGCATCAAAATTCTATGTCCCCCGCTCGTGTTTTACTCATAGTAGCTTGATATTTAACAGCACAATTTACAGCTGGTGCTCTTAAAGGGCCTTGGTGGGGTGGGGGCATATAAAAATATTGGTTAGTGAGTTGAAAACCCATTTGAGCATCAACTATTGAACCCTGAGCTTCTGTCTAAACCTGGGAAATCAAACCGTGTAGCCAAGGTATGTTACGAATATATAATGTTTGTGAAATAGAAAGTGGTTCGAACAGTGAGCAAGCCGACAGACGAGGAGTTGGCACAAGAGGCCAACACTTCCCTCATTGACAATGCTCCTGTCTGGCTAGTCAAATGGCTCCTCAGCAGCTCAGGAGTAAGTACAGTTAATCAGTATACTCTTTGTCTAACAACTCCACGCATAAAAAGTTGAGATAATTTTACCTTAGCTGTGGAACGGTGAACTACGGTGAAGATTCCGTAAAAAAATTACAAGATAGTTGTTTCCTACACAAAGCATCTTTTTAGGGAACAATGTTTAAAAGGATGTGTTTAACTTCTAAGAACTTTTCTCCATTATTTGTTCTGACTTCCCCCCCCCCCCCCCCCCCACACACATAAAACTTTCCCGCCCCTAAGCGCACAACACATATTTTGTACAGCGACAAGGTGTCTGCGTTTATGATATTCGAAACGGGTGATAGCCGTACGTTATCATGGCCCTCACCAACAATCTGATCCAATAATTGAGTCTGATTAGGTTGAGGAGAATTTGTACTTTTGGTGTTATGTGTTTTCTGATCGGGTATTTTCGTTTTATCAGGAGCAATCTGATGAGTTTGACATCTCTGCACCCTACATTGACTTTCTCAGGAACAATCTGGCTGTAATGCGAGAACACATCAAGTGCGACGAATTTGTCGAACTATTCTTCAAGGTAACATTCTTCACTCTTTCCCTTATCAATTATCAAATTTAACTTTTTATACGAGTTTTCAAAATTTAGAGATGTAAACATTTGCAGGTGGTGATACACCCTTTGGAACGCCCCTCCTAAAGCGCTTTTTGCACTAATAATGCTTGATATTACCTGATACTAGACGGGAATAGTCATTTCTAGTATTAAAACATTATTAGCTATGAACATCTCAATTATGCTATAGTCCATCGGTGTACAAAATGTAAATTCAAATTCAAATTTTATAATCATAACAAAAAAGTTTGGTTAAACGATTATATATTAAAAATCATTTTACAGACATATGAATATTTTGGTCCAATTACTAATAGAAATAAGTTCTAAAACATTGTACTTGTCTATCTAATGGAACATGTTGATGTAATTTAACCATTTCGCTATTAAGTTTTTTGTTATTTGATATTTTCCAAGATTTGGAAAGACGCCTTTTCTGATCTTTGACTGCTTTCTTTGTACTGCTTAATTGTATCAAAGCACTTGAAAACAGCAATTTTCTTAAATAAAAGTTCATCTGGTAAAATTTTATCTCTTAATAAAAGATCTCTTTCTTTGTCATTTTTTGATTAAACACAGATAACGACAAGTGACCCTGGGTTTTATTATTCCATTATACTGAATTTCCCTAGTGTGCGGTTGCTCATTTTGTGCGAAAACTGCATTTTCTGTTTTATCTCAGTTCAACTTTGACATATTCTCTTTCATATAACTATTTGTTTCTAGAAAAATATTGTTGGTTTTTGTTGGAAGATTTTTGTCTTTTTTTGAGTTAATCTGCGAATTATAAAACTCCTTCGCTTTTTCACCGAGAAATCGTTAATATTCCTTTAAAAAATTGATGGAAATTGGGGAAATCCACTGATAGTTATAAATTTTTAGTAGCTGCGAAGCGATACCCGCTATTATTCGCCACATCGTGGTTTTTTACAATTCAAAGAATTGGAATTGTATTGGGGCGCTGTCTTTTTTTAAGATCTGTTCAAACGTTTTCATGATTCTTGAATTCGAATTGGAGTAATGATTTTGGTCAGGCCGAAACAAGAAGTGGATCGAAAAAGCGAGTGGTCACTCTTATTTTAAAGTAGAGTGAGAAAAGGGTGTTGGAACAAAAATTCGCTGTCTCGCTAGTGGTTTTTTTGTTCACATGCGGCAATTTCACTTTGGTTTTTACTGTTTTCTCGATTTTTCGGATCAATTTTTTTCCTAAATGGTTTTCCCAATCCATTCATAGTTCATTCTAGGCCTAGCCTTTCGTTTAAACCATATTTCTCTTTCTCGCTAGTGGTTTTTTTGTTCACATGCGGCATTTTGACATTGATTTCCAGTTTTTTAAAATATTTTTGATCTCATTTTTTTTCAATGGTTTTCCCAATTCACTCATAGTCCGTTCTAGGTCTAGTTTTTGTTTAGTCAAACAAAATGCTTTGAATTGTACGTCAGGACTGGTCCTGCTATGTTTTTTTTCGTCGTCTTCATCGATGATTCTTACGACCTGACTTCTTGGAATTGAGTTTTTCAATTTCAGTGATTTCATTTTTAAGTCAATTGCGTGACTGACCTTACTAAAAAAAGGACTTCTGAGCTCAATGAACTCTACATTTTATGACTATTTACTAGTTAAATGTCAATAGTGTGCATCTAAGTAGTGCCAAACGTATGTGCCCTAATTCTTGACAATATGAGTCTTGAGTTTTTGATTTTGAATATTAATTTTGAAAAATTTCCATTAGGGCTTTTTCCTTATAGAGCTTATGTGTTTCATAAAAATGACAGTCCGAACTTAACCAAAATGTCTAGTGGTCTTCTAATGGGGACTGGTGGTCAATCTGTCTATCTTTAGTTGTTTCAATTCACGGAAGGCCACAAGCGTCTATCGCTGCTATTTTCCGACAATCTACCGGCTATTTTTCACGCATTGTTTTCTATTGGCATAGCTTTTGATTTCATTCCAAATCCATACTTTGTATTTAAAGATATTGAAAAATTGAGCCAAATGTTATGGGAAAATCTTGTTCGATGGAGTCGAGAAAAGTTTATCTCTTCAACTATTGGATCATATATACGTACACCAACGCTCCACTGGGCAATAATTTCAGTCGGAGTTGCATACAATATTGACCTGATTGCTTACAAGAGATAACCTATATCCGCATTTCATTTCATCTTCTGTTGTTAAATTAGGAATAAATAGTTGGTACGCCATCTACGTTTTACGCCTCTGAGTCATGAAATGCCTACCTTACAACATTGCTTTAGTTAGGCAAAATGACAAAATTATTGTTTTTTTATTTTTGCTGATCACGACGCTAGATTATGCTTGATCGTATTGTCTTTTTCTATTTCGGTTTAAGCTTTATAGTTTCCCGTGATTTAGTTTCAGTTTACAAACATCAACATCCGTTTTGAATCATGACTTGATTACAATTCAACTAAAAATGGCAACTTACATGTTTCAAAATCAAGAATAAAATGGCGAATTGCATTCGAAAGTGATGGCGACTATTAATATATGCGATTAAAATTAATTCAGGGCACTATTTTAATTTATTTTTCAGACCATTATCTATTTGAGGGTGTGTTTAGGACATGTTTGACTCACTGGTCCTGACTCTGCTGGATTGGACCCAGAAAAGGATACAAGTCCAACTGGACATTATTCAGCTCAACTCTGTCAACAGTCTACTCAAAGTAAACAACATCAGATGTGCTTTTGTTTATTTCCTCTCAAACGTACCTTCTCGTATTATTTAAACCGACTTCGGATCTTTTCCGTTTGTGCCCTCCCTCCCCCCTCCCCCCCCCCCAAGCTTAGTGGGTGCATTTTATTTGCAACCCCAAGACGCACGTGCCATATTTTTACATAATACATTATTACTATGTAATGACACGTGATCTGTAACTGAGGGGTGCATAACGTACTGGGGGCACAAACGAAAAAGATCCCCTGCTTCTATTTTTCATGAAGATTGACGAAGTATCAATACTAAGAACTGTGGGGGTTTTCGATAGAACATCGACATGAATTTTGAGTTAAAGCATTTTTTCTGCAATGCGGTTTTGTCGCTGGATTTCTTTGGATACATGAGAGGTAATCACCAACTTGTCACTGCGATAGAACTCTTTTTTCGATTGTGTGGGCGCTGCTGACTTGAAATACTTAACACGCAGGTATTGAAATGCCAGATGTCTGCAGTGCCAGACTCTATAGTGCCAGATTTTCCTATATACAGTGCCAAATTTTTAAAAAAGTACAAAGTGTTACTCATGCTAAGTACAGGTTGGTCACATGGCTCTGATGACTTCACTAGGAAAATTTGGCTTTAATTGAGAACCGCACAGAGGTTCTATTATTAAGCCAAAATTTTGAAGTGACTTCATCAGACTAACATCATCTAATTTTAAGTTGAACTATGTTGAGAGAACAATTCTGCCCGTTAGTGTGTAAACTTTGTGCTATATTTGTTTATTTTTACTTGTTTTTTTTTCAGAAAAGCTACCGTTCCTTCCTGATGGAAAATCTGAAAGTGAAACAGTTGGAAACTGACAACCTGAAGCTACTCCGAAACAGACTTGAAGCCGAGGAAAGGGGTGCAAGTCGACTTGGAAAGGGCAATTTGGTCACTGAGGGCGTGGCCGATTCGGATGAAGAAGACGAAATTGGAACTCGCTGATTTGCTGAAATTATTTTAGCTGATCCGATTCATATCTAATGGAACAAATATACAATCATATCATTTAGGCAATAGCCATATTGCATAAAAATCTCAATAAAGTGGCTTGATTTGATTTAAAAAGAACAAGTTTTTGCTTTCAATGCTTCTCAAATCATCAAAAAAATTGGTAGTTGTTAGATGGTTTACGTGTCGAGTAGATAAATGGAAATAGCAAAATTTATTCTGGTCAAATTTGTAGTGTTCTTGTATTGCATTTAAATAGTTTAAACAGAATTTTTTGAATTCATTTTTGTAGTGTTGATTGGAGATTTTGTTCTGTACAGAAGTTTAATAGTTCTCAAACGAAGTTTGTAGCAATTATATGAGTCCTGTAGTCTTTTTATGCGATTTTTTTGCTTGACCGATTTTTCGTCTGACCCATTTGACTTTTCGTCCTCAAAAACGTAACAAACAGGAGGGCATAAATTCTCGACGCAGTTCTCTTAGAGCCTTACTGATTTTTGAGAATGCGATTCACCAAAACGGTTTTCAGGAAGCAATTTCTTGGTGTGAAGTGCGGTTCTTAATCTTAAAAATTTGACCCCCCCCCCCCACTCCCGTAGCTTGATCCCCCACATGCTAGCATCTCCCAACTGGAGATGTCCCAGCTGGACACTACCGGAACCAACCGCTCGCCGGTCGTTTGAGAGCAATTCGCTCGATGTTAGTCGGTAATATTATTTTCTGTGCTCATGGCTAAACCATAATTAACTTGTTTTACTAATTGACGGGTATGGGCTGCATTTTGTGGCGTCTCTAAGTGGCAAATGGCTAGTTGTAGAGTGTTCCGAATTATATTTTTGATTTCAAATAAATGTTTTGTTTGTGCCAGTAAATCTCGTGGTTTCCTGACTGAGCGCAATAGTGTTCTGTAAAATGTCAACAACTTGATGATTAATTGCTCTCAAACGAAGTTTGTAGCATTTATAATAGTCCTGTCGGTTTTTTGTATGCAATTTTTCGCTTGACCGATTTTTCTTCTGACGATTTTGACTTTCTGCCCTCAAAAAGGGATAAACAGGTAGCACCCAGCGGGCATTAAGTGCTCTTAGAGCCTTTCAGCTCGGTTTCAGCTCCAAATTTTTTGGAAACTTATACTTATGGTGTGAAGGGCGGTTCTTAGAGGTTGAAGTCCCATCCACTGTTGACCTACCTCCCCCCACTTTTGCCCCCCCGCGCTGTTACCCCCACCACACTGTTGCCCCCCCCCTCCATCAGCCCTCCGCGCATCCCCTGTCTCTAGCTACTGACGAACAACTCGTTGAAAACACGCAACTTTATACTGCAATTTTTTTCAGGCGTTTTAGAAAACTTTGACATTTTGATTTTTATTAGCCCTAGGTGTTATGGAACATCCTCTAGATTTTAATAAAAGGTTACTGCATAGTTTCTAGTGGTAATGGAATGGTTTCATCTTTAAGTGGCAAATGGCTAGTTGTAGAGTGTTCCGAATTATATTTTTGATTTCAAATAAATGTTTTGTTTGTGCCAGTAAATCTCGTGATTTCCTGACTGAGCGCAATAGTGTTCTGTAAAATGTCAACAACTTGATGATTAATTGCTCTCAAACGAAATTTGTAGCATTTATATTAGTCCTGTCGGTTTTTTGAATGCGATTTTTTGCTTGACCGATTTTTCGTCTGACGATTTTGACTTTCTGCCCTCAAAAAGGGATAAACAGGTAGCACCCAGCGGGCATTAAGTGCTCTTAGAGCCTTTCAGCTCGGTTTCAGCTCAAACTTTTTTGGAGACTTATACTTATGGTGTGAAGGGCGGTTCTTAGAGGTTGAAGTCCCATCCACTGTTGACTTACCTCCCACTATTGGCCCCCCCGCGCTGTTACCCCGACCACACTTACCCCCCCCCCTCCATCAGCCCTCCGCGCATCCCCCCGTCTCTAGCTACTGACGAACAACTCGTTGAAAACACGCAACTTTGTACTATATTGCAATTTTTTTTTCAGGCGTTTTAGAAAATTTTCTGATTTTTATTAGCCCTAGGTGTTATGGAACATCCTCTAGATTTTAATAATAGGTTACTGCATAGTTTCTAGTGGTAATGGAATGGTTTCAACATTTTAACATCACAAATTTTAGAATTTTTTTTTACAAAACTTGCAATTTTTTCAAATGTATAGACATTTATTTTTCCTCATTCAAATTTTTCCAGACCCAGGGGCCAGAAAACATCCTAAGGGGTTTCATAAGTTTTTTAAAAAAATTTTTGTTGTTTTTAGGTTCTTTCGGCCTCAAGAGCCAAGGAACTTCCTCTAGGGTTTGAAAATGGGTTATTTCATAATTTTTAGATGTAATAGAATGTCTTGCAAGATTTCAACATCACGAATTTTAGCCTTTTGTTGACAATTTTTGCCTTTTATC
The DNA here is from genome assembly GCF_964194025.1 of Convolutriloba macropyga. Lineage (NCBI taxonomy): Eukaryota > Metazoa > Xenacoelomorpha > Acoela > Convolutidae > Convolutriloba > Convolutriloba macropyga. Next base: position 32,077,414 of record NC_134482.1, on the reverse strand, counting down.
ATTTTTTTTGACATTTAGGGGTCATTATTCAAGTTTTTTGAGCCTCAGGGGCCAGAAAACCTCCGTTGAGGTTTGATACTAAGTTATTGGAAAATTTAAGTTCATGGATTAATTTCCGTGAACTTAAATTTTGGAAAATTTGAATTCACGGAGCTTCCTCGAGGGTTTGATTATATGTTATTGCAAAAGTTTTAGAGGTAATGAAATGTTTTCCAATATTTTTATATCACGAATTTAAGCAATTTATCAAAATAATTGCAATTTTTCATGTTTTTGATTTTTTTTGTAGCACCAGGGGCACTGTGACCTCCTCCAAGGTTTGATAATAAGCTGCTGCATAGTTTCTTGAGTTAATGGGATGGTGACCAATATTTTTTATGACTTCAGTTTTAGTAATTTTTGGATAAAACTTAGTTTTTTTGAAAATTTTATAATGTTCCAAGTGTATGGATCTTTATGAGCCAGTGAAAACATTTCAGGCTTGAAACAGGGATACAGGTTAGTCTCTTTAGACAACGAAACGGTTCTTAAGATAAAAATATATTGAATTTTAGCAAGATTTTTATTAATATTTGCAATTGTTTCGAAATTTTTTTAAAATTTTTTTTATCCCTTTCTGAGTTTAACGACCATTAATGGCCAACGAAACTTTTAAGTTTCGGTGATGGGTTACATGACAGAACTTTCGTGACAAAAAACTGTTTTGAACTTTTTTGTTACTGCGAAGTTGAAAACTTCTTTTTTTAATATTGCCTTAAAATTGTTTCTAAATGATTTATTTACTAGCAAGGCTAGAAAACTAGAAATTGTGGAATGAATCCCATCATGGAAATTATTCCTTTCTATTTTTTTCGCTCTGTCGGTTAGGGTTTTCTTCATTCTTTTTCTCGTTCACGTTTTAAACTCTCGTTACATTTTTTTAACCTCACGTTTTAACCTCTCGAAATTGATTCAACACGCCACCCACCCACCGCCTACTCATCAGTCCCCCAATCCACTTTTGCACCCCCGCTGCAGTGCACCCCCGCCGCGATCAGCCTATGCTTCTTCAATCAATCTACAGCTAGCCTCACTAAGCCGCGGCTAGCTTCTGACGAAGTCAACCGGTCGTTTGAGAGCAATTTGCCCGATATTAGTCGGTTATGTTTCGTTGTTTTTTCAGAAATTGCTAACATAAACGCCAACTAGGCTGAATCATACTTTTAATTGTCAGGCATGGTGAGAATTAATTATGATCTGTTTATTGAAGGGTGGTTGTAAGGCTCGATTTCAAGCTTGACAAAAAATGGTCAAAGATTATAGGGAAAAACAACCTAATGTTCAAAAAGACTGTAGACCTTTTAATTTTCATGCTGAACTAAAACCTTCCGAGGCAAAAAAGCATCAGTTTAGCGCTACTTCAACAACTAAGAAGTTATACTGGTGAATTAAGTGCAATTCTAAAGAGAACAATGACTCTCATCTACATTTCACTTAATTGTCTACCAATTAAGGAAGAGATGAAAAAATTAACTCTTCGTTCAACAAACTAATAATTGATAGAAATAATCCACCTTAGAGGGCCGATGCACCTGTCAATAATTTGACTACCAGAAAAGACGGCGATAAAAATCAAATAATTACAAATTTTAATTTTGACCAAAACTCGTAGTTCATTTTTTAAAAAAACCATTACTAACCAAATCAAAATGGCATCAGTTAAAATCTGTTTTAAAATATTATTCTGCATTTCCTTAGAGAAAACTTTGTGACTTAGTATTATGTCGACAAACAATGAGCAAAATGACAAAGGTTAATAAAACGTTGCTTCTTTTGAAAGAAATTATGTCAAACTGATCAGAAACATTGTGCATCAGCTGAAGTCAGTGAGAGAATCATCTGAAGATCCATAGAGAGTGATTGAGATCTTCGATAATCCAGGATGTGTCATACGACTGCAAACAGAACGAAAAATGCAGGCCAAAAAATGTAGAAATTTTCACGAATTTGGTGTCCCAGCCAATTAAACATAAAGCTGTTCACTATGACAATTAAAAAATTTTGATTGCATTTTTTTTAAATGACTCGAGGACCGTCTATTATCGTGATTCTGTCTGTCAAAAGAAGTCAAAACCCTACGAAATGGGCGAATATGCAAAACTCACTAATATTTCAAAAAACTGGTTTTTACCAAGAACAAAAATCATTTTAAGAAATTGAAACCGTTAAAAAGAGCAAGATGTAGCTCAGTAGATAAGGGATATGACTTGTCTACAGAGATGCTAAGCTACAATTAAGAAATAAGATTGGCACGGCTCAGAAATTCATCGCCTTTTTTAAAAATAATTTTACAAAAATCATAGCCAACATAAGCTTTCGACCAAAAGAGTAGACAGTATATCTTGCAAATTCTTCGATAATTAATTGCGTTTTTCATTATTGAGAATGAGTAATAAGACTATCAAATTACATTAAATACAAGCAGAACTGCTTTTATTTATTAAATTACATTAAATACAAGCAAAACTGCTTGTAATTAAATAAAAATATTTTCAAAACCACAGTGTTGAAGCCACTTTATATATAAAATGTTATCTGCGAGTAAATTAAATCTTCATTTGCGCCTCATTTGAACATCATAAATTCTCTTTGTAAAACGACTATCTGATAATGACCACCTTAAGAAGACCACAAGAATTGAAAAGTATCTAAAACTCACAATACTCTTCAGAAACAAATTGTCTAATTCCTAAAGACATCAGTCAAAAACTTTTAACCGACAGAAAAATTATTGTTTGCTTCAACAAAAAGTTAACGAGCTCTCAAAAATGATGTTAGGCTACCAAAATGATACAAAAAAATGGAAAATTAAGAAAAAAGACGCAAACTACGACAAAAGGGAATAAGTCGAAAAATAGTTTTTTATTTTTATCATTTATTAAGTTCCTTTGTATATCTATAGTGTTTCATTGAGACCTTTAATTACCAAATATTTGGCATACGACAACAAAAGTTAACAACAAATACAAGTTTTCATGTTCAGTTACGAATGTTGTAAAGCTTTTTTAATTTAGAATGGTAAATATTTTGACAATTTACTAAAGAAACAAAAAGAACAGCAAAAATGGGCAGTAATGAACGAAAATCACAATATTTTGTATGAAAACTCGTAGTACCAAAACCGTGAAGCCGTTATTTAAAAAAATGCGCAACAAGATTACTTGGTTTCTGATATGAAAGAAAGATGCTAAAAGGTGACAGAAATAAAATAAAAAAAATGACAAGTTCAACAAAATCACTGAAATTTTCTTGAAGTATATTCAAATATATTCGGCAATAAATAACAAATATGAGAGACATTAAATAACAACCGAATGCATTGTAAAGGTTCACTTAGAACTCTTGAGGACTTTTTGGATCTTTTATTGGTTAGGCTTAGTAATCAGATTGCAAAAAGGATAGCAATTGAATGCAAAACACAATAATTCATTTAAAGTTTACTAAAACTGTTTTTAAAAGCCATAAAAACCATTAGGTTCGTCGAAACCAAACGGTATCTGCATCCGGCCTCATTATTACTTAAATGGGTAATGTCTTTAATGGAGCCGTGAATTAAAAATGTTGTCAGTACTCAACAATAAAAAAGTAGCACCAAAATGAAAATTAAAATTTTTCTGATTGTAAGAATCTATGAGGATATCAAAACTACCCTGATTTTGCCGCGCGCCCAACACGCCACCCAAGGGTTTCAAATTTTTGCCAATTAGACCAATTGTTGAGTGAAATATTTCAAAAATTAGAAAAAAAACTATTAAGCATTTTGTATAATTATCGAGTTAAATTTGCAAAAAACGGCAAGTTTTTAATTCCAGAAGACTATTATAGGGCGCCGAATTTCAACTAGCTCTCTTTTGGAGTTGGAGGAGATTGTTTCATCGGTTTTTAGGTCTGCACTTTTGGCAAACTTAAACTCAATGGACCAAAAAAGCATAATTTGTGCAACTTTTGATGAAAAAATTATGAATTTTGAAAATTTTGTCAAATTTTTTAGCCAAAAATCTCGAATCAAACAATTCAGCAACACTTTTCTATATCTAATGATCTTAACTCTCTAAATTTTAACCTGTTTTTAATTATATTGGCAAAATTTAGCCAAATTTCAGTAAAACCTCGATAACTCCCTGTAGAAAAACGGAATTCGAAAAAGTCTTTTTGATTTAATTTTCTATTATGTATTTGCGTTTTATTGATACCACTCACAATTCTCTACGATGAATATATCGATCGACCAAAATTGATTGCAAAAAAACCACTTGGGTTTAGAGTTCCTCCCTCCCCACAAAATGGGGGTCGGAACAAAAAATGAAACAGAGTAAAGCTTGCGCCAAAAAACCGATTAGCTGTAAAGGAAATTCTTCTATAAGAATTACTTTGTAGCTGGAAACGCTCCGATTTCTGGAATTAACAAAATTGTCTTTTTGTTTAAATATGGTGAAAAATTTTAATCAGAATGAAGGGAAAAAATCACATTGCCAGTTTTTTCTGCTGCTGTTTGGTGCCAAAATATAAATACCAGTGAAATTTTTTGTCCATGTGAAGTCTATCGGAGTACTCTTGGTGTAGCTTTGTATTTACATTACATTAAAATTGAGCAAATGAGCATTCTAGTTACTAAGATTTCAGGTAGAGCTGAGTTATGACATTTGAATATAGAAATAGATTGTTTGTCAACTAAACATTATTGGACATCTAATAGTCTGAACTGTTTTACTGCTAAAAGAAGTTTGAAATTGAAGGTTTTTCGGAAAAAAAAGAGAAAAATCCTTTAGATAATCGTCTTAAGAGTGAATCAAGACGTGCATAAAGGTGAAAAATTTAGTTGAATATCTTGTTGCTTCGGTTTTCTTTTTTCTTCAAGGCATTAAGTTCCCTGTTGACATATTTTTTTTGCATGGGTGTGTTTATGGGAACTGAAAGAATAGGCAATAACCGTAGATTCTCAAAAGATGGAAATTATGGTCGGGTTTTTTGTTGCTATTGTGTGAAAAACTTTAATTGCAGTGAATGAAATTGCAGGGTAGAACGAGCATATTGTCAAACCGTGAAATTCGTAAGTTCCTAGTCAGAAACAAAGTCACTCTTGGGCAATTTTTTCGAAAAATGTGATAGAAAACTAATGATTCTGGGATTTTGACAGATGAATTGGGGGACATGATTTTCCGAATTTAGTCTGATTATTATCGAAAATTTTTCTATTAAACTATTTGCTGACTTGAAAACAACACCCATGCGTCACCGCAAAACAAATCTTTTCAATTTTATTTAGAGTTTGGTGTGGTAGTCAGTTCTCAGCTGGAAGACTTCTAGCGGTCAAAGTTATAAAACTCACGCAAGAGATATAAACAAATGGAGTAAACGCAATGCATAATTGAGCCTCGAATCTAAATGCAGCGTCAGAAAATTTTTCAACCACCAACTCTGCTCGCTATAGATTTTTAAAGGTATTGGGAGGCGAAGGAATTTTTTGCTTGAGCTATCGAGCTCTCAATGTCAATCAAAGGGTGTGCTCCAGAATTGAGCCATCGTTCATCGTTTTTCTGACTAAACTTTCCAAAAGTTTACCTTATCGAACCATGAAAGTTATCTGAAAGCTCAATTATATCATTTTCCAACGCATTAAATTATACTGAAATAGCACACCTCTGGTTCATCCATGCGTCTCTGCTAAAATCTTGTGCAGCTAGCAGCTAAATTCCTCAAGAAATTTTAGAGTAGCTTTCCATATTCTCAGTATTTGCGCTGGCTGACCCCCGAACAATGTTTTTGTAGTGAAGAAAAATTACAACTATTTTTTACTTTTCGAAATGTTTTGTTCTTTTTTTTTAGTTTCAGAAAATATCAGTGATAAAAAATTCTCTCCAAAATAAAAGTTTCTCTTGTTTTAAAAACCAGATTATTATGGTAATGTGTAGAAATTTTCTTGATTTCTTGATATTAAAGTCCTTTGTCATTAATTTTGAAACGTACGAGAAAGAAAACAACAGTTAATTCCCGTTTCTAATTCCCAAACTAGGGTTTACCGTGACACCTTGATGAGTTTTATTTATCATTATGATAATAACTTGAATGGATTATAACATAATAAGTGACCCTTGTTTGGTGATATCAGAATTAAGAGAGGCATTAAAACATTGGTTAGAGTATCCACTTAACCTAGTCAAAACTAGCATATTTAGTGTTACACAAAGTGACAATAAGAGTCACAAAGACGTACTTCAGAATTGGTTTCTCCCAATTTTTAATTAAAACACGTGTTGAACAAAATTGTCGCTCACATGTTTGTGAGAAAATATGTTTGTTGTTTTTTTTTCAACACTGATAATTTATTCGACTCCCTCTTTTCAATTTTTAATAACTTCAGCTTTTGTTCAGAACTCGTTGAAAGGCAAAGTACGTTGTGTAGCTTTTTTAATGGGAAATGGACGTTGTTGAGAAATTTTAAAACTCCCCTTTTTGAGGTTACTTAAAAAGCGCTTAATGGATTTTTAGGACCAAAATAAAAACAACTTATCGCGCTTTTTCAATTCACAAACGCTCTTGAGAGTGGTTTGAACAACCTTTGAGATATGTAGGCACAAGTTCTTTATCACAATTGATAGCGTTCTTAAGTGAAACGGGGAGAAAGCTTCAATTAATATTGAGATAGGACATAAGCAGCGATTTTATCTTCGCCAAAACTAAAAGTATTTCTCTGATTATCACAACCACAAAAACTGAATTGTTGAAAAACATAAGGGGGGAGTTTTTTCTCTAAAATGGGTCTTTCAACTCTGTTTTTGTTTCCTGAAAAAGCAGTTGAAAGGGCGGTGGAGCTTTAAAAATAGGTGTGTCGAACTATTAAGCATCTTTCAGCAATTGATCTCTTTTCTTTGAAATTTACTTCGAATTGAAAAATGGCAAAACACTTAACTTTTGATGAATATTTTAAAGATGAATATTTTAACTTTCCAGAATTAATTTAGAAATAATTACAAACAAATATCTAAAATAGGCATTTTTATTTTTTTGAGGGAAAATAGAAAGAAATCAAGAACAGTCAGCACCTCATTGGTGCACTCCAAATTTGAACGTAAACATTAAGGCTAATTTTATTTTAATCGTCCAAAGAAAACTGACATGGAAGTTTGAAGATGGAGTGAAAGCGTCATTTAATAGTTTCGTTTGACAAATTGAACTCAAAGCGGTTAGATAGGTTTTTAACAAAGCAAGTCGAGAATTTCAATCATGAACTATGTTCAGGAATAGCAATTCTTGAACGCTTAATTTCAAGGAATTAAAAATGCCAAGTGTTACAGCTCTATGTCAAAAGATACTCTTGTTACTCTTTTCAAAATGCAAACAATGAGGCTCGCTAATGTGCATTGGCGCACAATGTTTCGACACAGCACATGCACATTCGTGTCACAACTGTCTACAAAATTAAGCAGAAAAACTACCTTCAAAATATAAGTGTTCAAAATTGTTATTTACTTTTGGCAAGTTCTTAAAAAAGAAGATCGGGTACAAAAGAAGTTCAAGTAGGATGCGTTAACTTCTTTATCTCACCAGAGTGAAAATTAGTGCAAACAAAGACGACAGACTTGAAATATAAACTCTAAGGACAATTTGTCAATTAGAAAAAAAATTTTTTCAAGGAACAAAAAATACTAACTGACATAAAAATAGATCCAGAAATCAACCTCTCAAATTTGTTTGAAAACATATTGGTTGAAACTTTTCGATATCTATGAGACCATATGAATTTTTTATTAAAAATCGTTACTTTCATTAACCAGACTAACACTACAGTAGATAGAAACAAAGAGGGGCGAAACTCATGAAGCCACGTATATTTTTTGAACTGAAGTAGGGTCGAAAATGTATGATCGTTTGATATGAAAGGAATTCTGTAAATAAACCCATTAATGACACTTATGGGAGCTTATTCAGATTCGCCATTAATGAGACTAAAGGATAGGGGGAACGAAAAGAATTAACTAAACTGATCAAGACTAAACGATCTTTTTTTCTTTGAAAACCATTGTGACGAAAGAGACAAAGCCTCAAGTTTTTAACTAAGAGCATTAATTAGCTTTTATTATGCCTCATACGGGAGCCAAATAGACACGTCAAAAACTAAAATTAAGAAACAAGAGAACAGCAAAAGCCGCAGAAACGTCAATGATTTTTGAACAAACAATGAACAAAACAAACAATTTCAAAGTCATATAAATCATCAACTGCTGTTCGATTAATCCAAAAATTTTTACTCTGCATTATGGAATTACAAGTTTGGCAAACTGAAAACATTGATTAGAAATTTCAAGTGAAATAAAGCAAAATTGTGGCGCTTAAAAAATTTTATGTGCTATAAAGTTTTTAAGATATCAACAGAGATCAATTTCTCATTCCAATTCATTTGAAAAAATATGAAAATTTTTCTTGGGATCTTTTTGCATCCTTTAGCCATTGATCTTTTTTTTAGAAATTCACTTGGCATTGAAAACGGTAAAACAAACTTAACTTTTAACTTTATTAAATATGATAAGGAAAAGAAGCAAATTTGCTTGATTTTTTCGGGTTTTTCACAAAAAACTGTGAAACTGTGAAAGTTATCCGAATTTAGTTCAAATTTAATAGAATTCGGAAATAGCCATCACAATTTTCCACATTTTGGTTTTAAGGGAACTTCGATCGATAACTGCTAGAAAAGTTCCAATTAATGAAAAATCAAATAATGCCTAATTGGTTTTTAATTGGAAAAAAAATCTTCACCTCACGATTCGTGCTTAAAAAAGCAAATCGCTGGTTTGAACGTGCTCATAATAAGGTAACTAATGAAATCTATTTTCTGATTTATGTCTTAGGTCGTCATTAAAAAGATCGAAAACTCTGGCAGCACGTTATTTGAAACAAAAAAGTCTGTGGAAAGTAGTGACATAAATCGTGAACTGATGTGTTGTCACATTTGTCACGAATTGGTCAAATCAGCTAAGAAACGCCAAACGTACATTTTGCAGCATAATTTTAATCTCTCAGAGTTGAAATCAAATTGACCGATTATTGATCAGGTTGCTGGTAAAATTGCTAATGTCTTAATGCTTTCATCTAGTACAAAAAAAGACTTGTTAATTTTATGGTCTATATAACATAAATTAAAGTAATTAAAGGAAAAAACGTTTTAACCTCGAAAATTGGAAGTAAAAAAGTTTTCCATAATCACGATAATAAAAAAAATATCTTTCGCATTGCTTGCATAGATCCAAGTGTATTTTTCTTACTTTTCAAAAATGACACAAAAATAACTATGGGTGAGTCGCTGGTTAAAATTTTAATATGAAGAATTTGTTGTTGTTTTTTTACAATTATATTATACCACATATGTTTTATAAAAAAACGTTGTTCTTTACTCGTTCTTACTTTCCGAAGTCGCTGAATTTTGTTTTTGAAACTTTTTTGTTTTTGAAACTAGAAAGAAACGCCCGCAGATTTCGAAAACAATTTAATGTTAAGATTTCATTAAATATTTTGATGAGTTCGTTTTTTGCCAAATTCATTCTAATGACACATTTTGCGGGTCGGTAGAAATCTAACGTTTGATTTGTTGAAAAAAACTTAATCTGAAGACTACATTAAATTTTCCCAAAAAGTTGGTTACTTCGCGTAAAACAAGCATGATATTAGCTTGATATTGCTGATTATAAGCTCTACCCTAGTCCAATTGGGACGGTTATCTGCTAAGATCTTGCAAGACTTGCAAGACTCTTGTATGATTATGCATCATCTTGTAAGGGCTCTTACAAGGCTCTTACCAGATAACCGTTAGCCTTGCAAGATTCTTAGCAGATAACCGTTGTTCTTATAGGATTCGTACCAGATAACCGTTGACTTTGTAAGATTCTTGTCAGGCATCCGTCGCTGCAGAAAGGTTCCAGACGGAAAAACAACGCTCTTGCAAGACCAGCATAGCTATAAAAAAAGCTTTCTAAAACGTAAAAAATGACCCCCAAACATACTTCAAAACGCCCATAAGGGGCTTAAACAACATGTAACACATAAAACATTGTCTCAGCAAGCAAAGTTCGTGAGCTCAGTAACTATGTGTACCAATTAGAATCCTATAAATCGATTTTGATAATTTTTATAGGTTTTCTAAAAAGGTACCATTTTTTGGCTCTTTTTTTCTAAAAAAAGTCTGAGACAAAACTCCACATCAACATACATCATAAAGGAGCTAAAACAATAATAAAGTAAATCACTTTGATTGAATGAGTCGCAAGAAAGGAAGGCGGAGCGAAACGAAGCAATATTTTTTAGAACACTTTTGGCGATTTCGAGAAAGAAAAACGAAACATCTTAAAAATTTTTTTCAAGATGAACAAGGCTAAAATTTATCAACGTCTGACAACCTAATGGGTACTAGTAGTCTAGCATAACCGAATGGTTGCTTTAAAACAAACTCCTTGACCCGATTGAAGACGATTATTTTTTAAAACAGTTCTGTCGATTTCGAGAAAAGAGCCAAAATGTCTTATAACTCTTTTGAAGACAAACAAGGCTAAAAATTACCAACGTCTGACAACTTAATGGGTACTGGTAGTCTAGTATAACCGTATAGTTGCTTTAAAACAACTCCTTGAGCCGATTGAAGACAATTATTTTTTAAAACAATTTTGTCGATTTCGAGAAAAAAAAACAAAAAGTCTTATAACTCTTTTGAAGACAAACAAGGCTAATAAAATTTATCAACATCAGACAACCTAATGGGTGCTAGTAGTCTAGTATAACCGTATGGTTTGGTCAAAACAACTCCTTGATCCGGTTGAAGACAATTACTTTTTAAAACAGTTTTGGCCATTTCGAGAAAAAACCAAAAAGTCTTACAATTTTTTTCAACACCAACAAGGCTAAGAGTTACCAACGTCTGACAACCCAATGGGTGCTGGTAGTCTAGTATAACCGTATGGTTTGGTCAAAACAACTCCTTGATCCAGTTGAAGACAACTACTTTTTAAAACAGTTTTGGCCATTTCGAGAAAAAACCAAAAAGTCTTACAATTTTTTTCAACAACAACAAGGCTAAAAGTTACCAACGTCTGACAACCCAATGGGTACTAGTAGTCTAGAATAACCGTATGGTTGCTTTAAAACAACTCCTTGACCCGATTGGAGACAACTATATTTTAAAACAGTTTTGTCGATTTCGAGAAAAAAACCAAAAAGTCATAACACTTTTGAAGACAAACAAGGCTAAAAATTACCAACGTCTGACAAGCAAATGGTTACTAGTAGTCTAGAATAACCGTATGGTTGCTTTAAAACAACGTCTTGACCCGATTGGAGGCAACTATATTTTAAAACAGTTTTGTCGATTTCGAGAAAAAAAAACAAAAAGTCTTTTAACTCTTTTGAGGACAAACAAGGCTAAAAATTACCAACGTCTGACAACCTAATGGGTAGTAGTAGTCTAGTATAACCGAATGGTTGCTTTAAAAGAAACTCCTTGACCCAATTGAAGACAATTATTTTTTAAAACAGTTTTGGCCATTTCGAGAAAAAACCAAAAAGTCTTACAATTTTTTTCAACACCAACAAGGCTAAGAGTTACCAACGTCTGACAATTTAATGGGTACTAGTAGTCTAGAATAACCGTATGGTTGCTTTAAAACAACGTCTTGACCCGATTGGAGACAACTATATTTTAAAACAGTTTTGTCGATTTCGAGAAAAAAAACAAAAAGTCTTATAACTCTTTTGAGGACAAACAAGGCTAAAAATTACCAACGTCAGTAGTAATATAGTGAGCTACACTCCCCGGGGGGGGTGAGGTCCTCCATGTATTAAGATAGGGTATAGCGTATTTTTCGGGATTTGGGTCCTCCCTAACGTATTAAGATAGGGAATGAATTAGCATGTATTAAGATCAGGTATAGCGGCGTTAATGTATTAAGATTGGGTATAGCCACCATGTATTAAGATTAGTTATAGCCGGCGACATGTATTAAGATTAGTTATATGCGCCGACATGTATTAAGATTAGTAATAGCCGCCGACATGTATTGAGATTAGTAATAGCCGCCGACATGTATTAAGATTAGTAATAGCCGCTGCCATGTATTAAGAGTAGTATAGTCGGTGCAAATGTGGGGGGTAGGTTTGGAGACACTCCTGATTGGCTGAAATTCAGCCAATCAGGTTCGGAGACGCTCCTGATAGGCTGAAATTTTGAGGGGAAAAAATCAATGTTTGTGTAGTTATTAAGTGTTTACTTGAGAACAATAGAATTGGCGTGGGTAATTAATTGCTGTAATTATGTGAGGGGTAATTATGTGACAGGTTGAATTTTGTTTACAACTTTTATGTTATTAAATTGTGAAATTAATTGGTGGGGGTTTTCAATTACCCTAGTTATCTGAGGGGTAATTATGTGACATGTTGAATTTTTGTTTACAAATTTTAGGTCAATTGCAAAGATTGTTCCCCTAATTGTTTGATCAATTGTGTAACAAATGTCTTTTGCGCGCTCATTAATTGGAAAAAATTCAATGATAGAAAAAAAATGAATTAAAATTGTATAAAATTACAGACACAGTATAAATGTAATAGAGAATACTAAAGAATTGTGCTATAGTAAAAGCATTTAAGTTATATGTTGAGTGGTGCTGTATGAATACCGTCAGACTGAACAATGCGCTTAAGGTAGAAATAGGACAGTCCCTGATTTGTCTGCTCATACGTAGCAACACAATGGTTTATTGTTCTGAACCCTCTATTTGTTGAAGTAAGATTGATAATTTCATCCATCACACGTCGATATTTCTCCATCGGTCGATCTCCATTCTCTTCTAGTGTTCTTTTATTGAGACCTTTACTGCTGAACTTGTATTTGTCAGACTGTGCATCGTAGCAACAATAAGTTTTGCTACAAAGACAAATCATTTCCGTACATCTGAATTCTTCCTTGAAAAGTCCAGGTTCCCGTTTATCATGCTTCTTATGCTTAGAACAACATGTTCTAGGGAAGAAATTTTGAATAGCATCTGCTTGGAAAGAGTCGTTACAGTCCTGCTTTCTCAATGCTTCCCATTCTTGTTTTTTAGCAGGTCGAATACAATCATACAAATTCTCATGAGCTAAGGCTAAATAGAGGGAATCTGTATCCATCTCTAACTCCTCGAATTTATTCACGTCGCAAAATCTGTCAAAGAATTTATAGTAGAGCTCCAACATACGTAATTTAGCGTACTGAAGTATGAAGAATTCAACTATTATAGGTTCGCGGTGTTCAATTTTTGATTTTGCTAGCTCAACTTCGTAAAGCTCTTTTGAGACATTGTTCAACCGCTTAAACATTTTCCCATTGATTGCTTTATGCGTCTTCTCATCGTTCAAATATTTGGTTTCTGTATGTTTGCTTCTGTCCATAATCTGATAACCGTAAGAGCTATTACCCAATAATTTCATAGTCTCAGCAACAACGCTGGAATCAGGATTTTCATCTCCACCTCTTCTAGCGTCTACCACTGACTGTACAAAGGTGTTGAAACATTTGCGCGGCGTGTACTGTACAAATCTATAAATTCTTGTACATTTCAGACCGAGGCTGATGTAGAAATTTAGTAGGGGAGTAATAATTGTTCCATTTTCCAGATTGAAACTTGAAATTAGCATTCGCTGAGGTTGCTTCAGTAAGTTGTTTTCGACAGCGTAATCTCTCATATAATCCCCAATATCAGCTCGACTAACGTTGAAATTTTTAAAAATAGGCGGGAAATTCGAAAACTTGTACTTCAAACCTGTGGGAACTTCCAAATCACATTGTACGTATCCAAACATCTCCCCATCTCTTATTTTAGCTAGTAAAGACTCTTGCATCAAAGGTAATTTGAAAGGAAAGTTCTTTCTCACGTGATTTCTGACATTTTCTTCTTCTTTAACACTTTCCCACCATTTACACTCCCAGATTTCAACAATCTTATATCCTTTACTTTTTAAGTAATCTCTTCTCAATTCATCATGTTCTCTTTTTCTAATCCCTCTCTGTGTTTCCTCTTCCGAGAGACTTGCTTTAGCTTCCTGAAAAGGACAGAAATGAAAGTAACAACCCATGGCTTCAAACACCGTATTACAATGTGTGCAAAATCCGTCTACGCTAAAACAATCAATCTTCTTCTGTTTTCCGGTTGTGTAGTAGCTCTCAATTTTACATTCGGAACGTTGTGATTGAAGATATGACATAACCATGTTCTCAAATGTTCGAGATCTGTTTGTTCGAGCCCTGAATTTTTGAGAATCTGTATCAAATTCCCATCGAGTGTAAAGTCCAGTGGGCATTTCTTGACACATTGAAAAGGGATAGAGTTGGCTAGCGTCAATACCTACGATAGACTTGCAAAGGTTTTCAGAGTTTCGTATGAAGGTCTGATCAACTACTGCTTTTCTAGTAAAAACAATAGATGGACCACCAGTCATATCCTCACGTATTTTGTCATGTAAGTCTTTGTCAGCTTCAACAAATGGAAAAAACTTGTGGTTTGTTGACTTGTGAAGACAGATATTAGCCAAGTTCGGAAGTGTACATCCGAGTTTTAACATATCGATACCCTTGTTGTGATAAAACTCCATCATTTTTTGCATTGCCTCCAGTGTTGGAACAACATCCTTGTTGTTGTACCACTTGACAAAATCTCTGAATGTAGCCATTTTTTCTTGCTCCCAGACCACTTTCAGGTAATTGTAATTGTCAATTCCAGATGGAGGAACATTTTTCAACCTCAACTTTTTTAATGACTCTTGTTGAGAAAATCCACTGTTAAGCAATTTAGTGAAATCAGTAAATTCCTTCTCCAGTGGATTATAGTTTCTCAGTTTGCTAAAGAAACGGTCGTAAGGAGGGAGAAAAGTTGCATCGAGCTTTTCGGGAGAGTCAAACCACTCATAGGGGAAGAATCCTTTGGTCTCATTTGTCTTGTATGCTTTAAGGAAAGAATCAAGTGATGTAGCTCCACCGAGAAAGTTGAGGATATCGAGAAATTGTACATCACCAAACTTAAGAGAAACAAAGTGATTTGCTTTTTTAATAACAGTAGGTTGAATGTCGCGCTCATGAATAAGATAGGGTAGGAGATAGGACTTAATGAGATTTAAATCATATTTTTCACTATTGAATCCGAACACAGGTAAAGTGTTCACATAACGCTCAAAGTGCTGCTGTAAGTCCAAAAGCTGGTTTTTCTGCATTTGGAGAAATTGCGTAGACATATCAGCTTCATCATCTTCTTCGGTACGTTCATCTTCACACTCAAATGTTGAAGCGTTTTGATCCTTTCTTTTAATTAAATTTTCGCCAATTTCGTTAACTCGTGCTCTGATTACTGCTTCAATAGAGGAAAACTTTGTCCACATTTCAGTTTTACTTTTGTTTGCTAAGTCTTCAATAGCTTCAACAAAAGATATAATGAGAGCTTTCGGATCTTTATCGCATAGGAAGACAGGTTCATCAATTAAATTGGAGGAAATAGAGACAGAGATTGGTTCATGCTTTCCAATCCAAGTGGTTGTGTTTGTATCTTTTAATTGGTCGGAGGGTACACATATCGATTCAAAGTCAAAAATAGCCAAGTTCTTGAACAATTTTTGATCTTCGTTGTAGGAAATTCCAAATCCGTCAAGCTTATCAAATAAGGTCTCGCGCAATGTATACACACTCTTTGCGTAAATATGCTGTACTCTATCTTTACACGTTTTAACATGGCGGTTGAAATTTCCCGCTTTCTGAATGAACGTATCGCAACTGGGACAACGGAATCGTTTAAAGAATGTGTTGATATCATCTACATAGCATATGTGGTTGTTGTAACGTAATAAATTAATATTTTTCTCATACATTTCAATACTTCTCCTCGCAAGTTCACCAACAAAATCTCCATCTACAATGTCAATATCGTAAATAAATATGTTGTGCTTTATCGCATTTTCAACAAATACAAGATGATCGATCGATACCCCTCTGAAATTGATTGCGTCTTGTCCAGATTCGTGGAGGAATGCACTAAACAAATTTTTTGCATTGATCTCAAGCTCCGATGATCCATATAAGTGAACAGCTATAGCTCGGAATAAGCAAAGATAATCTTTGTAAGTCTCACCATAGCCATTCGATACGAGACAATTCACATCTGGTCGTCTGAGTAACTGTTCAGGAAGAACAGCATCGATACATCCCATTGGAATGGATTTTAGGAGAGCGCAAAATATTGTTACATTTGTAGTCAGAGAAAATCGCCATTTTGTATTCTCCCGCTCCTGAGCACACGTCTCCACTAAATCCATCTTTTCAATCCTGTCCTGAAGAGAGACTAAGTCTCCTTTGGAACAGAGTAGATGAGATTTCTCGAAGAAAGTGTTGTTCTCGTGAGCGTAGAAGTATCGATACTCGTCCGTATCCACATTTCTTAATATAAATCCTAGAGCTAAGTTGACTTTGGCTGCACAGTTGAGTTTTTCGAATACTTCTTTCAACTTTTTATTAATTTCATGAGGATCGAGCTTGGACAGCTTGAAGTTGAACACTTGATGTCTTCCATTTTCCATCTCAGTATCGTCAAAAAAGTGCTGGCAAGCACTAAGTTCTTGTTGTAGCTGCTCGTTGTCCTTTTCCAGCTCCTCTGATTCTAGAACTTCTTTACGCTTTTCACTCGATTTTGTTCCAACTTTTGTTGAAGTTCCATGCTTTCTCCTCTTGTGTTGTTGAAGACTCGGAAACTCCTCCAAGCATACAGTACACATAGTGCTTAGCTTTGTATCCTTAGGAGCGTGATGCTTAGCAATGTGGTAATTCATGTCTTCTTTCTTCTTTGTACTGAAATGTGGACATTTGGGACAAAATAGAGTCCCACTATCACAAGACTGTTTGTGTCTTGCCATATTCTTCTTCACCACCATTTTGTTGCACTTTGTGCATTTCACTGGGAGATTTCTATCGAGAGAAGGCATTGTTTTGGTACAAGATGAAACGAATTCGGGTATTGTGACGAGCAACTAATTGTGACAATAACAAAGTGAGAATGAAAGAAATTATTTTTGTACATTTAGGGAACGCAGCTATGACGCATCACTCCATATATGGAAATTTATCATTTCCATTTTAAGAAGCTTGTTGTCATAACCGAATATTCTAGAACATAATGAATAAACCAATCAGATTCTTCCATTTACAAATACCTTTAATAATTAAGAACACTCTTTTTAAATATGTGAATTCATTCCTTGGAGTAAACTCAAAAATAGCAAATCATTCTTATATATCTTCTTAATCATTTCTTTTACATTTTATATAAGTTTTCATATTTCATCCAGCCATAATCCAAAAACAGACTCACAACAAATTCAAACAAATTGTTCCAATCTTAACAAACTCTGTGATTCAAATTTGTGTCTATCCGCAATTGACAGAATTTGGTGCTTGCAAACAAATCTAGTCCTATTGAAAATTGAAATTAGCACATGAATGTGCTTTTACAACAATGTTAAAGATGTCGAAAACAAATATTCATCCATACTTCACGAACAAATATTTACTTTACAACTTAACGTTATTGTCTTGGAACCTCTCAACCAATCGAAATCCCGTGTTAAAGAAATTATTCTGAAGATTAACGATTTTATTTTGTGTAATTGTTTCTTAATTTTAATTTTCTTTTACATAAACAGAGTATTGCGTGAAATTTTGCTCATTTGCGAAAAATGTTAATCAAAAATCATTTACAGTTGTTGGAAAAAATATATAAGAGGAAAGAAGGAATTGCCGATGCTTACAAAGTTGACGAGATTGATGTTGAATCCTATTTTTTCTACAATTTCTTGGACATTTGCGTTCAGAATGACAGAATAATCCGATTTAGTAAAGGATTCGAATATGCAACATTTTCCATTAAAAAATTCAAATATGATGATTATATAACGAAACAATCATTTGATTTATCGTCAGAGCTACACATTAACAAGTACGAAATTTTATTTATTTTGATTTCTGTTCCCGAAATTTTAGAACAGTACAGAAATCTAGCACAAGCGAACTGTATTCCAATTCCTGACCCCATATCAATCACTTCATCTGTACAAAGCGCGTTGTTTTTTCATTATTATACAGATTACAATTCTGAAGGAGTAAAAATTCGATTTGGAATTCGGCTCCCAAATATATATATATACAAAAGTTCTGTTCCAAAAATGGAATACTTTCCGAGATTGATTTAAAATTTAACGAAGTTGAACAAATTTATCAGAGCTTAACATTTTTGGTAAATTATGTCACTTCGTTCCCAATGAGCTATCCTTATTTAGTAAACAAGTAGTCGTATCATGTGATACATGTATTATTCAAAAACCATATTTGGTTTCTATTCACGCATTGATGTTCCTGCTTCGTATACGAGCATCATTTTATAACAACTTCTTCCATATTTGGATACATTAAATGATTTCCATTTCCTGTTTCGGTTACTAACGTCAGTTTTTCTACAAAATATTTCCTTCTTTGGTTACTTTGTTCTTATTGGACGGAATTCACTATAAATAGGAGCGACAAAGTTAGACTTCATCATTCTCTTTCATTTCCTCAAAATTAATTTCATCTCTGTTCCTCATCGTCCTGCTAACTATTCTTCAAAACTTCATACAATTGAGTTCCTACAATCACATTCTTCTTATCTACAGATCTTACTTCAGTTGTAACGTTTATCTGTTTCTAACTTAGATATTCTTTTTGTCCTACTATAAAGTGAAATTTGTTGTTTTCTAACTTACTCTCTACTTGACAGTTTTCAATACGTTCATTTACAAACTGCTTTTGTTTCTAAAAAATCCACTTCTATCAACTCATCTGAACAAAATGGAGTTTACTGTGCAAAACAACAGTCTTCTGTACTCATTTTCCTTCACTGAGGAAACTGCTCGGATAAGTATTAAAGACTTATCAAACGGATTATATGAGTCTGTAATGACTTTACCCATCACTGTGTGGCATATTATTGAACACCAGCGACAACAGTTCGACACCTATCATCAGGGTCAGGTTCCAATTACGGAGAATCAGCTTGGAACTCAAGCGATGGGACACGAGGTTGCTGTTATTAGTGGGCACCACTATCCCCACGTTGCTGGGACAGAATTTCCACCTACCTACGTCGCTGGCAACATTCAATATACTTTCCCTTGGGAAGAAGGGCAAATTCCCAACTCTTGGTTCTCTAGCCCGGATGTAAATCAAGTTTTGAGTTCAGTGGAGGAGTCAGGGAATTTGCTTCAAACTGTGTCAAGCTTTGATGGGAGCGAGCTAAGTGTTGATACTAGCACTTGGACAGCAAATGAACAGCAGAACTTTGATCCGGCACAGTACTATGGTTCTACTGATATGTCGACTACTCCATCAATGACAACACCTTCCATAGAGGATGGAACGGCGCACAATCCAATTTTGCTGACTGATGAAAATTCAACAACTTCAATCAGCGTTCAACCAACTGATCCTCCAGTAATAATTGAACGTTCTAGACCTTTTGGGAATGAGATTCAAAACTTACCAGAGTATGTTGTGAGAACTCTGTTTGAATAGATTCGAGTTGGTACAATTTTGCAGCTTCATTTGTAATCGTTCTTAACGGAAAAGTTGTATGTTGATTTATACATTTTCCTGGTGATGTATTTAAACATTCTTTATAATATAATTTTTCTCATGTGAGCTTTCTTTTCTAAACCAGTTCAAAAGGATATAATCAAACAAAATTTTGAATTTTGAAACTTCGTTACAAAACTTGATATTTAACGGAAATAGCATTATCAAAACTCGACATTTGACAAAAGTTTTTGATCAAAAATTTGATATTTAAGAAAAAAACTGAGCAGAAATTTGATTTCTAAGAAAAAAACCTGTATGAAAACTCGATTTTTAAGTTGTTATAGAAAAAGAAAACTTATCATTTTACAAATTAAAAATCTCTTCCTTTTTTGCGTTAAATTATACCGTAAACTGGTGAAAATCAGGAAAAAATTTGCGCTTTATTGTATCCAATTGGAAACCGTTTTTTGATATTTAAACCAAAAGATTGAATGAAAACTCGACATTTAACAAAAATTTCGTTGAGAAAACTCGACTTTTATTAAAATAATTTGTTCCAAAACCCAACAGTTAACAAAAATTTTTGTGAGAAAACTCGACTTTTAAAAGAATAATTTGTTACAAAACTTGACATTTAACAGATTAGAGGTATCAATTTAAACATTTAAGAAAAAGATTGTAAAAAAAGAGAAATTGAATTTTCTTGATTTTTAAACCAAACATAAAACTGATACTATGTAAATAATTGTGATGCAATTACAAATTTATTACTTTCTAATTTCAAGATATAACAGAGAATTATCAATTAACCATGGCCGTCTAACAAACAGTCAACAATTTTTATCAATTCACCCTCATATTTTGAGTTTTTAAGAGATTGAATTCTGTTCAGAAAAGAAGATCCCATTGTTTGTGTGCTTACATTTCTTTGTTCAGCGCGCAGTAGATGTCTCTTGAACTTCTTTCTACTCAATCTTTTTTTAGACACACTAGGTAACTTCTCAACATATTTGTTCTCATAATTGTGTTGTACTGCTCTGTCTAACTGAGTAAAGACAAGTCCCGATTCTTCCAAAATATTGCCAAAAAATTGATGTTTATATAATGTATATAAACAATCAACTGTCTGATATAAATAGGAGAGATCTTCCAGTTTTTGAAGCAAGTCTCCGATGGAGAAAGAAATGAGAACAATGTGATATCGACAGGTTTTCAGGGGACAGAAACTGTTGTGTGAAGCAACAACATATTCAATTGTAAGAATATATGGTCTATAATCTTTGACAGATACAGATATAAACAACGCCTTTTCACAGAATTTTTTGTAAAAGTGTGGTAAAACCTGACACATAACTGCTGCCATTCTGTAATATTATTTAGTTCTAAAGAAATTGATTTCCTTATTTGAACTTAAATTCCAAATAAGGAAACTAATTTATTTATTATAAATAAAACCAAATTCCAAATAAGGAAATCAACTTATAAATTATAAAGAAATTCAAATTCCAAATAAGGAAACCAATGAAATTGTTATGTGCAATTTAAAATCTCATTTGAACTATGAATCAATTCAAGAAACAGCGGATTAATAAATTTCCATGTTTTACTTGTTCAAAATATTTTCGTCACTACTTCTCTCTAATGCAACACAGACGTGCTAAACACAAAGACTCTTTTTCTATAATGATTCAATAGTTTTCTTTATTGAAAATTTCTGATTAGAAATCCTTTTAAGGAAGAATTCTAAATAGACACATTTTTCTCTTCCTTTTTAGGAAATTGTGCGAAAACAATGATGTCATTAGCATAAAAGGAAATTCTGCGTTGTAGAGGCCCTTAATTTTTTAAGCAAATCATTTAATCAACTTCTCGCAGCTTACTCAAGTTACGTAAATGTCTCTCTCCAAAGTATCTCCTTGTTACTCGAGCGCTCCATCAATGTTTACAGATTCACAACCTAAATTGGGTACTGATTCCGTCCCATTTTATATTGACTTTGGTTCTCATCCAAACAGATTTGGGAGATTTACTGTGTCCCAAATATTTAGAAATGGACAAAATTACTCGGAACCAACTTTTCAAGTCTTTAAAAAAGATAAATGTGGAACATTTGAAAAGTACCAACAACTGAAAATTGGAGATTACGAATTCAAGAAATTTTGTCTTCTGAAGAACGATCTGCTGAATGGAGACTGGGAAATTCGAGAAAATCCAGCTCAATTTGAGAAGAACCCAAAAATGGAAGACGTGCTGCAACAATGTCACAAAGCAAGAGAGATCATCATTGGAAAAAATCGAAGACTCTACGTTACTTTTATACAGTACATTCAGGACAATCCAGCTTCAGTTTATGTCCAGATCCGACTATTTTGTCGCAAAGAGAGCAATGAGTTCAAGCAAATGACTTACGTCAGCTATAAAATGGAAGAATTCAAGGAACTCATTGAAAATCTTAAAGACTTCTCTAATATTGAACAATGTACATTTCAATAACTACTGCTGCGCAATATTATGATGTTTTTTATATTGAATGATGAATATTTGGTGATTATATGTATTTGACTTTCAGTAAACATTTTTTCATTTGAAACTTTTTTCTTCTTAGAATGAGTTGGGATATTGGATGCTCTAGAAACATTTTCTTAAGTCTCAGAGATAAATCAAAAGTTTTTCACGTCAGGTTACGTCACGAGCTTAAAAGGTATTCATATACAGTTCTTGAAGCGCAAAATTTTCCCAATTTGGATAATTTAGACGTAGAGTCCCAAATTTCTGAATTCAAGTGGGTTATTCATAATGGGCTGCGCAGAACAACTCTAACATATCGTTCTGACAAACAAGAAATTTCCATTTCTCAACATCGCTGGAACGGATATCAGTGGAGTTTTCTTACAAAGATTGATTTGAAAAAAGAGGAGTATAAAAATCTAGTAGATCATCTACCAACACTTCTTTCCTATATAGAAAATTACAAAAAGACTTGCATTATTTTGGACGAAACAACTCAGAGTTAATGAATATTGTTACTCTGGTAAACATTTTCAATTGTTACGGAAGCAAACTTTCAATGTTCCCTACGAACGAAAAACGTAAAAACTGTTTTCTCGCAGCGTGTAAAATTTGGGACCGAAATGTCGATTTGGACGAAATTGATCAAAAGTTTCCTCACGGAGGAAGAATTGGATATGGAAACTCTCTTTTGGACTTTTTCTTAGCTAGATCAAAAATTTTTCGTCTACATGCAATTTTACATGATTCTGCTGGAGCTGTGAAAACAACAACAGACGAAGGACCAGGTTATTGTTACATGCTGCCGCAATTACCCAGCTCCTGTCTTCTAGGTCATATAACTGGATTATTCTTTTGTCTCTACATCAAAGTTTGTCATCCTCATATTTTTAAAATACTAGATTGTTAATCATTTGTCAATTATCTCAGCTAAAAAGAGGATGACTCTTGTTGTGTTTGATATTGAGTGCTTGGAGGGAACTGTTGTCAAGGAGCTGGGAATTTTCAAGGACGGAATTGTGTTAGGATATACATTCCTCCCACCGAATGACTACAAGCCAACATTTCAAGCAAAGTGGAACACAAAGAATTTACATGGAATAAACTGGAATAATGGAAAAGTTGATTACTCAGATCTTCCAACCATAATTCATCAACATTATTCTCCTACAACCGAATACTTTGCCAAAGGATTGGAGAAATGTAAAATCCTATCCAATTATTTGTGTAAGGATGTGGAAAATTTGGACGATTTTGGATGTCCAAAAGCCTCTAAGTTGATTTCCAACGAAGATACAATCTGGGAATGTAGTAACTACCCCTACCGACACAAGAAAACATTGCACTGTGCAGAGAAGAAAGCTTATGCGTATGGAACTTGGGTTCTTAATTTTTTTGACAAAATTTAATATTTGTAAAAATTTTTATATACTTTGATTGTAATGTATCATATTGTCTTTTAATTAATTTTTAAAATCATTTTTTTCGCCTACAAAACATAGAAAAGTTGCTTCAAAAATGAGAAAGTTGAACAAATTTTGTCCTAGCGTTACACAGTTATTCTTCATTTCAATTCTGTCGTTTTTCTTAATTTTGAATTTATTCTCCTTTTTTATGCTTTCTGTTATTAATTCCTGTGAAGAGACAGTGTTTTGGCTGTCGCTGTTGTTTGTTTCTTTTTTATGTTTAGAAGCTTATCTCATTTTTTTATTTATTTACATCACAATTCAGCTGAAACATTTTCTCTATCGTCTCAATGATTACGTTTAAATGACTGAGCATACAGATAAAGGATTAAATTTGGGTAATTTTGTCTTTGATGATAATAATCAGGAACGACAATCATGGAAATGTTTTGGACAGACTTGTAATAGGTCTCTAGTCGTTTTTCTGTCCCAATTTTTTGTTATACTCGTAATTCTTGTCTGTTGTATAGTACGAATAACATTGGCTACAACGTGTGAAGAAACAACAGTTTGGATTGCAATCCTTTCTAGTACAGTTGGTTATATTTTACCTTCACCTAAATTATGAACAAGATAATTTCCACAAAAGAACGAATTTTTATTTCATTGGTTGGTCCAAGCGGATCTGGGAAATCTCATCTTATACATGATTGGTTAACAATTGGAACTTTTCAACCAGAGTTCGACAAAATTTACTACTTCTATCAACATTATCAATCTCTTTATGGTTTAATGTCTAAAGATGTTAAAAATATTGAGTTCATAGAAGGAGTTGACTTTGAGTTTATTCAAAACCTCCCAAATAACGGAACAAAGTATCTGTTAATTTTTGACGACTCTTGTGAGGAGATTTCCAGCTCTAAAGATTTCGTTAAAATTGCAACAGCTGGAAGACATAAAGGACTCAGCACAATATACATCAAACACAATTTATTTCATCAGAGTAGATTAGGAAGAGATATAGAGTTACAAAATACTCATATCGTCTTGTTCAAATCTCCTAGAGATGTACTGCAAATAAACACTCTGAGCCACAGTTAGGTTCACAATTAAAAGATTGGTATACCAAAGCAACTTCTATTCCTTATGGTCATTTACTTATTGATTTAACTCCCAAAACAGTCGACTCTCTTCGATTTTGTACAAATAGTGGATCGATTCCTTCAATTTTTTTCCTTCCACAACATAAACAGCAGACCATATTTTTGAGTGATGAGCACACAACATCTCTCTACTCTGACAACGTTCCAAAGTTATTCCCGGAACTTCAAAAGAACTTACCTAAAAAATTGTCCTGAAGAATTTATTCAGTTCCTAAACGAGTGCATCGTAAACATGCTCAGAGGAGAACTGCAAGATATTCAAAAACGAGACGTAAAAAAGTATCAAGACGAAATTCATCAGCTTATTCTAAAAAGAACTGGAATAAATAAAAGGAGAGCAATTTTAAGTTCAAGGAAAGGAATAGAACTTATATCAATTCTAACTCCGTCTATCATTAACCGTCCTTCTTGAAATGGAACAGTTTGTTTTGATTCCTCAACAGCTTTACGAACAAAAATTCAAATTACATGTGTATAAATTGGACGAGAGTGAGGAAAAAGTTAACTTCGTTCCACAAAATTTAGATTCTCTTCACAAGGACATCACCACTAACACAAAATCATTCAAAAACGAGTCAGTTGTAGATCAAATACTCAAATGTCCTCGAATCAAGCTGTCCCTCAGTGACTCCATTTTACTGGATGGAAGAGATACAAATGTAGCATTTACCGATTTTATTTACGCATTGAAGAGAAAAAATATTGCATTTCCTGATATATATTACACAATACTTGATGCTACAGGGATAAGTTCGAGCAAAATTATAAACAAGGATGCCAAAAGCAAAGACAGAGGGAGTTGGATCCCTTTCAAAATCTGAAAAAGCGAAACTTCAACGATTATACAAAGAAGGAAAAGCTGCATTTGGATCGGTTAGAAATCTTCAAATAGCGAGCGGTTTATCAAGAGGCAAGGTTATTTCCTTTCTCCACTACTAAAAATTCCTATACAAAATACCGTCAAGCAAATCGACATTTTAGACGATTACCTGCATTTGCAAAGCGGATAAATGAAATTTGGTGTCCTGATTTAGCTTTTATGGACAAATTGTCAGAGTTTAATAACGGAGTAAAGTATCTATTAATCTGCGTTGATGTATTTTCTCGTTTTGTCCGTGTTCAACCAATGAAATCAAAGTATTCTACAGATGCTGTAGCAGCTTTCAAAAAAATGCTACGAAAAAACAACATCCCACAAAAAGTATGGGTTGATCAAGGAACAGAGTTTGGTGGCGAATTTCGGAAATTTTGTGGAGAAAAGAAAATTAAAATTTATTCAACGAGAAGTGAAACAAAAGCTGCCGTAGCTGAGAGAGCTATCAGATCTTTGAAAAACATTATTTATCGCTTCATGGAAGAAAACGGGCATAAGTACCTTGTAAAAATGGGATCTTTCCTAAATACAATGAATAGTAGAGTAAATAGATCTACAGGTAAAGCTCCAAAAGAGGTAAAAAACAAAGACTTTTTATCAATTTTTTTACAAAAATCCGATCAGACAATACAAAAAACCTCGGTTTAAAGTAGGGGATAAAGTACGAATTTCGAAATACGATATTCCTTTTAGAAAAGGATACAAGTCACAGTTCACGAGTGAAATCTTTGAAATTGTTAAGATTGCTACGTACAAACCTCCAACATACAACCTCAAGGGAGAGCAGGGTGATGAAATACTAGGAAAATTTTATGAACAAGAGCTCTCAAAGTGTATCATTTAGTGATGAACTCTTTTACGGTAGAGCTGGTTTCCAACGCATCCTTTGATTGTTATCCAAATAATACATTGAGTTCTTTTACCAATTTCCTTTCCGAACAGATTAACCTTGAAGGAGAATGGGAGGTGGCAATAACCGAACTATCATATCCATCTTTGTACCAGAATATTACAGATGGAAAATTTTTCTATCTAGATGCTGCAACTCCAGATACAAAACCTTCCAATTATTATACAATTGATGCAGGACTATATCCATCAATATCTGATATTGTGAACGAAATGAACAAACAAATTCAGGAAAGAGAAAAGTATGAGAAAACCCCAATCAAATTAAAAGTCAACAGAATTACACAGAGAATATCCCTAAGCCTTCCTAATGAAAACTCGTTACCAGTTATCTTCAGTACTGATCTCTGTCACGTATTTGGGTGTGAGGAAGCTGTTTACGGAATGGGTGTTTTTATGAGTGGTGCTGGACCACATTTTCCTAAATTTCTCTATGATATTGTTCGAATTCATACTCTCATGATATACAGAGATATTGTTGAATACAATATTGTAGGTGATACAAAAGCCGCGCTTTTGAGATGTATTCCGTTTATTTCTAAAATTAAGAATGGAGACATAATATCTACTGGACAATATATGAATTATCAAAACTTCCCAAATCTACAATTTAAAAAAATTCTTAAAAATTCTTTCCACAGCATTAAACTTGAGCTCCGCGACTCATACGGTGAAAAAGTTCCCTTCAATTCAGTAGGTGTAACAAGAGCTGTATTGATGTTCAGAAGAGCTTCAGACAATCATTTTTAAAATTAAGTTTACAAAAAATGGTTGCAGAAAGTGATTTACCGTATTTTCGTGGTTATTCAAGACAAAGGGGAAGAGGATTTGAAGCTTTAGCACAAACAATTGGGAGAACTGCAATTCCTTTTTTGAGACGATATGTTGTACCAGCAGCTAAAAGAGTTGGTGCTGACTTGATTGAATTAGCTGCGCCAGAAATCGGAAATGTATTAGCTGGAAGGAAAAAGTTCAAATCTGCAGCCACAGATGTTGGAAAGAAAACTTTACGTAAACAACTAGGAGGAGGAAAACCTAGAAAACGACGTATTATTCGAAAAAGCTCGCCAAAAATCAGTCGACGTCGTCGAACTAGGAGGGATATTTTTACCAAACTAAAATGAATACCAGATCAACAAATGACAGTAATTTCCGTTATGGACACTTTACAAATTCTTGCTTGGAGATTTTTGACAAAATTCCGGTTTTGGAACCAATTGAATCATCCCATATTCAAGAAATTTATCCCAGCACTTCATTGGATGAAAGCAGCATTGAATTTGAATTTGAAACAGATAGAAGTATTTATCTCGATATGAGAGATATTCATTTACAAATTAAAGTTGGATTACAAAAGGGAAGATTATTTGACGATTTCATGAAAAAAGAGGAGCATGGAAAACCAGATATGGGTATGACTTTCACTGATGATGATTTACAATATTTGACTCATGTCAACAACTTGTTACACTCTCTTTTCTCCAACTGCGAAGTGTATTTAAACAATCAACAAGTGTACAACTCTAACGGACTCTATGGCCACAAAGCTCTGATATCCAATGAATTCAATGCTTCTACAATGAATAATGAAGGAATTTTGGCTTGTCATGGATACGAATTTGAGAAAGATCCTAGTGATTATGAAAAAAGTCCGTTCATAGATAGGGAAGAAGAGCTTTTGTTGAAAGATGGGGTTACCTTATATGGTAAACTTGCAATCGACTTATTTCAATGTGAAAAATTATTACTTCCAAATACAAAAATTAGACTCAAATTGATTCGAGCGAGACCAAATTTTTACATGATTTCCTACAATCCACATGTTTCCCTTAGAGTTCTTGACTGTTCACTTTTTACGGGACGTGTTGTCGTTAATGAGGTCTATCACCAGACAATCAAGTATCAACTAACACATCAACCAGATTGCTATAATTATATAGAGACAATTGCGCAAACATTTATTATTCCTTCTGGACAAAATCAATTTATTCAGGAAAATGTTTTCAATAATGCCCCAATCAGACGAATTGCAATAGCAATGAACACTAATTCAGCATCCACCGGACATTTTCAAGAAAATCCTTTTCATTATCGAAAGTTTGGACTGCGGGAGCTGAGAATTGTTCGAGGGGGGAGGAGCTGTTGTCTCAATTGATACAACCAACAATTGTAGAGCTTATGTTACAACAATGAAGGCAATGAACTTCAACGAAGAAATTCCTGCGTTACCGAATGATTTCTTCACAGATCATTATGTGCTTGTATTCGATCTCACATCACTCCAAGATGCTGGTGAAAATGTTCATTATCCTGAACTGAGTGGGGAAAGTCTTCGTTTAGAAATGTTCTTTGAACGTCCGCTAACCAATGTTACCGAGTTAATTGTTCTCGGAGAACGAATGTCAACAGCTAAAATTGATCAGTTTGGAACAGTTGCTAAGAATGTCTGAAGAACTCTGCATTAATCAAGATTTTTTAATTTTCTTCTCAATTTTTTATGGTTTTTATATTATTGCCTTCTGCGTTGGAACATTTGTTGGATATGTACTTTCATCGCCCAGTTGCAACCCTTTCCACACTATAATATCAAGATAGGGAATGGATGAAAATTGGGGTAGACCTACTCCAAACTTATATGTATACCTTATTTGTGCAGTATTCCTGGGACTTTTAATCATCATTATTATCTTTCATCCCGATGTCACAGGTAATAGTGAAGACAGAGTAAGTAAATCTACAGGAGATCTGATACGTAAAATTCCCCAATCTAAAGATTGTTGCTTTATTGAAAAGAACGAATCATTTCAACTTGATTGTAATGTGAGAAATCCCTGTTCAAACGGAGCTTGCGAATTGAAACAGAAGATTATTTGTCATGGATAATCAATCTCTTCAACAAATTATTGAACGCATTCCTGAGCTAAAATTCAAATACATTGGATCGTTTCCAGCAGATTTCATTCCAAATTTACCCAAATTCAGCTTTGCAATCATTAACACTGCTTCGAGTAAAGAAGTCGGTGAACATTGGATATTGATTGCTCGACTCAACAGAAGTTACTATTATGCGGATTCTCTGGCTCGATCAGTAACACATTACAAATTTTTGGGTAAAAAGTACCAAAAAATAATACATCGATCAATTCAGAAGATGCAAAATTTGTGTGGATTCTACGCAATTTTTGCAGCATTTCAACTATTTAAGTTTTTTCCAAACCAACTTGAACAATATTCATGATGTACACGTGTTAAATTTTATAACTAACTATATGTAGTAGTGTTCATTTTGGTATTTAGTAAGCTGAAGTTAATAAAGTCGATAGTATATGTTTCTCGTAACTGTTTCTCGTGAGTTTTCTAAACTTTTTTATCGAACTTTATTAACCACTCGGCTAAGTGTACCTTGATGTTCATTGAAATTTATACAATTTACTGTAAATGATTGAGTAATTTTGTATTTTGATGCTCATAATTTGTACTGTGTCTGTCATTTTATACTATTTTAATTCATTTTTTTCTTTTATTTAACATCTTTTTTCAAATAATGTACAAAAAATAATGCATATATGCATGTAATTAGCAAGATGGCGCAGTGGGAGCGCGCTGGGCTCATAACCCAGAGGACGGTAGATCAAAAGTACCTCTTGCTATCTTGTCTTTTTCCAATTAATGGGCGCGCAAAAGACATTTGTTACACAATTGATTCAAACAATTAGGGGAACATTCTTTGCAATTGACCTAAAATTTGTAAACAAAAATTCAACATGTCACATAATTACCCCTCAGATAACTAGGGTAATTGAAAACCCCCACCAATTAATTTCACAATTTAATAACATAAAAGTTGTAAACAAAATTCAACCTGTCACATAATTACCCCTCACATAATTACAGCAATTAATTACCCACGCCAATTCTATTGTTCTCAAGTAAACACTTAATAACTACACAAACATTGATTTTTCCCCTCAAAATTTCAGCCTATCAGGAGCGTCTCCGAACCTGATTGGCTGAATTTCAGCCAATCAGGAGCGTCTCCGAACCTACCCCCCACATTTGCACCGACTATACTACTCTTAATACATGGCAGCGGCTATTACTAATCTTAATACATGTCGGCGGCTATTACTAATCTCAATACATGTCGGCGGCTATTACTAATCTTAATACATGTCGGCGCATATAACTAATCTTAATACATGTCGCCGGCTATAACTAATCTTAATACATGGCGGCTATACCCAATCTTAACACATTAACGCCGCTATACCTAATCTTAATACATGCTAATTCATTCCCTATCTTAATACGTTAGGGAGGACCCAAATCCCGAAAAATACGCTATACCCTATCTTAATACATGGGGGACCTCACCCCCCCCCCGGGGAGTGTAGCTCACTATATTACTACTAACGTCTGACAACCTAATGGGTAGTAGTAGTCTAGTATAACCGAATGGTTGCTTTAAAACAAACTCCTTGACCCGATTGAAGACAATTATTTTTTAAAACAGTTTTGGCCATTTCGAGAAAAAACCAAAAAGTCTTACAACTTTTTTCAATACCAACAAGGCTAAAAATTACCTACGTCTGACAACATAATGGGTACTAGAATCCTATTATAACCATTTGGTTGCTTTAAAACAATTCTTTGACCCGATTGAAGGCAACTATTTTTTAAAACAGTTTTGGCGATTTCGAGAAAAAAAAACAAAATATCTTATAAATTTTTAACTGAACTTACTGTTAACTGAACTTACTTCGGCAATAATTTAGGTACAAATTTTACTATATATGTATGAACGAAACGTCTGAATTTTGTTTTGATCCACGTTACCCCACAAATGATTTAGCAGTCTCATTCAAAACAAAATATTGATGTAAATTTCTACGTGAAAATTAAAAAACCAAAAAATTAAGGCTACTTTCAACAATTTGATAGATGATCTGAAGTTTATTTGAAGAGTTTTGACTACTGAAAAAATAGTTTTTTGTGTCGTCACTTTTTAGAACCCTTTTTTTGTTTGTTTTTGCATCAAATTTCATCTTGAGCGGTACTAAAAATTTTCCGCACCTGAAATACCGTTTTTTATCTCTAAATTTAAAAGAAAAACCTATTGAGAAATTCTCCTGCGCCACTTGTTGTGTTGAGAATCATAATTACAATAATTAAAAAATTTAATTACAAAAAAAGTTTACACCAAAAATTTGATTTCATAGTCTTTTCTAAAACAGTATATTTAGCTATGTTTCTTTGTCACATTGATCTAATCGTCTCTGTTAGATATCAACTGGCTGGGACCAAGTCAGGAACTGTCGAAATTCGTACAAATCATAAATTTCTGGCAAAATCTCTGAATTTCTGGATAAATTATTTAAGACGTTTATCTGCTAAGAATCTTGTAAGAGTCTTAACAGATAACCGTTGCAATCTTGTCTCTTAGCAGATAACCGTTATTTGCAAGAATCTTGCAAGATCTTAGCAGATAACCGTCTCAGTTCGTCTGGGATACTTATAACTTATAAAAGTAAACTCGGTCGAAGGGAATGGGTTCTAAGAGATGCCCAAGTTCACGAGATTGAGACCAGTTGGTGAAATATTAACACACTGTGACTGCAACTAAGAAATGGTTGTTCGAATCTAATTGTGGTCCATTGTAGTTGTTAATGCTTACATCGCCCTACATTTCATATCATTTTCCATTGAAATCTTTTTTGAGCACTCCTAAACCACCCTGAAATTACAATTTTTGCAATTAGCTGTGGCTGAAATTGGGATAGTCAATTTAATTATGCTTCCACTTAAAACTAGTTTTCTTTCACTCCTCCCACAAAAAGCGATAAATATCTGCAGAGCATGAAAAAGTCACTTTAAGGCGCTCAAATTGTTTTTGAGAAAGTTGTTCAAGGCGAAATTCCAGCAATATCTCACTCATGATTTATGAAATAAAAGCAGAATCTAGTCATTCAAATTTTACTCAATATCCATTAGAGATATCAATCCGTTGGTCGTTGCGACTCGTAAAAGCCACTCAAAACGGACAATTTTTAGCTGGAGTAGCTACTTTGAAGTTTGCATTAATTATTTTCCGGGTTTAATTTTTAAACAAGATCACACAAACTACTCGAGTGTTAGTGAAGCTTTTAGCTGCGAGAGCGCTTTCATTTCACGGGAGGGGGTTAAACGTTTAAGGCGCTACTAGACCACGGGACGCCACGAGAAATACTAGCTCTACTCAGTTTGATATTAATACTACTCTTGGTTTGGTCAATTATTAATTAGTCCAAACTTGCTCAACAGGGTTCTAATGGGCTGCAATGGATTTGGATTAGTATCAGCGGGCTACCTGAGCAGAATTTGAAGTAACAGATGTAACAAAGATGATATTTATGCATCTCGTTCAGATTCTGCGTCTGTAAACCTAAAGTAAAATTAACAGAATTCTGTTTTGCAGCTGCTCTTTTCAACACGTTATTCTATTCAGTCTATGTATGTTTTTTTGCAGTTTCTCGCCCACAACAAACTTTTTGATGAAATGAGATGTTTTTTAGATATTTTTAAGCAAATTTAACTGCTGTATTGCTCACCCCACCCCTCGCCCAATTTTTACAAAGTAGCCATGGTTAATAAGCAAACATTGTTTATTTTTATTCATTTTTGACACAACAAGCTGTCGTTTTTTTCTGACCAGATAAATGATTTCATTTATAGTTTGTTGAAAAATGGGAAGTTTTCAATTAACTCGGCCAAGTTTAGTTTCTGCTAAATAGTGCGATAGAGCAATTAAACTAGGGAAGCACTGCATTCTTTAGGCATGTGAGTTGAAAACTCTCGAATGGATGCTTGAAAACAGCTGATAAAAGCAACTTCGGATTATAAACGTTTAAACATATGATGAAAGTAAGAATTTACAGGAAAACTGTCCATAATATGAGGGTTCTCAAGCTAATATTCCTCGAGTCCTATTGAGCTATGGAGTATAATAAATGCATTGTTTCATTGGGTCTAAAACAAAGACAGATACGTGCTCGGGTATTTTAATTTTTCAATACTTTTTTCAAAAACTTTTATTATTTCTCACTGATTAATAATTGAGGTTATCGATATTTTATTGTTTATCATATTGTCCGTCTCCCAGCAGAAAGAGGCGCGCATCATCATAAAATATAAACTTTGTATTCAAGTAGACTTTTCATTGGCAGTGAATAGGCCACGTGAATAAAGACAATAACGATAAACAAATGAAAAGTGATCATTAATTAGCACCTCAAAAACTCTATATATACTCCATATATCGAATAGTTATATATTTAGATAAAGCGCAAACCAAGCACTAAAAAGTACAAAATTTACAGCCAGCGAGTTATCAGGGGCAAAATATTTTTTTCAATAAAATAAAATTATCTAATACCTTATATTAAAAACAATTCTCTTCAGATAAGGCTTTGCTTGTTTCATGAAACCTGTTGATGAATAATAAAAAAATAATCTTAAACAGACTGGAAAGCTATATCAAACGTACAATGATTAGGTATCGAGTTTAACATTATTGTTTGACATACCCGGCATAAGTGAGATTAAAATGTGACTTCCTAATTACAAGTTTTGTATTTGGGATCTTTTCTGCTAGCCCCCCCCCCCCCACCCCCGCTTAGTTTGGCAACCCCCCCCCCCCCCCCCGCCTTATACATGTTTAAACATACTGTTAAAGCTAAGTAAGTAAGTAAGTTTATACATGAATATATATGAACGATATGCATTTATTGAAAAATAGCACAGCTATGGTTTAAAAGTATTAAGTATTGCAAGAAAATTTGTTGAATATAACGTAAGCAACAAGAAAATTTGTTGCATATAACGTAAGCAACAATAAAAAATTTCTGTATTGTATTATTTTTGGTGTAATCGGCCACAATAAGGTCTCGATTTTTAAAGTTTTTTAAAGAAACTGTTCTAAAAGTGCCTTCAAACTACCTAAACACTCTTGTTTCAGTGAAATGGAAATATCGCTGTTACAATTCAGGAAAACTTAGACTTTGGGGATGCTATATTAACAGCCATATAGGGTGGGGGGGCTATGGGGTAGCAGAAATGTCCCGTGCAGCCGTTGGGAAACAGAACTTTTGTCAAGATTCTTTCGTGCCGCTTCCTTACTACACTTAACAAAATCGAGCTACTTGTTCAAAAAGGCTCGACTCGAGAAAATAATATTTGGACCAAAACTTTCTCTCTATATACCGTTTAACTACTGCTTTCCATTACGAAAAACAGTAGCTAAATCTTTTTGGCAGAACTCGCCAATTTGGCAAAAACATCAAAAACTTGGTGACTTGACAAAATTTTATAGGTAACACAACACTTTCTTGTTAAGTTATCAGCATTGCAAAGAAACGCTTTTTCAAAAACAATATACGCTTAGAGAAATCATAGTTAATTTGAGACTTTTCATGGGCTTGAAGTCTTAAACAATTTTTAGAGAAAAAAATGTGCATATTGAGTTTCCAGTAATGTGTTGCACATTCGTGCAAGCTTCAAACAATATAATTTTTGGTGCATTTTAAATTATCTTTCCCAGTTCAACAATTCTTGCTAAGAACAGATGAATCAACTTTGATATCATATAAATCAACCAATACAAACTAGGCAACGAATTCAAAATGTTGTGTTGTTTCTAATGGTTACAACTAAAACGTGTACAATTTTGTTTTTGAACATAATTAAACAGTTAATTTTCCTCGACGAGAACTCAAAACTCCTGCAAATCGATATTCAGTGATACGCAGGAGAGTTTAGCTGTAATCAGCTCGTAAATTTTGACGCTAAACAACTAAGACGGCACTGATGGAGGATTCCGTAATAAAATTTAGTCGTATTCGCTGATTGAGTCACTTCTACCTAATCATTTTAGATCTTTGGAGACTGCAGACTAATAGATCAAACGCATAATTGAGCACGAAATTGCCAAATAAAATAACTTATACCCGCATATTAATTTTGAGGAGGACTTGCAATGGGAATGAACGGTAGTAAGTAAGAAAACGAAAAGAACTAAAAAGATTTTGAAGGAATAAGCACATTTCTGTTGGAAATCAACAAATATTTAGTTCACGAATTGCTAAGCGGCAAAAACGTGAAAAAGAAAAGTTAATTTAGGCACTTAAATTAAGTGCATAAATTGATCTGTTATGTACATCATTTCCTTTTCCTCGAGCAAAACAAAATAATTTTGGTTTTTCAGTTTTGGGGAATAAAAACACAGAATTAGTTATGGGTCTGTTTTCATATGGGTCCTATGTTCTCAAAGTTTTTAAATTGCCCTCGAATTCACGTCCCATTGCTACTTCAGTCGTTAATTATAATGGCTCATCAAAATTTGAAAACATGTACCTTCTGAGTACAGGCGCAGCAATCAGTGATAATTGACAAACCATCTAATGAGCGTAACGTCGACTTTCTCCAACCAGTCATCAGATTTTTTGTGGTATTCTATTTTTTTTTACTAATTTTGAACTATCTTTAAAGGAGCAATTTTGAGTTCCTGGCTCGCTGCAGAGGAGGTACAGCTTACATCGTCTCTAATATTTCACGGCTTTATCTTTGTCCACCGTTCGGTTTGCGACAAATATTGCATTAACAGCTTGCTTTGAGAGCCTTGTCCCTTTTTTCTATTCTGTTCTCTCTTAACTCCATCCGGTTATTTAGTCATAGACAAAGTTTTAACTGTTTTATATCTGAAATCGATTCAAGCTCGATAACTTCATATAGTTCATTCAATCTTCCCTATCGTTGTGATTTTCTTTGGCTGAGCGTTGATTTAGCCTCCTTGATCATTTTCGTGTCTCTCACAAGAACCGCTTTACTTCAATTTCTTTTTTCAAATTTCTTTTAAAAATAATTCTTTTTATTTCGTTTTCTTCAAATTCTTTTTCAATTTTTCTTTTCAATTTTTCATATCGACTGTATTTTTTCTCTGCTATTTGTTAAACACCGGCAACTTGACAACAACACATTTTTTCGTGGTTTAATTGTCAGGCAATGTTAATTTTTTAATAGGCAGCGTGCTTCAGTTGTTTATCAGTTAAATGTTATTTGTCGACATTCGAATTTGGTACATTATGCATTCTATCGAAGTTTTAATATGACATTTATATCTTGCGGTTTTTTCAAACCTTGCAAAAAGTCTTTCAATTGTCTTCTTTGAAACTTTTACTATAGCGACAGCTCCTCGGCCATGCATTGGCCTTGCATTTAATTCATTTGTTCTATCGACAGCAAGCTCGGTTAAAATAAGTGGCAAGAGGACTGCCCAGCAACAGAATATAATTTTGGAAAAGCTTCTCAATATTTGTTGCAATTGCTTGTTCATTTGTTTCAATTGATGGGAAATTCTAACAAGGAGCTATAAAAAACTGTTAGCAGGATTGAAGACACGGTAGCGCAACAACACCGATGAGGCAGGAAGAGTTTTGGCAAGTTAGAGATTGAAGCTGTTTGAGCTCGAATGAAATTAGAGAGAATAAGAGAAATTAAATTTAGGAGATTCAAAAAAACAAAAGAAGAGTGAAGATATTAACAAAATTCAGTCGTATTTATAGTCTGAATAATGAATATAAAATTTACAATTCACATTTATTAAAAGGTTAACATATCAAAAATCAGGCTGGTTTGGTGCTTATGAGTGGGTGGCATTTCATAATTACCTGCAAACATTTACGTCATTTGCGATCGTTCACAATATTGCATTTACCATTCCGCATTAGTAGACAACAATCAATATTTGAGAAACATAGAGCTCAAATGTACTTGAAGTCCTTTTCTAAATAGTTAGCTGCAGTTATCGTTGTCAATCTGGTAAGTTTGTTTTCTTTCTGAGTTTTTTTAACATAAAATTCTATGCTCTAAGATATATTCTAAGTCTTTTTCTGAAATCCAATGAGGCCACTCAGATTTTTCGCTGCCAGATAAGAATCTGGAGTCACCCATTAGCTGTTCTGCATGTTGTTCTATCTTCCCTGTGACCAAGATTTTGTCAGAAAATCTGGTGCCAAATCATCTGTTGTCTTGTAAATTGTTTCGGTTCTGTTGACATTAACTCTTTCCGGGATGAAATGATTGTTGTTGTCGAGATGATTTGATTGTCTGTGACGCACGGGGTTATTTGCAAGCTCAATGCAACTCTGCTTGTCCTCTCCTATGGTTGTGAGCTTACACTGTTCGTACCCCAGCTCGCTAGGAAGACCACGCAAGAAGATGGCTTACTTAACCGTGGCAACTAAACCCAGGTATTTTGTCTCACAAGATGAAAGTGACATTGTTGAGCGCTTCCTGACCTGCCAACTGACAGATCCCGCACTTTGTCCCAACTGGAAGTATTATCCTGATGTTGATCGTCTACCATGCACGTCTCCGCCCCAGTTTGCATCTGTTTTGCCATATACAGTGCTATTGTTGATTGATGAGAAAAAGACTCTGAGAGAGTTTAAATGTTCAATGTATCTCAACTCGCGCTCGACAGTATTGAAATGTTCAACAGTTGGGTCATTCATGAAGCGTTGTTATCAACATGACATCTTATCTAATTTGCTTAGCTTGGTAAAAAAATCAACCTAATAAACTTCTAAACTCATGTGAATCTCCTCCTTCTTGAGCTACTTCAAATTTTACACTATTTTTTGTTGGTGTTTTGCTTGGTTTGCATTCTTGCATTTCGAACTGTTCTAAAATCGTTTGAGTGAACTTTTCTTAATCATAAGTTATTCCTTGTTCTGTTTCCAGAATTTGCACTCCTGGTCTTCACATTCACGGTCTCTTCTGTCATCCTATTTAAACTTTGATTCTAGTTAATTTTTCAGTTTCTTGATCCTGCTTGACTTTTTCTTGTTATGAATAAGTCACCAACATGGGTTAGAAAAAAAAATTCGTCTTCCTTGGGTTTTCAAAAAAGACAGTAGATTTGTTTACTTCTCTCAAAACTTTGCTATACGGGAAAAGTTGAAAGCTCATGATACCTTTCTTCTGTCCAAATATCTTTTTTTCAAGCTTAGAAATTAATTTGTTGCCATTGCTTTCTTACTTTTCGAAAATTTCTGATTGCCCTAAAAAAATTTCTTCGACTATTTTAGGACGCAAGTAAACTGCTTTTACAACCATTTGCTTTAAAAAGACGTTTTCAACAGCTCATGAAGCTAGTAGATTTTTAAAGTTTTCGGTTCTGCTTGTGGTAGCATTTGTATCTGAATATTCATTTCTCTTAATTTGTTGAAAATCTTTTGCTCTATAACGAGCTTCAATTTTATCGAGAATTTCCGTGGAGTGATGTTTAAATTTGTACACCCACTGGCCAGGAATAATAGTTTTTTCTTTTTCTGTCGAGACTAAGTCCCAAGTTTCTGCGTCCTATAAATTCTCTTTATCTGTTTCTATTGCTTCAAGCGAATTTATCCGGAACGAAAGTCTCTTTTTCCGAATTATAGCCTTTTGCGAAAGTTTCAGGCTCGAAGAAATTTCTTGTTGTTGCGCATTGTACCGCATGGGAGAATATTTTACCAAATCGTTGCTTCCTTTCTCAACTTTTTCATTTCATCGTACTCTGACCAGAGCTTTATAGCTTTATGGTCTTTTCGTCAACTTAAGGAACTGCTATTTGACCTAGTTTTTTAAATATTTTGAAGTCTTGAGGGTTGTTTTACATTCCTCTGTTGTATGTTTTTGACTCGTACTGAAGTTTTCACAGGCTTTTTTTATGTTTTTACTGCAACTTTTGGAATAACCTCTACATTATTTTTTATCTCTGTTGTGACGCTTGTACGTAGTTTTTCTTGTTTAATCTTTTGTTCAACTTCAAATTCTGTACTGTTTTTACTTTCTTAAACACTTTTTCTTTTAGTTGTTTTACCTGTGAACTTAACTAACCTGATTTGCTTGTGTCTTGAAGTTCTTCTCTTATTTCGTCTAAGTTTAGGTAGAGAAATTCGTCTTCGATACTTTTGGTTTCCTTTTGACGTTTCTAGAAACTTAACGTTTCTAGAAGTAAAAATGTGCCTAGTCTCTATGTTTTGCATCAAATAAGGTGTTGGGTTATCAGAGTAGTAAATCGTTCTGCAATGCCATTTTGCTCGGGTATTTCACGAACTGTGATTTCACGAGCTGTTCTTTTGCTTGTGCAAAGTTTTTTTGAAAGCTTTGTTTTTTATTCTGTTCCATTATCAGTACGCAAAAATTGCTGTCTGCCTTATTGTTCCACAAACTTTTTGAAAAGTTGCAATGCTTGCGTTTTGTATTAAATAAGTTTTACTGCTGCGTAGCCTTTGATATCATCTATGAAACTAGTTGCATATCTGTTGCCACCTATACCTCATGAACTCAATGATCCCATAACATTAGATTGAACTCTTTGTAGTTTTTTGAGTTGCTATGTTATCGTTTACTTTTGGAGGAAATTTTTCTCAAAATTTTTTTGAAGCTCAAGTTTCAATCAAAATCTGAAGCCTCAGATGCTTCATCTCTTGTAATTGATACATCTCTAAAGCTCAATTGGCCTACTCTCCGGTGCCAAAGTTATGTCTGAAATGTGCCCCACTTAAATTTAATAAGTGGTTCTTGTTTTCTTTTCTGGATGGTTAGAAGAAAATTTTTTCTCTCCTTTTCAATCTGAAGCTTTCTTTGGTTCTGAATTTTAGCACTGATTTAGCTTTTGTGCTAAATCATTCTTGTTACCTTTTAATTAAACTTGAAACCAGAAATAAGTTTCTTTGTACTCTAGTACATGCAGAACTTTTTCAAAAATCGGTTTATGTAGCACACTTTTGTACCTTCTGCTTCCACATCTACATCTCTTATTCCATCTTTTTTCTTGCATCAGGTTTGTTAACGGTAGTTTATAGTTTATGATATTTTTAAAACCCTGAATTATCTATCATCATGTGATCAGTACCTCCTGAATCTACTACTAAATCAGTTTTTGAAAATTCAAATGAGATCTCAGTGCTTGAACTACACGCTAAGCTTTTATTGGGACCTTCTGTTGGATATTTACAAGCACGTGCTAGATGGACTTCAGCTTTGCATATAATAAAAGCAGAATCGCCTTTCTTGTAAGAATTAGCTACTAAATATCTAGGTTTGTTACATATAAAACGCAATCTAGGGTTTTTTTTGAAAAATTCTTTCTAGGATGTGACTTGATTGAGGAGTGTATATCAATTTGATGGGTTGAGATGGGCAGTCATCCTCTAGCGCACTGAGAGTCATCCACTTCAAATTGTCAAATTGTTGTTGGATGTTTCCGTTATGAAGTTTAAAGTTCTGATTTAGCTTTTTTTACTAGGGAAATCCTAAATTTTAGATCTTATTCTCGACAATCGTTTAGAGCAAGACCACTCACAATGGCACTGCAATCTCAACCAAAAATTCATTATGGCGTATCAACGGTCAAATGACTGGGTCCATAATCTGTTACCAGGATAAAAGACACGGTAGTGCGACATCCCCGATGAGGCAGAGCGAGTTTCAAAAACGAAAAGAATTCTTCCGATTTAAACATAAGTCAACCGTATTTATAGTCTAAACAATAAATGTAATATTTACAGTTTACATTTGTTGATAGGTGAACAAATAAAAAACAGCCAATTTTGAGGCGCATGAGTGGGCGCCATTTTGCAATTATATTCAAAAATTTACTTCACTTGATATTGTCCACAAAGTTGCATTTACCATTCAATATTAGTAGATAAATACCAATATTTGACATACATACAGCAAAACGGATTCACATTCTTTTTTAAAATTTTAATTGCAGTTGTTATAAATATGGTAAATTTGTTTTGTTTCTGAGTTTATTTAAATGAGTTAAGTTTCTAAGCTCTAAGGTTTTCTTTTCTGTAATCTAATAATAATTTTTTTTTCATTGTAATTTAGCTCACCGATGTATATCTTTATACGGTCATTTGAAACTACACAATTATCAACAGGTATCGATTCGAAAGCGAAAAAAACTGATTTCAGATTTTTCTTTATCTGCATAAGTTGCTTGCTTTTTGCAGATTTTGAGAATACGTCTCTGATTACAAATGTCCAGACAAAAATTTCATTACTACCAATACACAACCTGTCGTTTTAGTTTGCCTGAGGTCTTCAATACAGATTTCCTTAATGGCATTCGCGTTAGTATAATCCAGCCGTCGACGCTTAAATTCCTTTAATTGAGGCGCAAATCACGTTGTGAAATAGGAACGTATGGGTAGATTTCTCTTTGCTGTTGTCTAAGAAGCAATCTTTGATCAGTATCAATGCTCATTTTTCACGGCATTTGAAGAGAGTTGTTCTGAAAAAATATCCAGCTCAGTGGAAGTATTGGTTGTTGTGTCTGGCATTGTAGATGCATCTGTTATATATTCAACTAATATTTTTTGGCACAGACGACTGTTGGGTTTGACTGCTTGTCTCGTTGGATGCACATTTGGAATTGTTTTCTGAGACATTAAGATTATCGTCAGAGACGGCCATTTCTGATACATCAATTAATAGCTTGGCGCTTCTACCAAGTTTCTTGTTATTGCAGTTTTTGAGACATGTAAAAATTTTGGGCACTAAGGCTGCTGATATATTAAAAAGTAATTGTTAGATACGTCTCCATAAAAATTGATGTTTTCGACATTATATCTGTTGTTTCTTATTTAGGTTATTAGCACATTTTAGCTTTGAGTTTTAAAGCACTTCTGGAACTACAAAATTTGTACTTCGAGATGGATTTGCTTATAACTAGAATAACAATTGATAGTCTCTATTACAGCAACTCTTTGCTCGTTATGTTGATTCTATGTCAACACCATTATAGTGAGAGTAAAGTTTGGGACCTTTGTGGGTTGCGACCCCACAATCTCTTAATTGATTGCAATCTTGATTGCAATCTTAATTGATTGAATCTCTCCACTGAGCCAACTGGTCCACATTGCGAGAGTCTTACTATGCTCTCTTGTATTGAGCTATCATTTCAAGCTCCATCTTATGATCACAACTTTATAACTAGAGTGTATACTCTAACAGTCTCCATATCCGTTAATCTGTAAAATCCACTCTTGTTGTGATGAGCGATTGTCATTTTGATAAATTGATAGCAGTTTCTAGCTGAAACTTAGCTGGCTCTATGATTTTTGTAACCTAATTTTTCTAAAACATCATCATACTAAGAGAAAATATAGATGCATAAGATTGGTCAAGTTTTTGGTTAAAAATTTTTAAAGAACTTTAGAGCCGAATGCCTACTAAACTCATTGATCTTACTTTAATTGTTCTTGCTATTTTTGATTACAAGTGATCATCCAAAAAAGATATTGGTTTGTCTACATTTTCTTGCTTAGTTTTTTTCATACTTCTAATGATGTTGGGGTGTAAAACTTTAAGTAGTATTTGGAATTTTTATTGTCTTGCCTGTTTTGACGATATTTTGAAATACTTGATTATAATTTGACTTTCCACTTCGCCCAAAAACTCTGGAATTTCACCTGCTGTTTTTTTTTTAATTATGAGCATTGATTCGCGCTGCTGTTGACTGTGTCACTTTGCTTTTTCTGTTGACTGATTTAAAAACGGAGAGGTTGAAATATATCTGGTCCAGTGAAGGTAACTTATTGTTAGCAACCAAGTGAGTTTAAAATTCTTGCATGATTTTAGATTGTTGTAGGTTGATATAGGCGGATATAGGTTTCGGTGGATATAGGATGACTACAGAACGTGAACATCTCGAATCAAATTGGGCAGAAGTAGTTGTCTTTCCACAATTAATGCATATTTTCTTCTGTGGGACAATATCATTTTCGTTATTTTTCTCTATCAATACCACATCTCTATCATATTATGTTTTTGGTTGTGATATTTTTCAACTGACTGCGAAAACTGGTTCATTTTTCAACAATTGACCTATTTTTGTACAACAGTAGCAAAATTTTGTCGATAAAACGAAATCAATTTTCACCTCAATTAAAGCATCACCCATTCTAGCATCGTTTGCCTTCAGAGGTGCAAATTGTGGTTCTTATGGGTCCGGCGAGCTCTGT
Organism: Convolutriloba macropyga; assembly: GCF_964194025.1. Classification (NCBI taxonomy): domain Eukaryota; kingdom Metazoa; phylum Xenacoelomorpha; order Acoela; family Convolutidae; genus Convolutriloba; species Convolutriloba macropyga. The sequence goes on along the minus strand of NC_134482.1, from coordinate 32,033,864 downwards.
GTTTGAATTTCATTTCTGCCTTTTAATTCTGCTGAAGTGTCTCTAATTTTTCTGAACAATATTCAAAATTTTGTGTTATTTTCGACAGTTTTTTTTTAAATTCTCGCTGATTTTCCTCTTCTTACAGGATTATAAAGAAGGCATCACGAATTAATTCGCAAGTATGGTCGTCCAAATTGCAACTTTCAGTTATTATTTAAACGCGCTGTAACACTTTTTTGAAAATACAAGCGCATAATTCAGCACACGACTCGCATAATTTTGTTACTGGAACCCATGGTGGATCGGAGCAATCAATCGGCGCTAAATCCAATTACAGCGAGTTTTTGTAAAATAAGTTTTTCCTGAAATCTCAATGGTGTAGCGCAATAACAATCCCATTTTGTTTTATAGTTAATGTTTTTGTTTTTTTTCTACATACTCTGTTCATTGATTAGCTTTATGGTATTAAATTTTTGTATTCCACCTAATAACTATATGACCAATGTGTTTTCGTTAGCATGTTTTGAAAATTTGCTTGCATTCTCCTCTTCCCCGCGTAGAGTTGGCTCTGAAGTAGCTTTCTGAGAAATGTTTCACTTGCGAGGGGTTTCCTGCGATCCCTGCTTGCTGGCTGCACCTCTTTTTATTCGCTGTTCCCATGGAAGATTTCAAGTGCTAAGCTGGCCTTGTCAACATGTTTTTTGTCAATTTTTCAGAGCAAAAAACTTTTACTCAATTATGGCATATTATTGGATCAAGCTCACCAATTGATTAAATTTCAATCGAGCAGAAGTTTAAATTAATGAATTCATAAATCTAGAGACTAAAGTGCACAGCACAGTCACTAGTTTTTTGTTCATGTTGCTACACAGGAGCCGAAAAATAATTAATTATGGTGCCAAATTTTTAACAAAAACATTTTTCGGACTGGATCAAAAATTAAATAGACTGTATTTTTGCAAGTTTTAAGAGGGCAATATATCTATCAATATAATCAATGGCTCAGTAATATGGTTTTGTTTATAATTGTTAAGCAATACAAAACTGAAATTAATTAGGTTAAAATTGCTAGTCCAATTTATTTTTCAAAAAAATCCACAAAAATTAGGCTGTCAACTAAACTGCATAATGTGGTTGCAAAATGCATAGCATTGAAATAGTTGTTAAATTTGAGGTCGAATGCATTTTTGAGACTTGCTAAATTTCGCAACAGCGGCGATAGCAATTTAATGATTATTTTGACTATTGCGCTAATTATAAACAAGTAACCCGGTCGAGTTAATTCCGAGGGATTTTATAGCGAGGCAACACAATGGGTGCAAGTAAGGTGTTATAATTCCATAATTTCAGGGTGTTTATTCCCAGTTTATCCCGGGCTAAAGTGGCGAAGGAAGCCACGCTCGCCAAATTCTTAAGTATCTCAAGGAACCCTTGAATTGATTGCGGCGATGCAATTATAGTCATTAGCTTAATCGATTTACACACCTTAATATCCCCAATTTCAAAATAATTTCTCAAAAATAGGCCGCACTTTATTGCACGCGCACAAGGCACTACAAAATGTCCATATCTTGTCATTAATAACCCTAATTTGTTAATCCATATTTTCTATCTAATTTAAATCATCTTCAAATATATCTTAATATAGCGTTCTTTTTTCAAAATTTGCGATTGGATTTGTTACAGTTAAAAGACGCAAAAACTGCCATTATTTTTGAAACAGACCCGGGGGGGGGGGGGGTATAACCTCCTCGATTATCCATTTTCTTAATCTATCAGTTATGGAAAAGTCAATCTATCAGCTAAGGAAACAATTCTGCATGCAAGAATAACTGAAAATCATGATCAAATGGCTGCAATTAAGCTTCTGAGGCTGAGCTGAAAATAATTGATTTATGATTTATTGATCAGTTAGTTTGTGAAGACTTTAATGTAATAACTTCTGTGTTTTGTTAAGAAGAACGCATGTTTTTGAGAATTGTTTTCACTTTCAATTGGTCTATATTTTTCCAAGTTTAGCGTTGTTTGTGTTTTTGTTGTTTTTCAGAACTTTTTCTGTATTTTTTGGCCCGGATTTTGTTTGTGGGAGATATTGGTCATCAATTAAAAATGGGGGCTATGAAAAGGTCCTTTATATTCCTTGCTTTTTCAAGTACCCCCCTTAATAAAGGCTACCTCAATCTACCTTTGTTCGTCTGTTAATCTAGAGATGAAATATTAATTCACCTTTTCATCGGTCTTTTCAAAAGTTTACAAATTTTCATCGTTTGAGTATCTAAGCAGAGAAACGTACAAAGCGATTTTCAAAACTTACAATTCTTAAGTTGCATCTTACGTGCATCATTTTGAACAACTTTTGTACTCGAGGAAAGAAAAGATTGACGCCTTATCCATAATTGAAAAGATATCATTTTAAAACTGTGTATAACAATCTATCGTATTATGAACAAGTCCATATTTTTTCATACTGGGATTTACGGCGACAAGATTTAACAAAAGTTGTTGTCAAATATTAATGGAAAATTAGCATTTGAAATGTGTTTGTTTTGTTAAAAGTAACTTTAGACAAATGTGAAATCAAAGATTGTTCACCTGTTTAAATAAAAGTGAAGTATAGAAAGCTCTCTTCTTTGACTGGAAATGAACTCTTCAAGGCTATCTTCAGGGACTTTTGAACTGTAAAAACAAAATATTTTGTAAAAAATATATCTTAATTTATCAATTTGTGAAACTACAAGAGCAAGTTTCTTCAATCAAAGGTACAATTAACGAATCCTAACTGTCTTATGAATCCAATAGAAATTTTTTTAAAAAAATAAGAAAAGTTGACGACTAAACTGATGCAAAAAATATTTATCATTTCATGATTATCATTACATGAGCAATATTAGTTGGTTTAATCAGAGCTGATATTTTCATCCACCCCAGCTTCGCTAGTTATTGTAACTTCTTTAAAATCAAAGCTTCGTTTCAGAAACTATATACAAACACAGAAAAATTTAGATTGTTTCTTGTTCATGATCAGACGGTTATCAGTGCACGGGTAGAGTAAGGCACAAAAATTCAAAATTGGATATTCTGGTCAAAATCAGCCGGATTTCTGATCTTTTGTGAGATCATTTCGAGGAGCACGTGACAGCAAATATTTGAGCAGTTGAAGAGTTTATAACTTATTGTCTGGTCAGCAGAACTATCTTCAGATAAACAACAAAAGTAATAAACTAAAAATTGTCAAAATCAAAGCATTACAGCTGTTACAGGACAGAAGTTTTCATGGTTTTCAACAAATAAAAACACAACGTTATTTGTACATGGCTAAGTCAGCTCCAAATGATGCAAAGACAAAAATATGAACGCGAATGGTTAATGTCTATAATTTCTGATTATTGGAATTGTACATGCAACTTAGTATGATTGCATGTTGTAAATTCCAACGTAACAAACTGGAATGTTTGCTTAAAATGGTTTTTTGTTAAAATCAGAATCATGCTAATTGTTCTAGACCAGTTTAGTGGGGGAGGAATTACATACTCAAATGGATTTTTCTTGTTCAGTCAATTTTGGCCAATCGATATATTTACCTCTTCTCTTTTTTGGTCAACTTATTGCTTAAGGTATGGAAAAAAAGTTAAGAGAGTTATTGCTTAAAGTATCTCATCGTCTTTCTAATGGATTAAAATTTAATATTTGTTGTTTTACGTTTTACGAGTAATGGTTTTTGTTGGCTTTGGTGCTACGACCTTCAACAAACAATTTGCGATTTCTGGACATTTTCCCATTATTGAGGTTCTTTTCCTTGTCTTGCCACAATATTGACAGGTCAAATATTACATTGCTAGCGTTTTAAAACCAGGCAAAGTTGAAAATAATAATAATTTTTTTAGTTGATATATTATTGATTTAGCAGCTTCCACACCAGTTTCTAGCAATTTAATTGCAGCTTGGAGAAAAAATGATTTTATTTAAAAGTTTCAGTTGTTGGCTAATTGCACAAGGACTTTGAAATTAGTTGTTCTCAATGATGTTTCAACTTTGCCCTTTTTAATATTTTTCAACTAGTCTCGTTTTTCAGAGGTCACGTATCGCACTATAGGTAATCAAATAACGTGCAATTGATTATAAAATATATTTTGAGGACTTGATTGTTGTTTTACCGGTTTCGACTCCGTTTTCTCTCAAAATTTCTAATTCAACGAATTAAACTTTTTGATTTTTTTTAATAATTGTTACCTAGTTTCTTTATTCAGATGTCACATATACCATGGTCGGTGTTCAATGAGGGCGGGGTTTTTTCTATTTTATTTTTTACGGATTAGAGTATGACTTTAACTATTGCGACGCCGTTCCTTGCAAAACTTAATGTATTTTTTCGTCTGAATTTGTTGTTTGTTTTCTGTAGAAGTAACAAGTGTTTTGGATAATGAAAACTCTCATTGTCTAAATATGGAGTTATGAATATGCATAGACCTGTTCAAAGGCTCGAATTGTTATCTAACATTGTTTTCCGATATTTAAAATTTTTTGTTTTCAAAAATTATTTATTTTTTTTGCTCTACTTTACTGTTTTTGTTTATTTTTGTCTACTTGTTACCTATTTTCATTAAGGACTGTGTTTTCTGTTAATGCACAAATTAAATTGTTTATTTTAGATTTTTTAACTCAATTTTGGTTTTGTTATTAAGATTTTTTCGAAAAAACATTGGGTTTTGGATTTAAATAATGTTTGTTGTTATAAGAATTTTTCGTAGGTCTTGTCTCGTAGTCTTAATAATGGCAGGTTTCATTGGCCCTCTAATGTTGCATTAATCACTTGCTAAGTGATTTGTGTGGGAGCAATTTTTTTATTCATACATCAATTTTTTTTAACCTTATTTGAATTTTTGAAAGTTTTCTATCTCTTCCTTGCTTGATAGAAAGTGAACCAAGAACTTAAAATGAGCGGGGCCAGAAACGTATATGCAAACATACATTACCGAGCCTCCTCGTTATGCAATATAAGTTCTTAATTCTCTTGCAGCTATTCTAAATGAATGTCTCAGATTGGCGACGATAAGAAAACTTCTGGTTGTAGATTTTGTATATAGAAAATTTTAAGATTAATTCTTCACTAACAATAACTATACATCTTAGCTTAGCCTTTCCTTTCGAGTTGTTTGTTTCAAATTTGAAATCGCAGACTTTTTATATTGTGAAGGAATATTAAATTTTTAATTCGTTTTGCATTTTAAACAAAATTTAGCTTATAATGACTGCTAGGCTATGCTTTCTAGCGGAATATTTATCAAAAGCGTTTTAATATTGGAAAAAGTCATATGGAGCTAGATTTCAAAAGTGAGGACATTTTGGGGAATTAAATCCCTATTTTAAGATATTGTTGGCAGCAGTTGAAAATTTAGAGTTACAGAAAACGAACTTTTAAGCCTCTAAATTTGAAATTACTTGTCAAAGTCCAGCGGAATCCAAAGTACAGAAACTTCTAAACTCCAATTCATCATAATTGATGATCGCTCAGTTCAGGAAAAATGACTCTGACGTAGAAACATTAGCAAGAACAAGTGATCTAACAAAATGATTTGATGGACGTCCTAAAATTCTTGCTGCAATGCAAAGAGATTGCAATATCAGCTTTTAACAAAAAATATTATGTCAATAAAATATTGATGAATCTCGTTTAATAATGCTAATTATATTTTAAATTATGGCTTGTTTTGCCTTGTCATGGTTACTCCTTCTTCGCTTTCTTGTCAGATTTTTGTTTCATGATCTCTATGCAAGGATCTTGCCAGTTTGTACTGTGGACCATATCGATGTTATCTTGTCATGCGCTATAGCAGGATCTTGGCAAGACTCACCATGTTATATTATTCCTCTTGTCAAGTGTATCAGGTTTCAGTCCACGGGACAGTTAATTTCATCCACCAAAATTTGTTTGATAACAATAATTCTTAGAAAATGTTGAATCTCTGGGAAAAATTGTTGATAGATTGACCTTCTCAATTCATTTTAACTGTTTCGCCCGACCTAACGTACGCACCAAATTTTGCACCATTTAATGGGGCAAGTTTTCCCTTTGAGTGACGAATAATGAGACAGTTGGTATAGATTGAAGTGCGGATACCAAACACGATTATTGCCGGATATTGAGGGTATTATTAATATAGCCTGAACAAAGTTCTGGTCACTCCGTTCCGAGTGGCCCATACCAGAGTTTGGTCTCTCCAATCTGGTCAACACCTTTCTCAATGGTTCATACCCATATTTCGGTTTGTTCGGTATGACTTTCGATTCGTTAAATCTGGTCAATCGTTTTTTGGGTGTTGGGTCTATATGACCTCCAGACCCAGCACCTACTCCGCACCTACTTGTGGCCTGGCTAGGAATAGTTTTGCGTTTTAAAACCTCTCTGATGAGGTGATATCATTGAAATTGACTCTAAACAAGAGTTCAAACTCAAAGAAGATAGAAGAGCAGATCAGAACCAAAAACTCCAGCCCAAGCCAAAACATTGTTCTCTGTAAGTTTTCTATCTCTTCTTGCTTGATAGAATGTTAACCAAGAACTTAAAATTAGCGGGGCCAGAAACGTATATGCAAACGTACATTACCGAGCCTCCTCGTTATGCAATAAAAGTTCTTAATTTTCTTGCAGCTATTCGAAATGAATGTCTCAGATTGGCGACGATAAGAGACATTTAGGTTGTTGATATTGTATATAGAAAATTTTAAGATTAATTCTTCACTAACAATAACTATACATCTTAGCTTAGCCTTTCCTTTTGAGTTGTTTGTTTCAAATTTGAAATCGCAGTCTTTTTATATTTTGAAAAAATATTAAATTTTTATTTCGTTTTGCATTTTAAACAAACTTTAGCTTATAATGACTGCTAGGCTATGCTTTCTAGCGGAATATTTATCAAAAACGTTTTAGTATTGGAAAAAGTTATATGAAGCTAGATTTCAAAAAGGAGGACCTTTTGAGAATTAAATCCCTATTTTAAGATATTGTTGGTAGCAGTTAAAAACTTATAGTTATTGAAAATGAACTTTTAAGCCTCTAAATTTGAAATAAGTTGTCGAAGTCCAGCGGAATCTAAAGTACAGAAATTTTTGAACTCCAATTCATCATAATTGATGATCGCTCAGTTCAGGAAAAACGACTCTGACGTAGAAACATTAGCAAAAACGACTGATCTAACAAAATGATTTGATGGACGTCCTGAATTTCTTGCTGCAATGCAAAGAGATTGCAATATCAGCTTTTAACAAAAAATAGTGTGTCCAGAAAATATTGATGAATCTCGTTTAATAATTCTAATTAAATTTCAAATCGTGGCTTGTTTTGCCTTGTCATGGTTACTCTTTCTTCACTTTCTTGCCAGATTTTTGTTTCATGATCTCTATGCAAGGATCTTGCCAGTTTGTACTATGGACCATATCGATGTTATCTTGGCATGCGCTAGATAGCAGGAGCTTGGCAAGACTCACCATGTTATATTATTCCTCTTATCAAGTGTATCAGGTTTCAGTCCACGAGACAGTTAAATTCATCCACCAAAATTTGTTTGATAACAATTATTCTGAGAAAATGTTAAATCTCTGCGAAAAATTGTTGATAGATTGACCTTCTCAATTCATTTTAACTGTTTGGCCCGACCTAACGTACGCTTTAATTTCTCCACCATTTATTGGGGCAAGTTTTCCCTTTGAGTGACGAGTAATGAGACAGTTGATATAGACTGAAGTGTAGATAGCAAACACGATTATTGCCGGATATTTGAAGGTATTATTAATATAGCCTGAACAACGTTCTGGTCACTCCGTTCCGAGTGGCCCATACCAGAGTTTGGTCTCTCCGATCTGGTCAACGCCTTTCTCAATGGTTCATACCCATATTTCAGTTTGTTCGGTATGAACTTCGATTGGTTCAATCTGGTCAATCTTTTTTTGGGTGTTGGGTCTATATGGCCTCTAGACCCAGCACCTACTCTGCAACTACTTGTTGCCTGGCTAGGAATAGTTTTGCGTTTTAAAACCTCTCTAATGAGGTGATATCATTGAAATTGACTCTAAACAAGAGTTCAAACTCAAAGAAGATAGAAGAGCAGATCAGAACCAAAAACTCCAGCCCAAGACAAAACATTGTTCTCTGTAAGTTTTCTATCTCTTCTTGCTTGATAGAATGTTAACCAAGAACTTAAAATTAGCGGGGCCAGAAACGTATATGCAAACGTACATTACCGAGCCTCCTCGTTATGCAATAAAAGTTCTTAATTTTCTTGCAGCTATTCGAAATGAATGTCTCAGATTGGCGACGATAAGAGACTTTTAGGTTGTTGATATTGTATATAGAAAATTTTAAGATTAATTCTTCACTAACAATAACTATACATCTTAGCTTAGCCTTTCCTTTTGAGTTGTTTGTTTCAAATTTGAAATCGCAGTCTTTTTATATTTTGAAAAAATATTAAATTTTTATTTCGTTTTGCATTTTAAACAAACTTTAGCTTATAATGACTGCTAGGCTATGCTTTCTAGCGGAATATTTATCAAAAACGTTTTAGTATTGGAAAAAGTTATATGAAGCTAGATTTCAAAAAGGAGGACCTTTTGAGAATTAAATCCCTATTTTAAGATATTGTTGGTAGCAGTTAAAAACTTATAGTTATTGAAAATGAACTTTTAAGCCTCTAAATTTGAAATAAGTTGTCGAAGTCCAGCGGAATCTAAAGTACAGAAATTTTTGAACTCCAATTCATCATAATTGATGATCGCTCAGTTCAGGAAAAACGACTCTGACGTAGAAACATTAGCAAAAACGACTGATCTAACAAAATGATTTGATGGACGTCCTGAATTTCTTGCTGCAATGCAAAGAGATTGCAATATCAGCTTTTAACAAAAAATAGTGTGTCCAGAAAATATTGATGAATCTCGTTTAATAATTCTAATTAAATTTCAAATCGTGGCTTGTTTTGCCTTGTCATGGTTACTCTTTCTTCACTTTCTTGCCAGATTTTTGTTTCATGATCTCTATGCAAGGATCTTGCCAGTTTGTACTATGGACCATATCGATGTTATCTTGGCATGCGCTAGATAGCAGGAGCTTGGCAAGACTCACCATGTTATATTATTCCTCTTATCAAGTGTATCAGGTTTCAGTCCACGAGACAGTTAAATTCATCCACCAAAATTTGTTTGATAACAATTATTCTGAGAAAATGTTAAACCTCTGCGAAAAATTGTTGATAGATTGACCTTCTCAATTCATTTTAACTGTTTGGCCCGACCTAACGTACGCTTTAATTTCTCCACCATTTATTGGGGCAAGTTTTCCCTTTGAGTGACGAGTAATGAGACAGTTGGTATAGACTGAAGTGTAGATAGCAAACACGATTATTGCCGGATATTTGAAGGTATTATTAATATAGCCTGAACAAAGTTCTGGTCACTCCGTTCCGAGTGGCCCATACCAGAGTTTGGTCTCTCCGATCTGGTCAACGCCTTTCTCAATGGTTCATACCCATATTTCAGTTTGGTCGGTATGAATTTCGATTGGTTCAATCTGGTCAATCTTTTTTTGGGTGTTGGGTCTATATGGCCTCTAGACCCAGCACCTACTCTGCACCTACTTGTTGCCTTGCTAGGAATAGTTTTGCAATTTAAAACCTCTCTGATGAGGTGATATCATTGAAATTGACTCTAAACAAGAGTTCAAACTCAAAGAAGATAGAAGAGCAGATCAGAACCAAAAACTCCAGCCCAAGACAAAACATTGTTCTCTGTAAGTTTTCTATCTCTTCTTGCTTGATAGAATGTTAACCAAGAACTTAAAATTAGCGGGGCCAGAAACGTATATGCAAACGTACATTACCGAGCCTCCTCGTTATGCAATAAAAGTTCTTAATTTTCTTGCAGCTATTCGAAATGAATGTCTCAGATTGGCGACGATAAGAGACTTTTAGGTTGTTGATATTGTATATAGAAAATTCTAAGATTAATTCTTCACTAACAATAACTATACATCTTAGCTTAGCCTTTCCTTTTGAGTTGTTTGTTTCAAATTTGAAATCGCAGTCTTTTTATATTATGAAAAAATATTAAATTTTTATTTCGTTTTGCATTTTAAACAAACTTTAGCTTATAATGACTGCTAGGCTATGCTTTCTAGCGGAATATTTATCAAAAACGTTTTAGTATTGGAAAAAGTTATATGAAGCTAGATTTCAAAAAGGAGGACCTTTTGAGAATTAAATCCCTATTTTAAGATATTGTTGGTAGCAGTTAAAAACTTATAGTTATTGAAAATGAACTTTTAAGCCTCTAAATTTGAAATAAGTTGTCGAAGTCCAGCGGAATCTAAAGTACAGAAACTTTTGAACTCCAATTCATCATAAATGATGATCGCTCAGTTCAGGAAAAACGACTCTGACGTAGAAACATTAGCAAAAACGACTGATCTAACAAAATGATTTGATGGACGTCCTGAATTTCTTGCTGCAATGCAAAGAGATTGCAATATCAGCTTTTAACAAAAAATAGTGTGTCCAGAAAATATTGATGAATCTCGTTTAATAATTCTAATTAAATTTCAAATCGTGGCTTGTTTTGCCTTGTCATGGTTACTCTTTCTTCACTTTCTTGCCAGATTTTTGTTTCATGATCTCTATGCAAGGATCTTGCCAGTTTGTACTATGGACCATATCGATGTTATCTTGGCATGCGCTAGATAGCAGGAGCTTGGCAAGACTCACCATGTTATATTATTCCTCTTATCAAGTGTATCAGGTTTCAGTCCACGAGACAGTTAAATTCATCCACCAAAATTTGTTTGATAACAATTATTCTGAGAAAATGTTAAATCTCTGCGAAAAATTGTTGATAGATTGACCTTCTCAATTCATTATAACTGTTTGGCCCGACCTAACGTACGCTTTAATTTCTCCACCATTTATTGGGGCAAGTTTTCCCTTTGAGTGACGAGTAATGAGACAGTTGGTATAGACTGAAGTGTAGATAGCAAACACGATTATTGCCGGATATTTGAAGGTATTATTAATATAGCCTGAACAAAGTTCTGGTCACTCCGTTCCGAGTGGCCCATACCAGAGTTTGGTCTCTCCGATCTGGTCAACGCCTTTCTCAATGGTTCATACCCATATTTCAGTTTGTTCGGTATGAATTTCGATTGGTTCAATCTGGTCAATCTTTTTTTGGGTGTTGGGTCTATATGGCCTCTAGACCCAGCACCTACTCTGCACCTACTTGTTGCCTGGCTAGGAATAGTTTTGCAATTTAAAACCTCTCTGATGAGGTGATATCATTGAAATTGACTCTAAACAAGAGTTCAAACTCAAAGAAGATAGAAGAGCAGATCAGAACCAAAAACTCCAGCCCAAGACAAAACATTGTTCTCTGTAAGTTTTCTATCTCTTCTTGCTTGATAGAATGTTAACCAAGAACTTAAAATTAGCGGGGCCAGAAACGTATATGCAAACGTACATTACCGAGCCTCCTCGTTATGCAATAAAAGTTCTTAATTTTCTTGCAGCTATTCGAAATGAATGTCTCAGATTGGCGACGATAAGAGACTTTTAGGTTGTTGATATTGTATATAGAAAATTTTAAGATTAATTCTTCACTAAAAATAACTATACATCTTAGCTTAGCCTTTCCTTTTGAGTTGTTTGTTTCAAATTTGAAATCGCAGTCTTTTTATATTATGAAAAAATATTAAATTTTTATTTCGTTTTGCATTTTAAACAAACTTTAGCTTATAATGACTGCTAGGCTATGCTTTCTAGCGGAATATTTATCAAAAACGTTTTAGTATTGGAAAAAGTTATATGAAGCTAGATTTCAAAAAGGAGGACCTTTTGAGAATTAAATCCCTATTTTAAGATATTGTTGGTAGCAGTTAAAAACTTATAGTTATTGAAAATGAACTTTTAAGCCTCTAAATTTGAAATAAGTTGTCGAAGTCCAGCGGAATCTAAAGTACAGAAACTTTTGAACTCCAATTCATCATAAATGATGATCGCTCAGTTCAGGAAAAACGACTCTGACGTAGAAACATTAGCAAAAACGACTGATCTAACAAAATGATTTGATGGACGTCCTGAATTTCTTGCTGCAATGCAAAGAGATTGCAATATCAGCTTTTAACAAAAAATAGTGTGTCCAGAAAATATTGATGAATCTCGTTTAATAATTCTAATTAAATTTCAAATCGTGGCTTGTTTTGCCTTGTCATGGTTACTCTTTCTTCACTTTCTTGCCAGATTTTTGTTTCATGATCTCTATGCAAGGATCTTGCCAGTTTGTACTATGGACCATATCGATGTTATCTTGGCATGCGCTAGATAGCAGGAGCTTGGCAAGACTCACCATGTTATATTATTCCTCTTATCAAGTGTATCAGGTTTCAGTCCACGAGACAGTTAAATTCATCCACCAAAATTTGTTTGATAACAATTATTCTGAGAAAATGTTAAATCTCTGCGAAAAATTGTTGATAGATTGACCTTCTCAATTCATTTTAACTGTTTGGCCCGACCTAACGTACGCTTTAATTTCTCCACCATTTATTGGGGCAAGTTTTCCCTTTGAGTGACTAGTAATGAGACAGTTGGTATAGACTGAAGTGTAGATAGCAAACACGATTATTGCCGGATATTTGAAGGTATTATTAATATAGGCTGAACAAAGTTCTGGTCACTCCGTTCCGAGTGGCCCATACCAGAGTTTGGTCTCTCCGATCTGGTCAACGCCTTTCTCAATGGTTCATACCCATATTTCAGTTTGTTCGGTATGAATTTCGATTGGTTCAATCTGGTCAATCTTTTTTTGGGTGTTGGGTCTATATGGCCTCTAGACCCAGCACCTACTCTGCACCTACTTGTTGCCTGGCTAGGAATAGTTTTGCGTTTTAAAACCTCTCTGATGAGGTGATATCATTGAAATTGACTCTAAACAAGAGTTCAAACTCAAAGAAGATAGAAGAGCAGATCAGAACCAAAAACTCCAGCCCAAGACAAAACATTGTTCTCTGTAAGTTTTCTATCTCTTCTTGCTTGATAGAATGTTAACCAAGAACTTAAAATTAGCGGGGCCAGAAACGTATATGCAAACGTACATTACCGAGCCTCCTCGTTATGCAATAAAAGTTCTTAATTTTCTTGCAGCTATTCGAAATGAATGTCTCAGATTGGCGACGATAAGAGACTTTTAGGTTGTTGATATTGTATATAGAAAATTTTAAGATTAATTCTTCACTAACAATAACTATACATCTTAGCTTAGCCTTTCCTTTTGAGTTGTTTGTTTCAAATTTGAAATCGCAGTCTTTTTATATTATGAAAAAATATTAAATTTTTATTTCGTTTTGCATTTTAAACAAACTTTAGCTTATAATGACTGCTAGGCTATGCTTTCTAGCGGAATATTTATCAAAAACGTTTTAGTATTGGAAAAAGTTATATGAAGCTAGATTTCAAAAAGGAGGACCTTTTGAGAATTAAATCCCTATTTTAAGATATTGTTGGTAGCAGTTAAAAAATTATAGTTATTGAAAATGAACTTTTAAGCCTCTAAATTTGAAATAAGTTGTCGAAGTCCAGCGGAATCTAAAGTACAGAAACTTTTGAACTCCAATTCATCATAATTGATGATCGCTCAGTTCAGGAAAAACGACTCTGACGTAGAAACATTAGCAAAAACGACTGATTTAACAAAATGATTTGATGGACGTCCTGAATTTCTTGCTGCAATGCAAAGAGATTGCAATATCAGCTTTTAACAAAAAATAGTGTGTCCAGAAATTATTGATGAATCTCGTTTAATAATTCTAATTAAATTTCAAATCGTGGCTTGTTTTGCCTTGTCATGGTTACTCTTTCTTCACTTTCTTGCCAGATTTTTGTTTCATGATCTCTATGCAAGGATCTTGCCAGTTTGTACTATGGACCATATCGATGTTATCTTGGCATGCGCTAGATAGCAGGAGCTTGGCAAGACTCACCATGTTATATTATTCCTCTTATCAAGTGTATCAGGTTTCAGTCCACGAGACAGTTAAATTCATCCACCAAAATTTGTTTGATAACAATTATTCTGAGAAAATGTTAAATCTCTGCGAAAAATTGTTGATAGATTGACCTTCTCAATTCATTTTAACTGTTTCGCCCGACCTAACGTACGCTTTAATTTCTCCACCATTTATTGGGGCAAGTTTTCCTTTTGAGTGACGAGTAATGAGACAGTTGGTATAGACTGAAGTGTAGATAGCAAACACGATTATTGCCGGATATTTGAAGGTATTATTAATATAGCCTGAACAAAGTTCTGGTCACTCCGTTCCGAGTGGCCCATACCAGAGTTTGGTCTCTCCGATCTGGTCAACGCCTTTCTCAATGGTTCATACCCATATTTCAGTTTGTTCGGTATGAATTTCGATTGGTTCAATCTGGTCAATCTTTTTTTGGGTGTTGGGTCTATATGGCCTCTAGACCCAGCACCTACTCTGCACCTACTTGTTGCCTGGCTAGGAATAATTTTGCGTTTTAAAACAGCTCTGATGAGGTGAAATCATTAAAATTGACTCTAAACAAGAGTACAAACTCACAAAAGATATAAGAGCTGATCAGAACCCAAAACTTCAGTCCAAGACAAAATATAGTTCTCTGTAAGTTTTCTATCTCTTCCTTGCTTGATAGAAAGTTAACCAAGCACTTAAAATGAGCGGGGCCAGAAACGTATATGCAAACGTACATTACCGAGCCTCCTCGTTATTCAATATAAGTTCTTAATTCTCTTGCAGCTATTCTAAATGAATGTCTCAGATTGGCGACGATAAGAAACCTTTTGGTTGTAGATTTTGTATATATAAAATTTTAAGATTAAGTCTTCACTAACAATAACTATACATCTTAGCTTAGCCTTTGCTTTCGAGTTTTTTGTTTCAAATTTGAAATCGCAGTCTTTTTATATTATGAGGAAATATAAAATTTTTAATTCGCTTTGCATTTTAAACAAAATTTAGCTTATGACTGCAAGGCTATGCTTTCTAGCGGAATATTTATCAAAAACGTTTTAATATTGGAAAAAGTCATATGAAGTTAGATTTCAAAAGTGAGGACTTTTTGGGGAATTAAATCCCTATTTTAAGATATTGTTGGCAGCAGTTGAAAATTTAGAGTTACTGAAAGCGAACTTTTAAGCCTCTAAATCTGAAATTACTAGCCAAAGTCCAGCGGAATCTAAAGTACAGAAACTTTTAAACTCCAATTCATCATAATTGATGATCGCTCAGTTCGGGAAAAACGACTCTGACGTAGAAACATTAGCAAGAACAAGTGATCTAACAAAATGAGTTGATGGACATCCTGAAATTCTTGCTGCAATGCAAAGTGATTGCAATGTCAGCTTTTAACAAAAAATAGTGTGTCCGGAAAATATTGATGAATCTCGTTTAATAATTCTAATTAAATTTTAAATCGTGGCTTGTTTTGCCTTGTCATGGTTACTCTTTCTTCACTTTCTTGCCAGATTTTTGTTTCATGATCTCTATGCAAGGATCTTGCCAGTTTGTACTATGGACGATATCGATGTCATCTTGCCATGCGCTAGATAGCAGGATCTTGGCAAGACTCACTATATTATATTATTCCTCTTATCAAGTGTATCACCCAGGTTGAGGTGCCATCCGGAAGTGACGTCTGATCAGACCAAATCTAACGCACACGGTGTGTTCCCAGACCAAAATTACAGGGTCTGGGATTTCGTTCGAGCGCACAATAGTATGATCAGAAGTCACTTCGGTCTGGGGATGGTATGATCAGAGGTCACTTCGGTCTGGGGATGGTATGTTCAGAGGTCACTTCGGTCTGGGGATGTTATGATCAGAGGTCACTTCAGGATGGGAATAGTCTGATCAGAGGCGGATTCAAGCGCACATTAGTTTGATCAGAGACCCTTTCGAGCGGAATTTTTTTTTTATTTTTCGATTTATTTTTCCAAGCGATGTTTACTCTGCCAAGAGGCAACAAAAAGCAGCATTCTGATCACAGATACATCTAGAGTCTGATGTCTTTGATCCGAACCAAAGAGCTCCAGCTGATAGAACAAGCCAGTCCCCTTTAAAAGAAATTTGTTTAACTGCCGAATACGACGTTTTATATGGAGAGCTGTCTAAATTCATCCTTTGAGCTCGAAATATGCAATAGTGTACAATAAATAAACTTTTTCCCAGCAGTTGGGTTTTCTTTTCTTTAGCAATAATAATTTTAGAATGGTCTTTTCTTTAGATAAATTTAATAATGCAAACATCAATTTTAATGAAATGAATGTATTATAACAAAATTCGTGCGGTGAAGTGATTTCGAGCGCACATTAGTCTGATCAGGTGTGACTTTTGAGCGCATATTAGTCTGATCAGAAGTGAGTTTGAGCGCACAATCGTCTGGACGATGGTCTGGATTTCGTCTGGGCCATGGTCGCACAATCTTCTAGACAATGGTCTGATTTTGGTCTGATCAGAGGTGTTTTCCGTCTGGAAAGGTCTGATCAGAGACAGTTTCGAGCGCACTTAGAGCGCACACGGTGTTTCGAGCGCACTTTAGTCTGATCAGAGGATACTTTGGTCTGGGATGGTCTGATCAGAGGTTACTTTCGTCTGTCACGGTCTGATCAGAGGTCACTTCCGTATGGCACCTCAACCTGGGCAGGTTTAAGTCGACGAGACAGTTAAATTCATCCACCAAAATTTGTTTAATAACAATTATTCTTAGAAAATGATAAATCTGGGAAAAATTGTTGATAGATTGACCTTCTCAATTCATCTTAACTGTTTCGCCCGACCTAACGTACGCATCAATTTTTCCACCATTTATTGGGGCAAGTTTTCCCTTTGAGTGACGAATAATGAGACAGTTGGTATAGATTGAAGTGTAGATACCAAACACGATTATTGCCGGATGTTTGAGGGTAATATTGCAGATAAGAGGAAAATTTTGATTTTATTTATCTAAAAGGTAATTATTATTCAGCTCTCCAAATGCAACGCATTTTCCATCACAAAAACAACGAGGGCGATGAACAAAAAGTCAGAACCAAGTTCAACTTGGTTTGGTTAGGTTATAAATAAAACTTTTGCAATTAGAAAACAAAAAATGTTCTAAAGGTAGCAAGGATGAGGTCCGCGATGTAAGACAGGTAGCAGCCAGATGCTATTGATTTGCGGACAGTGGGGCCCACTGTGACCAAGTTTATAGCCTGAATAAAGTTTTGGTCACTCCGTTCCGAGTGGCCCATACCTGAGTTTGGTCTCTCCGATCTGGTCAATACCTTTCTCAATGGTTCATACTCATAATTCGGCTCGTTCGGTATGACTTTCGATTGGTTCAATCTGGTCTATCGTTTTTTGGGTCTATATGGCCTACTCCGCACTTACTTTTGGCCTGGCTAGGAATAATTTTGCGTTTTAAAACCTCTCTGGTGAGGTGTTATCATTAAAATTGACTCTAAAAAGAGTTCAAACTCAAAGAAGATATAAGAGCTAATGGGAACCCGAAACTCCAGCTCAAGACAAAACATATTTCTTTGTAAAAAGAAATTGAGAAATTCACTATATTCACCATTTTTAAAAGCAGCAGACGATATTAGGCTGCTGCCAACAGTGCAGATGGTTAAAAACACGCTGATTTGATTTCTAAAAACTGCGCTTGTCATAAGATTGACGGTTGTCTCAATAAAGTAATAAATATTGTTCAAGCAAATTTGTTGCCGAAAAATTTAAATGCATAAAGCATAATTTATTTTTTTTTATTTCTACACGTTCTAAGCCGGTCGGGCATGAACTAGATTGAGTGAGTTTAACATCGACAAGTGTCTGGTTTTAGGTCTGATCGGTCTGGCCCCGGTGTGATCAAAATCTAAACAGTGTGGTCGTCGAGGTTTTCTCAGTTATACCCGATCTGCTCAGAGTTTTTGTTTGTTCCATTAGAAATACTATAATAATCGGCTCCTATTGCAAAAAGGGATATTTTCCGTTTGCGCTCCCCCAGTACGTTATGCAACCCCCAGATACAGGGTACGTGTCATTACATCATCGTGTAAAAATAGTGCACGTGTGTCTGGGGGATGCGCAAATAATATGAGCCCACTACGCTGGGGGGGGGGGGGACAAACGGAAAAGATCCGCAAAAGAGAGGCAGATTAACACATGAACTGTCATATAACATAGCATGTTCAGCCTGCTAAACAAATTCCATGGTTCTCTGAAACTGTCGCCTTTAGTGCTAGTTATTAAGAACACACTGATCATTTTTTTCAAATCAATCTTTTTTCATTTTCTTTTTCTCTTTTATGTTTCCGATTTAGGTAGAGCACTGGCTCATTCTCTTTGATACTCTTGATTTCGTGATTATATTGCTTGATTCTTCGAGGAATGAGTTCATTATGTAGATTACAACAGGTGGTCAACAAAAGTGGAGATTTTATTGCCTGGATCAGTGCCGTGTCTGGTTTTTTCTACATTTTTTTTTTAAAACTTGCTAACAAATATCAAGTCAAATTTGTTGTAACGACGAAAGTTTACCGGTATTTTCCACTTATTCTTGGCGGAAACCCAGGTTCAGGTACAGACTTATGAGAAGACAATGCTCGACCAAAATGTACTATGAAAAGACCGTACTCGACTCATTTGAGCGATGAAAAGACTACCTGGGCTTTAAGACACGCAGGACTTTAGCTCGACAGAGGTTTTTAACAAAAAACTTTAGCTCGACTCAAAAGTAGTTAACTGATTCAACGCATGTTTGTCCTTTTGCCCAACTTATGAGCATGCTTTTAAAGAATTTAACACTAGGTCATAGCTACCAAATTTGCCTATAATTTTTTATTTGTGGTATACTGTTTGGAAGTAGTAATTATTGCAGTAGTTTTCAAAACCTTTAACTCGAGGAAGCAGAGAGTGTTAGTTTTTTTTTTGGGGGGGGGGGGGGGTGGGGTGGGCTTACAGTAAGGTAGCGTTGTGCTGGGGCAAGAACTGCATGTGTATTGGGGTTATGGGGTGGGTGGGTTGTAGTGATGATGGTTATTTGCCTATCAGTTTAGAGAGCCCTCATGGAATCTCAATTCTCAAGGATTCTCTTCAAAAACACCTCTCAACCCAAAGCCCCACAAATCTTATCACGCCGCTAATTTACGCTCCGCTCCTGATTTTATAATTTGTCATATCAAAATATACACTCACGCACAATCTTTCCTCTTCCTCGCATTACAACAACTTAGTAAACTAGTAAATAAATTCCATTACTAGCTAATAACTATAGTGTAACTAATCCTAACCTAACCCAGGAACTGAGGGCACGATTATTCAGATTGCCCGATAGATACATCGTAACCTGCTAGATACTTTTATCTTCATCAAATATTATTCATTATTAATCATATTTTCCCTGTATGCCCTAACCAAAGACACTGCAGGCACAAATTTGACCTGAATAAGTCAAATTTTTAATCAAGGGTTTCAAATTCAAAGCATAAAATATTAATTTTGAAAGCCCAAAAAGTTATCATTATTCTATGAGAATAGTATTTGCAATGCAATTAACGAAAGGTAATTAGCCAAAGTTGTGGAAAAATAAACTGGGTTATATTGATTATGGGTAATAACAGTGATCAATCTGTGTTAGTCTGAAAAACTGCGAGGCCATAATAGCCAATTAGCCTTTCCAATCGGGTCAATTTAACTCTAACAATCTCTCACAAAAGAGGTCAATTTTAGAAAAGACTTTCCTAAGTATTCTCAAG